>NC_088925.1:40152500-40305000 GCF_038396675.1 Hydra vulgaris
AATGAAACCGCGAAAAACAGCCTCGGCAAAAATTAATCATTGCAGACATTATGGCTCGGCAAAGAAACAAAGCATAGTTTAAAATAGCTCGGCAGCGAACGTGTTTAACAGCTTTTCTGATTTACTTCCGTTTTCGAACAACGTGCTTGGCTAAATATATAAATTTACAAAAAAAAATTCGCTCCAAAATATCTAAGGATGGGGAGAGGGGGAGCAATCACCTTCATTGCCCTCCCCCTCCCTTCTTTATGGATTCGTTTTTGATGAGATTCATCAAATTTCCTTGTTGCTTGTGAAAAAATTTAACTTCTTAATTCGAAACCAATTAGATAGATTGGTCAAACTTCTAAAAAAATGTCGGATATATATAAAACAGTCTCACCATTTTGAAAAGAATAAACTAACGTTGGTAGTGATTGCACACCAAAATTATAAATGCTGGACATAGTTTCACAGAAAGTACAACGCTAGGATTGAAGCGTAAGTTTGGTTGCTGATAAACATTATCTTTGTGTGGTGCGCTTTGTCTGAGAACATTACATATCGTCACATTCATGTATTTTATGTAAAACTAAAGACAATCATGAATATTTATTTAAAAAAAAAAGGCTGCGTTAATGCAGCACAGTTCAATTGAAAATTAAAGTCTTTTACAAGGCGTCTTATTTACTTTAGTTTTCTATAAACAAGATTAGTCGTAATTTTACTTTAAGTTTCTATTAAACAAGATTAACAATGTTTTATGTAGAACAAAAGACTAATTATGAAAGTGTTACGTCATCCTTAATTAAAACCACAATTCGAAATAAACAATTTACGATTAAATTGCAGTGCTGTCAGACTATTTTCTGGGTGTTAATAGAAAATTTTCGTTTAAATTGCTACAGTTTTTAAACTGTTTTGTATTCATGTAAAAGAACAGAGGGGGTTTTGATCCCAAAATGTACCCGGAATTGGACGGCATAGAGTGGAACAACAACACCGGTTTCAAAATTTTAGGTGTTACTTTTTACACCAGACTGAGCGATACTACCAATTTCAACTGGTTAGTAACTCTAAACAAAATAGAAAAAAAACTCAAGTTTCTGGGACTACGTACTTTGTCACTTAGGGGAAAGACTATGTTGATAAATACGTTAGCAATGTCAAAAGTATGGTTTCTGGCAAACGTGCTGCCCGTTCCCGAATGGGTAATAGAACGTCTGCACAGAGCCATTTTCGAAAATCTGTGGCAAAAGACCAATTACAATCCGGTCAAGAGAGAGACACTTTTCTTACCCGTCAAAAGCGGGGGTCTCGGAATTTTATCACCGAAGGAGCAAAGTCTTGCACTTCGCCTCAAAACACTCTTTCAACTGAAAGAATGCGAAGAGGACAAAGCTCACGATTATTACTACTTTTCAAAGTATTGGTTGGCGAGTTCACTTATAAAATTTACGAACCAAAACCAAAGCTGGAATTTTTTAAAGCAGAACAATTTTCCAAAACACTGGGACAACAAAACGTCTCAGTACTACAAAACAACAATAGAAATATTAGGCAAAAACGGGTCCCTTTTTAACATCCCCCTAAAAACAACAAAAAATTTTTACTTAGAGGTGGCAAAAAACAAAAAGACAGTCGTACCAGCGGAACTTTTTTGGAACAGTTCAACAAAAACAACGATGCCGTGGACCCAAATTTGGAAAAAAAACTTCACCTCCCACGCATGCGGACCGACTCAAAACATCCTCTTTCGTTTTTTACACAACAGTTTACCATCTGCGGCCCTGCTAGCCAATAGCACAAGGCAACAGATCGTCAAAAATAACAAATGCAAAACTTGTGGTAAAATCGAGGACAACATGCATATCTTTGCCTACTGCCCTCCTTCTGTTGAAATTTGGGAGTATTTTAAACATGTATATAACTCCTTGACATCCCGAAACAACTTTTCTCCGATAAAATCGATTTTCTCGATTGAAACAGCGAGTTTATTGGAGAAAAACCCCACTTCGTAGCTGCTGTTGACACTCACTCAAACCATCATGAGTGCAATATGGAACAGTAGATGTCACCACATGTGTAGTAACAAAAAAATTGACCCAATGGCAGTGATCAGGGTAATAATCAGGAACATCAGGAATATTATTATCTTAAAATATAATTATCATGTCCGTAGAAACACCGCGGACATTTTCTGTGAGTATTTTTGTATAAAAAATGTTTTCTGCCAAGTAGAGAATGGAAGTCTGAAACTAAACATATGAGCTGAAATAAAACAACGGCTCGTGGTATGTTTAGTAAAGACTTTCTTCCCTCTTGCACTTTTTTTTATGTTATACAACAAACTTATTATTATATAAAATTAGCAAATCACTGCCAGACCTTATTATATGAAATATTATTTTAAAACATAAATTTTTTTATCTATAGTGTTCGTAACGAAATGTTTATGTTAAAGTCCTGTAATTCCGTTTTTTTAATTTTTTTGGATATAAATCTTTCTTTCACCTTATGAACCTCTCCTTAATCTATTTTGAATCTTCTTTCTTCTTTTTACCTAATCTGAACTCTTGATTTCTTTCCGCACAACGGCAAAAAAATAAAAAACAAAAAAATACAAAAAGATATAAAACCAAAAAACACAAAAAAATATAAAATCAAAAAACACAAAAAAATAAAAAATTAAAAATACAAAAATTATGTAATAAAATTTAAAAAACAAAAAATGTATATATTTACGCTATATTGTAACAACATATATTGTAAAAACTTAAAAAAAATTAGTTAATAATATTAAAAAATTGTATATATTTATTATTTTGTAATAAAAAAAAAAAAAAAAAAAAAAAGAACAGAGTCATGCAAGTGAAAATAAAACAAGAATATATTCCACATTTATTAGCAACTAGTATACATAGTAAAGGTTTTAAAGCTAAAATTGATTGATAATTATTTTAAAGGCTTTTACTTCCTAGAGAAACATTTTTTTTAAAAGTTCCTTGTCCCATAGGACAGTGAACTTTCCCATGAAGGATAGTAAACTTTTCCATGGAGTGTTGGGAAGTTCACTATTCCCCATGGGGGATAGTGAACTTTCAAATTTGGTGAGACAGGTATACTTTTTGCACAAGTTTTAAAATCTTTTGATTTAAACTACCACGTTATTGATTTCTCATCCAGAAACAACCTAATCAAGCACATCTGAACTTTTTTTTTGTTTTTTTTACAGTTACGACCGAGTGGAGAGAGAAAAATTTTCAATTGTTAATATATCATATTATAATAAAAATTTTCCATTTTATTATAAGTATAAAAAATGTTATTAAAAATTTTTTTTCAGTTGAGACCGATAAAAAATATTTTCTATCGATCACAGATTAGGTTCGGTCAACCTTTTTTCAGCAACTTGTCAAGTTCCCAGAGACATCTTATAAAGTTACGCCATTTGGTAATCTTTCCGCCACCCACCTAATAAAATTTATGAAAAAAAAAAATAAAAAAAATCATTTTTTTCCTTTTTTTAAAAAAAATTTATTTCAAAAAGTTTATTTAAAAAAATAACCTTGTTGATGTCAACTTTTTTATGTTCCCCCATCACCTTGTAAACATTTATCTTAAATTTTCTGATTTTAATGACATAACTAATGAACAATCCCTTATATAATATATATTATATTAATAGTAATATTTTTATCAAGGATCGTTTTTTTATTTCGCAATAATTAGTTAGACGTTTTGTGGTTGACAACACGGTAGTACAGGTTTTAGTTTAGAAGACAACTAGGCATTAACTTTTTCAAATTTTAGCCTTTTCATGTAAATCCTCGATGCACGTTGTCAGTTTTATCGGAGCCAAGCTGCTTGCAGTCCATAACTATGTCTGGTAATCGCTATGCAAGACCACCGAATACATCTCTTTATATACGAAATTTAAGTTCTTCAACGAGGTAGGTCTGTGTGTTGATAATATTGTAAAGAATGTCTATAGGAAGTTATAATTAACTTGGTTGTCGCGGTCAAAGTTATTAAATATATATTTTTAAAGTCTTCTATTAACTGTTCAAACTCGTTAAAAATAAAGTTGAATCATTAAGTGAATAATTTTTTAAGTCAAGACTTAATACCTCGATATTTGCACTAACCATTTCATAATATCGATAACTTATCAAATAAAAAAATAGTCATAAAAGAAAGTAAATTTAGTGATAAATAATTCTCTTTAAAAAACTGACTTGATTTTAAGTGAATCAAAAATTGAATACTGTGGATACTAAATGTTCTTCTTTAATTAACTCACATGCTATTTTACATGTTTATATTCTTACTATATGTGGATTTAAAACACATGCACACTTGTTTAAGTCATCATAGGACTGAAACAGTTACTTTAAACTGCGTTTATTAAAATTAAATATTTACATTAATTTTACTCATTTACTTTATCATAACTTTTCAGCAGCCTTGGCTGTCAAAGTTCATGTTTCAGAGTTTAGAGAGGGTTACTTCTAAAGATTCCTCAATTAGGATATGTACTACATATCCTGATTAAAGAATCTTTGAAGAAATCTTTGGATGGAGTATTTTTCAAATTTTATTTTTGTTATTTTGTAAAAACATACTTATGTTTGTTGCTTAATAAGACTATCAAATGCCTAGTAAATGTTATTAGGTAGTATAAACAAAAATCACTAAAGAAAGTTATTGTCTATAATGATTATAATTTTTCAAATTTTTTTATATATACAAAGTAAAGGTACAGGAATAAACTTTTTTTTCTAGCAAAATTATAATATCAAGTTAATAACTAATAATATATAGTTCGTTTGTTGCTTGTATCATAATAATAATAATCATGGTTATAGCAATAGTATATAACCAAGTTAATATACCCTGTCTAGGAATAGGGGAAACCTATTGAGTATTTTTTGTTTTCAATCTCTAATTACAGTAACTTTTTTTAAATAACATCCTCAATTGGTACTTATAAAAATATACAATGTCTGAAGCTCGAAAATTAAAACTTAAAAAATGCACTCAAAATAAAAACGTTTTCCCTCTCATGCGTGTATGATAAATATAAAAGTAAAAAAATCTTAAACTTATTTCAAGCCTTGAGAGGCTTTAAGTTTTTTTTCACGTATGTCCATACATAAGTTTTTCTATTTTAGACAACTTGATCATGGCTGTTTGCAAGCTTTATTATATTAAGCATTGCAGAAAAAACGTCAAAAATAAAGAAAGAAAACCTAATAAGATTGGAAATTATATAAAATTTAAATAAAAAAAGTCAATAACATTAAAAATTTAAATAATTTGTGTACTGTTTTTATTTTCGTTTCTTTAGGATGGTAGTTGTTTTCAGCAACAAAATTGTATAAGTAAAGCAAAAAGTTCTTTTTTTTCTGCTACTTAAATTAAAATAAAAATAGTGGAAAGAATGCTTTGAATAAATTCTAGATAAAATAATTTTCAAAAAAACAGGAGTTTTTTTTTATAAAAGTTGAACAAATTTACAAAAATGTTTTAATCAATTTAAAACTAAACGCTTTTACATTTTTGTTCATTTTGCAACGTTTTTAGCGGGCGCGTGGGCAAGCGTATAAAGACTTAGACGCGTAAATGCTTGCTAAACAGAAAAAACTTATTGGTGAAATTTACATAAAAAATTATTAACAAACATTAATAATTTTTAACCAATAACATGTAGACAAAATGGGAGGGGTTGGTAGAACTAAGCACACAGAGCCAAATGTTAAAAAGCAATAGGTATCCAAAATTACAAAGCACTAAACGATTGGGGATAAAAAAATGTACAGAAGTAGAAAAGTCTTATATTATAAAGACAAAAATCCGCACACATTTCCTGGGAATGCTCGCGTAGTGTTTTTAATTTTTTTTACCAGAAACTTCTTTGTTTCTGGCATAATTAGTTTTATTAACTTTAATAATTATTAATAATTCATTGAAAACGCAATTATTGTTTAAAGTCTTTTTGTTTACAAAATAAATCGTAAAAATTGCTTTAAAAGATCATATTAAGGGTTGTCTATAAAGTATGTTTGCTAAAAATATTAAATTTTGACACCCCTCCCCCGTTGCCATTAATACTTTTAAGTCCCCACCCCTTAAAAATTAAATACGTTTTTCAACCCCCCCCCCCCCCCCCCTCCTTCCCTCCTCTAACTTTATATTTTAATAAAAAATTGAATAAAAAAAGGGGGAGAAGGTACCTTAAATACTTTGAATGGCCCCAAAGTCCTTTGTTTGCGGCACAGGGTCCTAATTTAAAAAATGTCTTCAAATATATATACAAATATTAATTTTAATAAAGTTAAATTCCATGGTAACATTGTGTGTGCTTGGCTGAGAGGTTAATAATAAAACATCGATGGCAAAGACTGGAGTTCGATTCCCAGTCAAGTTATGTTGTACTTTTTTTGTTTTAATGGTGATCAAATAAAAATTAACTATACTTAAGGCGGACACTTTTTCAAGACACCCCTCTTTAGTAAGTCCATAAAAAACGAGTCTTACGGGAGATCAGTAATGTTGAAAACAAACCCTAAAACCCAGTGTCGAGGGTAGGCTACCCATACCCCTTAATTGTGGGAGGGGGTAGAAGCAGGAAATATCCCCCATACACTTTCGTATGCTTTTTGAAGACCCCCCTATGAGCATACACACTTTATGGATGACCCCTTGGAATAAAAAACAAATACACAAAATTTACATTCACATAAAAATACATACTTTTTAAATAAAAAATAAGAATATACTAATAAGATCTATAATATATAATAAACTTTCAAAATTTTGACAATTTAAAAAATATATATTTAAACATTTATTTTTGTAAACAAATAATAATAGTTTAAAAGATTTACGGCTTTGCAGATGTGGCTCCAAGAATGAGCCATAGTATCAAAATAATATTTTGTTTAATAATATATTCTTAAAACAATTTATGCTAGAAATCTCAAAACAAATCTTGAATAATACTTTAATAATAAGAACTTTATTTGGCTTAGTCAGCATATTTTTTGAACTAATAGAATTAGTTTGTTCATTGGTTTGGCAGGTTTTTAGGTACGCAAGTATTCTTTTTATTCTTCTGCACCAAGGTGTTTTGAGAATATTCAAGTTCATGTATATTTCCATGTATGTCAGTTTCCTATATTAATACAAATTATTAGAAATAATGAACATAACGACTGCTCTGTTTGAAAAAATGTATTTAAAAACTAAAAAACTAGTTTTAAATAAGCTCCTGAAAATTTCGCTAGAAAAGTTCAGTAAATTAACAATGCACTAGCCCACAAGCTTTTAGAGCGTCGATAGCAAAAGTTCATCAGGAAATAAATCAGGTTTAAATAAATAATTTGAAAAGTCCAACAAAAGGGTAGGCTATTTCAATTGGTGTGGTGAAAACAACCTAATATATTATTTATTTTACATAAAAACTTGTTCAAAAATAAAAGTTTTACAAATAAATAGCAATTCATCAGGCCTTCCCAGGAGAGGCGTGCGGTCGGTCGCTTTGAGTGACCACGCATATATATATATTTTTTGAGAGTTTGGCCACGGTTTTTTAGCATATAATAATGACGCATTTTTAAAAAGGCGCTGAAAAAACCTAACTAAATTGTCGTATTATTTTATTATTTTTATTCATAATTTATTCCTATTATTAATATAAAAATATGAACATAAAAATGAAATATATATATTTATACTTATTTATAAAAAAAATTTTTTCTTATTACAATTTTTTTTTTATTCTAGTAAACATTAAAAAAAAAATTTATTTATTTATATTATAATTATTTATAATATATTTTTAGGTGTTGATTTTTTCAGCAACGATATTTGAGACAAGTCGAAAAAATAAACAGAAAATGTGACCGAAAACTTTTTTAATCAATTTTGAAAAATATGCTCTGCCGACGCGGGATGCGAACCCGGGTCTCCGCGGCGCTTTGTAATGTCTTAACCGAATGAGCTAAACATTCATATACTTATCAAGAACCTTGTAGATAATAATTCTTCTAGAACTTAAAAGTTATTTTTTGTAAAAAGACATACTTATGCGAAAAAATTTATAATTAAAAAAAAAAAATGTAAAATAAAAAAAAAAATTTGTTATAAGAAAAAAAAATTCAAAAAAAATATATATATATATTATTTTTATGTTATTATTTCCTTATTAATGAAAAGAATAAATTATTAAAAAAATTACAAAATAATACAACGAATTTAATTTGATTTTTTCAGCGTCTTTTTAAAAATGCGTTATTTTTAATATATGCTAAAAAAGCGTGGTCGAGTTATCCAAAAAAATATATATCCGTGTTCACTCAAGGCGTGCGACCGCACGCCTCTCCTGGGAAGGCCTGATTCATTTTCTTGTTTTCCTGTGCATTTATAAAAACAGTAAAATTTAACAAAAACATTTGAAAAACAAGTTTTTGTTGTCTTTTGTCAATTGTCTTTATTTCTAGCACAAATAAAGTATTTCCTTAATATATTGACTGACAAAAGTTACAAATAAATTGCATTTTAAAAAATGCTTTTGCTTTTGTTATATTCTTATCTACTTTCTTCCTTGACTTTAATAACAAGCACCCTATAAAAACTAACACAAAAATAACAGTAAAATAGTGATGGGTTTTTTTTAAAAAAAAAATTTAATTTTAAAATTTTCCTGAGAGCCTTATTTTACTGAAAATTCCTAAAATGCTTATTATACAAAAATGTGGTCAAGTTATCAAAATAAATTACTTTAAATGTGGACAAACAAGGCGTGCAACCGCACATGCTTGCTGGGAAGGCTTGGTGTGTGTGACCATCTAACTTTTTTTTTAAGTTTTATTAACAATAATATTTTTATATATACAATGATAATATTTTTATTTATAGGAGTGATGACTTAAGAAGGATGTTTGCAAAGTATGGTCCGATACGTGACATCTACATTCCTTTGGATTATTACACTCGTGAACCAAGAGGCTTCTGTTATGTTCAATATCCTTTTCATGATTTTGAAAAGGCAATATTTTGAGCAATTATTAGATTCTTATATAAAATAACTAAGATCCTATAATTATATATAATAAAAAAATTTTTTTTTGCTGCAGTTAAATGCTGATAATTTGTATTAGCCATTTAATTTTTAAACATTTTCAGTTTTGATTTAAAGTTAATCCTTGATAATTAAAAAAAAATTTTAGTGGGTTGGTTATTTTTATTTGGTTCTAATAAGCTCACAATTTTCTGAAACAAGTCAAAGATATCAGCCTAAAGACTAGTTGATTTTAGCCCCTAAAGTAAATTATCTTCATTTTTAGTTCATGAACCAAGTGAGTTAAAGAAAGGTTTGATACAAGTCTGCTAAAGTAAACAGAATACAGAGTAAACAGTCAAGCCTTCTAAAGTCAAGTTGACACAAATCCTTCTAAATGCAATTTTCGTTGTATACAGAATAATCTATTCTTTTGAGAAATAACAGAACAAGTTTCAGAATATTTCAAGTTTGGTTTGAATTAAGTCTTAAACAGATTACAGATACAGATTTGTCAAAATTTAAATCATGTCTAAAGATAATTTTCCAAGTTGATGTATTTGGAAAGGGTTAATGTAAAAAAGAATTGAAAGAAATTCTACAGGTATTTAATTAAAAATTTTTTAGTAGGAGTCTGAAACTAGTTGTTAGTTCTCTATGAATATATTTTATGATTTCTGTGTAATAGGTTATCATTTTCAGACCTTTGAAGTAAAGAATGCTTACTCTGAAGAAGTCTGTAATCTTGAAGCAGACCTAAAATAAACCAAATGTTAAGAATCATTAGTAACATTTAAATATTAAATTTGTTTATCAAATATTTAAAAAAAAACAAACAATTAAATAAGGTATTTTTGGCAATCCTTATTTGACATCTGAATTTACATATATAAAATTGTGATGTAAAAATTATTTTTGAATAAAACTAAATAGTATATTTAAGGACGCTAAAATTTTAAAAAGTTGTTTAAATTAAAAATCCCTTTCACATTTTAATATTAGGCATAGACTATAGTAGTTCCTAGATTTTATTTATTAATAACTGTTATTCAATAAAGTTTTAATTACTAGCTCCCTTTTTGTGAGTGCCTATCTCCTACTTGTCATTATGGTTCTAATTTTCAAAGAAGTTTTTTTTTATGTCAATTAAATAGTTATTTAAGTAGTTACATAATCAGAATGATTATGTAACTACTTAACTGCAAACAATCTAATTAATGCAGCTGCAAAATGCATGTAACAAGTTAAGGATTTTTTCAAAGGGATTAAGATTTTATTACTAATAAAGTTTTTTATTTTTTTATTAATATATTATAAATAATTGTTCAAAAAAGGAAGAAAATTTTTTTTTTGTTCATCTTGGCAGCAATTGTGACAATTTACGGTACCAACAAGTGTTTTTTTTTTAAATGGCATTTGTAATTTGCTTGTGTAATTGATCGCTTTAAAATTTATACAATTTCAGGTTGGTATTTTTAAATATAAATTGCTCCTGACAAATGTATTTTTAAATAAAAATATACAATTTTTATTTTGACAATGTTTTTAAAATTGGTTATAATAAATAAACGTTAGTATTTATAGTTTTTAATGGGCAACAATCATATAAATATGATACGTCATCACTTTTGTTTTGTAATAGTTTATATAATCTCTGATGCGTAACATATTTTGTTTTATAGCTTTTGGCTTGAAGTACTATAAAATATTACTAAAAACTTTTTAAAAAGATAAAGACTACTTAAAGGATTCAAAATCCATATAGATCATTATCCATAAGAAAGTGATTGTTCTAGTTTTTAAAATTGAATAATAGTTGTGTAATCAACTAAAGTTGTAAATGTTGTATATTTTGAAACATTGTTTAAATTATTTTTTAAAACATTGAAAATTACTAGGAAATATAAATAACAATAGAGGTGTGAAGATAAATTTGTGTATTTATATTTAGAGAGGGGAAGGGTGATAAATTTACTTATCCAAAGATAAACTTAATAATTTTTTATAGATTCATTCATTTTTTATCTTTCTATACTTTATGAGTAGTTTTTAGTAAATGCTAACAGCAATTAAATAACAATTTAATGAGGCTAGTTGTTTGTTAATTTGTTGCAAGTATGTCTGTTGTTGGTTTTTTTTAATAATTCGGTAATTTTTTTTTTAATTAAGTTTTTGTTAAAAAGCGGCTTATAAAGTTCTGTCTTTAACTTTTGACACATTTGAAGACATTAGAGATGCAGAAGATGCTTTATATCATGAATCGCACGCAAGGTTGCATGGGCGAGAACTTGATATTCAATATGCTGAAGGAGATAGAAAAAGTGAGTAAACTTTCAAGGAAATTTTAAATTTAAAATTTTTGGTAACAGGTTAGTATCACAAAAAAGTGACTGGTTTCATCTACAAAAAGAAAAAAAAGTGAATTCAGAATTTATTTTAAAAATTCTTAAATACCTTAACATATATAGATAAGCAAATAAAAGTTTCATTTAGAGTTAAAAATTAAACTTAAAAAACGCAAGTTTATTGATTAAGTAAATAATTGATTTGTTTAATAAAATTTATATTACATCTCAGTAAATTATTTTATTATCTATTTTAAGTTCAATTTTTGTTGTTAAAAGTTTATAAGTTCTGTTTAAAGTAGAAAGTCAAAGCTAGAATGTTTTGATAACTTAATACAACTTTCATTTATATTTTTTTAAGCTTTAAATTTTTTGTAGCACCTGGTCAAATGAGAACTCGAGAATCCACTGGTTCTTATTCAGATAATGGCAGGTTTGGAGGGTAAACTGTTAAATTTTTTTACTAATAAAAATAAAAGCTTATGCTTCTTTAAATTGTAAATATATGTGAATTTATTTATTTTAGGCGTAGAGGAGGTAGATATTCAAGAAGTCGCAGCAGGTCAAGGTCACCTAGGTATTTTTGTTTTGGAATGTATAAAGTAAACAAAACAAACTTTAAGAAATTTGATTTTGGTATTTATCTATACTTCAGTAACAGTTCAATTAAAGGGATAATTTTAAAAATAAGGATTCTTTCAAATTTTTAATTTAAATAATAAATGTAAAAGAATATTGTTGATTTTATGTATATTTCTAAAATGACTCATTTCTAGACGTCGACGCAGATACTCATCGAGATCTCGTTCTAGAAGCCCACGAAGGAGACGAAGTGTTTCTAGAAGTCCAGTAAAGCGTTCACTTTCTCATAGCCCTCGTAAATCATACTCACCTGGTAGATCAGCTAGTCCCCGAAAGTCTCGTAGTGCTAGCAGATCTCGATCTAGGTCCCGTGGTTCCTCTGCAAAAGAAAATGGAGATTAAATTTGATGTTTAAACATCTAGTGATAAATAAAATTCAATTCTGATTATGGCTTAGTATTTGCAGTTTATTTAGGAATTATATGCTTTAATCTTACTTTGTAAATAGTTTGACCAAATAAACATTTTATTCAAGATATGTCTTTTTATTATAGTTTCAGCCACTTAGTAGTTTACACAAAAAAAAATGATTGCAAGAGTAATAATTCATGGTATTATTTTCTCACCTAAGTTCTAGTTATGTAAATTGTCTTAAATATGTAATTTTTTATAAATGTGGTGTACTACTATTTATTATTTTATGTGGATATATTTTTAGTGAGTATATTAAGGTGGGTGTAAATATATATATATACAAATGCGGGTTTGAGCTGCGCATGAAACGTCACTGATAATATCATAAAAAATAGTCCTTCTGTAAGGGCTTCCGTACTTTGGGTTTAGGCAGACAATATATAATGATATATAATAAGTTTATTGTAGCAAAAAGTGCATAAAGTTTGCATTTTAAAAGTTTAACAAAATTGATCAATCTTGATTTACACAAATATGTATTATCAAATGAAGTTTTCAGCAACATTTCATGCGTATTGTTTTGTTATATCTGAAATCTTTGTTATAATTTTAAATTAGAAAGTACTATAAAATTTTTCAATTATATTTTTACTTACCTATATAATATTGAAATAAATGTTGACTCGTGGGTTGGGAATATTGTTTCATATAAAGATCTAACTGTTGGTAAAGTATTTTCAAAATATGGGAAAGTTTTTCAGTAAATTATTCACAAACTCATCATAAATTCAACATCACCATGTTGTTGTCATTAGATTGTAAAATAGTATATGTGGTATTTTTTTTGAAAAACATGAGATGTCTTTTTTTAGGGGGAGGGGTTACATGACTGTGGTAGATTTACATGTGTCTGTGTGTTATTTTTCAAAATAGTATATAATTGTCTCATTTTGTTTTTTATTTTAGGTAATCTCTTATATGGTGTTGTCAAAAGTCTGATAAAACTGTCAAAATAATAAAAAGGTGATTAAACCTAATATGTTTATTATGTGTATGTTGTGCATGTATTGATATGTTTTTGATTGATGTTCTAAAATCTTTTATAATTGTGATTTTTAATATCCTAAAGGTTTGTTAAAACCAATCTTAAAAACTTTTATCTGGTAATATGATGACATTTTATTTGAAAGAGTATTTATACAAATGACTTTTCAAGTATTCATACTGTCTGATTATCATTGTTGTTATCAGCTTCTTTTTTTTTAAAGCACATTTGCTGTAATAAATATATGTGATAAGGTATCTCACTTTATGCATATACATTCATTAATGTGCATAAGTATTGTGCATAAGACTACTTGATAAATTTTGTATTTTAAACACACAGTTGTTAACTGAGATTAAAATTGTTTTAAAGTTAACTTTTTTTGTTGTTGAGAAATTCTGTAAAAATACTTATTACCTTTGTTTAAAATCCCTTAGGTTTGTATTGAATCTATAAAACTGATCTATACAAAAAATTAGTAACTATTAGTATATATAGATAGATAGTGTGACCGCGGCCCTGGCTAAAATGAGACTTTTCCGGTCCAGGGTTGGCAAATAAAGCAGGTCTAATTACATTTACAATGTGTTTTTAGATTTAGTCCGAGATAAGAGAATATTTATTCGTCAATATAGGAATGCTGATAATATTACAATATTTTTTTTGCAGTAAATGAGTTTTGTTGTCTAACAAAAATTGTGGAATCTATAAAAAATGGAGTTACTCAATTGGCATATTAAGGTATAAGGTTTAATATTGCTTGGACAAGTGATTTTAAACCCAATTTGCATGTTAAGGTATCAATATGCAGACTCTTGTTAGTTTTCTGTTTTAAAAGTCATCCCTCAAAAAATGGATTACCCAATTTGCGTCTAAAGATATTAATATATATCATGTATTTATTAGTACCTATTAGTAATTACTATCACTAATTACTGATAAGTTTAGAGTGACTAAAGTTATTTCTTTCCATTGACAAAAAATGTTATAGAAAATAGTGTTCATGCAAAAGATTAACATTTCATAGCTATTTTTTATTACTAAGTTCAGAGAAGTTAAAAGTCATAAAAATATATTTAAATTCAGATGTTAATTTTAATGATACATAGTAACACATTAGCAAATTTTATAAAGTGATTAGCAAATCGTAAATTTTGTAAAGCGGTATAAAACTTAAGCGCGCCACATTACATTTAGATTTCAACTTTTCAAACTATTTTTTATTTATTCAGTCTATTAAAATAGCTACTATTTATTTAATAACCTTAATATATTTGATAATTTGATGACTTTTATTTGATAGAGTATTTATACAAATGACTTTTCAAGTATTCATACTGTCTGATTATCATTCTAGAGTAACAAGTTTTATTCATTTAATTTGATTGTGTTAATCTCTTTTTATTATAGTAGCGCATGCCACAAAGAAAATTTTAAATTATGTATATGCAGGAGGATGAGGGAGCTATTTTAGTTGTTAAACTAAACTATTAAATATTTGCTATTATTTGGTATCTATGTTGCTGTATATACATACATTTATATAGTTTCTAAAATTTAATTTTGTTTTTAAAATATCTTATTTGCATATTTTTTACATTGAAAATCTAGATAGTTTATATGATGACACATTGACTTACAAGAGTATTTATACAAATGAAGTGTCAAGTATTCATACTGTCTGATTAACTTTGTTTTAAATTCTTATGTGTAGATCAACTTAAGTATTCTAAAATATATATCAACAACCAAGAAACAAGAGGCCCTGTGTTCATTTTTTGTTTCTGAGAAAATTAAGTTTAAAGACTATAAAAACTATGCCAGAATATTCAACTTATTTTTTTATTATTTTAAAAAGTTGTATTCTTGTGACTAGATTGGGACACACATCCCATTGATTGTTAAATATTTTTAGATAATTAACAGAAAAAATACAATATGTGGACATACACCTCTCAGCTGGTTCTCAGCTGACAATATCAAATAACTTTATAGTTTATATAATATATATTATGTAGAAAAATTAGTACAGTGCTGTTTTTGATAATTTATATCCAATTAACTTTAAAATTTTGATAACATAGTATTACCTAAATTCAGTGACCATGTCATCAATTTAGTCTTAGATTACTTCAGTTATCTGAGACAAAGTTACAAATTATCAAATTTTGCAAATAAGATCTGTTACTATATACATACATATACTGTGCTATAAAAACTGTTACTATATATATGCATATACAGTGCTATAAAAAATAGGGTCTATAAAAATTTTGTTGCTTGAAACATTTAAAATGATAAATACAAACCAATGAAGATATTTAACTAATTTTTCCTAACAGTTTAGTCAATTGTTGCAATCTCCAAATGGTATTTAGTTCTTCCTTCATATCTCTTGTTAAACTATCCCAATATGCTACTTTGCTTACAGTTATTTGGCCCATTTTTGTGTATTTTAACTTTAGGATCCTAATAAAATAATTTTAAATTGAACTAAACTGGTTATTTTCAGCAATCATATATATATGAAATAATCATTAAATTAATAAAATGATTACAAATTTAGGTTAATTTGAAATCAGAACAGAAAGTTATTAAAAAGTTTTTATTTTTTATTTCTCTTCTTGAAACATTTTCCAGTATGTTTTTTTTATTGCTTTGATAAAACAAATCTAATAAATAAAACCAATATTAATATAAAATAAATTAGTTAGTTATGTGTTAGTTATAGATAAATAGCTTTTCGTTGTTATCAAGAAATTAAAGTTATTGTATTTTTTAGTGATTTCATGTTTATGATTTTATTAAAAATTGCTAGCGTTTGCAACTAATTTGCTTCTAAAAATATTTAATATTTTGATTTGGTTATAATTTCTTAGAGCAGTGTATGTCACAAACAAAGCACATTTATAGAAATGGTCGTGGACGTGGAGTTTTAGCCCTAAATTCGCTTGAGCCGTGTCCAAAGCCAATAGGGTTAAATACCGATTTACAAAAAAGTCTACTTAACTCAGTTGATTCCGTGGTTGAAGTTAAACCAGGTAGTAATTTATGTAGTCTATGTAAAATCTTTCTAAGTACCTGTAATTTCAATTTTTATTCCTAATTGCATAATAAATGCTACAAGGATAACTGCAAAGATACTGCAATAAATGCTTAATATTCATTTCATACTTTAAAACAAATGAGACTTTGTCTTACTAACTCTCCTTGGTTTTGTTTTACAAAGTTTTCTTCAACTGAGTAGTTTCAAAAATGATTTGCCTCAATTTTGTTAAATGAATAAATCAATAATTAAGTTTTGTTTTAATAAAAGATTTTACGCATTTAGCATTACCAGAGTTAATGGCTAAATACAGTTACAAAGCAGATGGTTTACAGTCAGGCGGATTTTTTGAACTGACAATTAAACAAGGGGAAAAGCTTTACCTAATTAAAAAATCGCACATTCCTACTTCTAACCCTCATTGGTGGGAAGTTAAAAACACCCAAGGACAAGTTGGTTATGTTCCTGCAAAATACTGTTTGGTAAGTCTGAAAAGTTAATAAAGTTTTTATTTGTTTTGAGAATCGAGTTTTAAAAAATAAAATTTTTTAGGTTCTAGAGGAAAAACTAACCAGTTTACCTTGGTTAGAAAGCAAACGTCTTATGGAAAATATAGATATGGAAGCTACTAGTAAAATTCTTAACGAACCGCGTAAAATAAAACCTTACGTTTCTAGTGAGTTATGAAATTTTTTAGTTTATTTTTTTATTTTGAACAAAAAAAAAAAACTTGTACAGCGGATTTATTAAATACCGTTAAGTTACGAACTGAGATTAGATCTTTGCATAAAATCCAATGATGTATCGATATCTTAATAATATTGATTTTATATATATACATACCCACTAACACAACCCTCGGAATTAGGAGAAATGAGGTCGGCAATAAATTGCCGATCTCAAACTCTTAGAGGTTGGCAATAAAAAATGTGTATGTATATGTAAATACATATGTATGAATGCGTGTGTGTGTGTGTGTGTATATATATATATATATATATATATATATATATATATATATATATATATATATATATATATATATATATATATATTTATATATATTTATATATATATATATTTATATATATATATATATATATAAATATTTGTCTGCACTTGAAAAAAAATTTTTAAATTAAAATACATTACTTTTTCTACTTTCGTTCTTGCAGCTTATCAATCAAATCAAATAGCTACTCAAAGCTCTTTGAAATCAACTGTAGAAAAGCAATTCTATTGTGAAATTTGTGATAAAACTTTGAATGGACCCCAGCCTTATAAAATGCACCTAGCAAGTAAAAATCACCGTGAAGAAGAAGAACGTTTAGCTCTCATTTTGTAGACAAGATAACAAGGTTTATGCCTTTGTGCAAGAACGACTGTTTTATTTTTGATATACTTTTGAATTCGATGCAACGTGCATGAGGATCGTGGAATTTTTAGATAATTGAAAGGAAGATTCAAGCATCGGCTATTTATAGTTATTTTTTTATATTGTCAGTAGTTTTTTAATTATTTTTTTTTTAGTTTTCCTATGCGAGCTAGTTTATTATAGTTAATCATGAGTGAAAAAAAAATTAAGGTTGTATACCTCATACCCGTAATGAGTAGATGTTTTACTGGTAAAAAAAATTAATAGTAATATTTCCAAAATTTAACTTGAACCTTACATTTTAAAATCTTAACTTTAATAGGTCGTTGCGTTTAAATTCAATGTTTTTTCCGATTAAATAGTACAAAATTGTGTTTAGTGATGATACTTGTGGATTGTAATATTTTTTTCAACTAAGAGTGCCATTTGTATCTGTCATTTTGTAAACATTCGTTTTAGACTTGTGGTATTGTCACCATGTACAACACACAACATACTATCCATAATTTTTGAAGTGTGGAATTTTTTTTTTGTTTAAAATTAATTTAGTATCTGTATTTATGGAGGAAAAAAAAATCAAAAAATGATCTGTGATCGCATTTAATGATTTCTTTCTTAAGAGAATGATTAAAAATATCGCTCGTTATGATATTGTCAATTAATGAAGTCGTTGATTCAGTCTTTCTTGTCGGTTTCGCTATTAGCGGACACGCTCTACAGTGGGTCGCAGGCTTTAACTGGACCAAATTCATAACTAATTTAAGATTAGGATGAGTGATACTATTATCTCTGCACACCTAATGAAGGTGCCATGGATGCTAAATTTCAAATAGCAAAAATCTAGATTTGGTATTCGCAGATATTTTTACGTGTGCAATGTTTATTAAATTTTACTTAAGTGCCAATATGAGGACGTGCATTTCAAAATAGTGAATATATTTTTTTAGTTTCTATGGATACCTAATTTTGCTTAGCAGCAAATAACGTCTATTATGCGGCATATGTTTTACTTATGCTATGTACACTATTTAGCACGTTCTTTATTATGAGATCCTCGCTTGTGAAAAGCTAAGCTTATTTAAGTGCAATAGGGATTAACTAGTGTTATTACGCGTTGCTAGAAAAATTTGTTTTTCCTGTAGAAAAAAATTATATTCTAGCTCTATTCATTAGTTTTTCTAATTAGCAGATTTTACGAGTCTACAGAATTTTTAAAATTTGTATGGTCATATTGTTCTCACGCATTCACAATCACTAAATATCTTTGACAATTTATGCTACAAGTAGCTTAGCAAACAATAACTCACAAGAATTTGAAGCTGACAAAGTTGCAACTTTTCTTTGTTTTTAATGATTCTTGAATTGATAATGTAAGTCTGCCGAGCTGAATTCTATCTAATAAATTTTGCACCGGAAATCTATGCCGAGCTGAATTCTTTCTAATAAATTTTGCACCGGTTAGATTACTTTGAATCCATATGTTACCATAATCAAAATAAATAAACAAAATTGACTCTCTAACTTTTCGCTCTGAAGATCCAAATCTTGTTCTCTAATAAAGTCGTATGCAAGTATACTGTCTTCTTTTTCATGTATTGACCGACTGTTGAGTCAAATAAATTAGTGAATTTTGCTTCTTGTGACACCTATTAAGCCTTAATAAAAACAGCATTTTAACATCTAAAATGAGTAGCCTCAACCAGATTATTATATCCATTTGGTTTGACAAGCGCTAAATTAACATTCCGTGATATATATTTATATATATGTATGCTTGTATATATATATATATATATATTATATATATATATATATATATATATATATATATATATATATATATATATATGTTTGTATATATATATATATATATATATGTATGTATATATATATATATATATATATATGTATGTATATATATATATATATATATGTATGTATATATATATATATATATATATATATATATATATATATATATATATATATATATATATATATATATATATGTGTGTGTGTGTGTATATCTATTTATATATATATTATATGTATATTAAGAAAAAGAATATGCAAATTTTTAACTGCACATATTTGCACCTTATCAATTTATGTTAAAAAGCGTGTCATAGATCTTAATAAATTTAAGGCTAAATTTTTATTTATTTTAAATCAACATCAAACATGTTCTAATTTTTAGACATCTAGATTTTGTCTTGTGTCTGTTCGGGCTTTTTAATCAAAATTATTTGTGTTCATATATACATATTTACATTCCTTATCCTATTAAATATAAATCTTGACCAAGAAATATAAATTAAACAGAAGTAAAACATAACAGCATAAACAAATAGTAAAAAATAACAAATGTTCAAATCTATGGGAATTATTCATCAAATATTCAATTTCGGATTATAGTCGGATGAAGCATGATACATTTATTGAATTGTTAAAGGAAATTGTTATACTAGAATCAGTAACGGATCAAAGAATTTTGTGTGTTTAGGTGGGGGGGGGGGTATGTTAAAAGCGGGCGGCTAAATAGGCGTGAATTTCATAAGTGCGAACTGGGAACGTAGCAAAAACTGACTTAAGTGCAAACTGGCACAAGTGCGAAATGACATAAGTGCGCCGAATCAAGTTGCAAATATTAACATAAGTGCAAATTGGCATTTTGCACTTACGCCAGTTCGTTTGCTCTTATGCCGATGTTTAAAAATTTATTCGGCGCACTTATGCCAATTTGCATTTATGCCGATTTGCGCCTATGCCAGTTTTTGCAACTGCTTCGCACTTATGCCAGTTTGCACTTATGCCGATTCGCACTTACGCCAATGTTTGCAAATTTTTTCGGTGCACTTACGCCAATTCGTATATATGCCAGTTCGCATTTATGCCAGTTTTTGCATTGCTTTGCATTGCATTGCAATGCTTCTCACTTATGCGCCAGTTTGCAGTTATGCAAGTTTGCACTTACACCGGTTCGAACTTACGCCATTCGCTTTAATGCTAGAGCGAATTAATGAAATTCGCGCTTATTTAGTCGTCCCGTTGAAAGATTTTAAAATTTTGTATCACATTTGAGTCTCCTATTTAAAAAAAAAGGAATAGTGGTGGTGGTGGAGGGAGAGGGGGTATATATGCACTCCCCCCCCCCCTCCTCCTGAATCCGTCATTGACTAGAATATCAAACTCTTGGTGGTATTCTTATTTCAAATTTAGACGGACATACGACTCACATCAGTTTGGCAAGCTTTTTTATAGGGATGTACCGGAAAACAGTTCTGGCCAGAATTTGTGAGTTTTAGGTCATTCCAGTTCTGGCCGGAACTACAATATTTCAGGCCGGAATGCCAGAATTTATTTTTTTCTTTTTTTTTTAAGACATGTGACACTCACTGTGTAAATTAAGTCAAAAAATCTAGAAAAACCTAGGTAAAAAATACAAAATTCTTAACAAGCACAATGTAATTTTATTTGCAGTAATCAATTATGGAAGGAGTTTTAGAAGTTTAGGAATATTGTGATGCAAAAAGAGTTGCTATCAAACTAGCTTTTTTTTTTATCAAAAATGTGAGAATAGTCTCTGAGAATAGTCTCATTTTAAATGTTACTTAAATTTTAAATAATAAAAAGTATAGAATGGCTAATACAGTAAATATTTCAATTTTAACTAAAATAAAAAACAAAGAAATAGTTTTAAATATAAATATTATGCAAAACTCTCAATAAATAAAAATATATAAAACAAATGAAATAACATATTAGATTTAAATGAAACAAGAATCAAATTAATGAAATAGGTAATGTATATATATAATATATATATATATATATATATATATATATATATATATATATATATATATATATATATATATATATATATATATATATATATATATATATATATTAAGAAATAAAGTATAAAAATAAATATATAGAACGCGGATACTCAAAGAAGATACCTGGATAGGCATACAATGGTTATTGCTGTGTGTTAAGCCAAATTACAAAATTTCCGTTTACGCTTCCGACATTTTTTTTTTTTTTTGCCGTCTAAACAACCCGTATGTTAATGATAAGATATATAGGTAGCAGGGCCGAGAAGATGTCTTATCGCACAGCCCCTTAATAAATTCTGTAAATATAAAGTTTAATTTAAAAGTAAGCGATTCCGTTAACTATATATAATAAACAAACGTAAAATTGGTAAAGTAATAAATAAAACATCTATTATTAAAAAATAACAAGAAGCGCTATTAACTTAAAAATATTATTCTAAAAGCACGGAAATATTTAATTTTTATGTATCTAAAAAATTATGAACTTTTTTTTTTTTTATAATATTACTTTTAATATATATATTTTTTTAATATTAATTTTTTTTTTTTTTTTTTTTTTAAGTGCCCCAAGAAATCCTAACGGTCTTGTCACAGAGCACCGCGGAAGTGCATTTAACCGGAAGTTCACGCCTCCTTCCTTACCGTGACGCGAAAAATATTTTTTAAACTACAGAACACAAAACCAAAGTGTAAGAATCAAAAAAGTTATAAATAAATTTGAGAAGAAAAAAATAAATTTAAAAAGCAATAAAGATAATTTAGCAAAAGTACTTCAATAAAACTCTTTCTTATTGATGGCATTTGAAAAATAAGTTTAATATCAAAATTTGGTGCCATAAAACCTTAAGGAAAACTCAACAAATCTTGACGCAAAATAGGCATTATTGAGCCCAACATAAATTATCATAACTTGGGAACCAGCAATCCAAATTTAAAAAACGAGCTTATTCTGAAAACGTCTTTATTATCCGCATACTTTGGTATTAATTATAGGCAGAGATAGGGATAATAGTAAAATCGCGTGAAGTGACTATAATATAATGTATATTGAATTACTCTTCGAGTCGATAAAATACAATAGTATTTAGTAAGAAGTAAATGTATAGTAATATGATAGTTAGAAGGCGAAAAAAAAATGTATATATATATATATATATATATATATATATATATATATATATATATATATATATATATATATATATATATATATATATATATATATATATATATTATATATATATATATATATATATATATATACATGGTGACCACAAAGTATCGTCCAATGAACGTCCAAATACGATTTCCAAGTTCTTTTTGAGCCCAAGGAACAATTTCTTACTTGAGCATATCCAAATAATTGTCACCGTTGACCTTTATACCTTGTGGAACAAATATGAGCGGTGTCTTAACATGAGCCGTTATCCCGGCGAATACCATAACTGAAGCAGGATGAGAACTGCGTGAAACCGAGACATTTGGTTGAGATTTTGCCCAAACTCGATCGTTCTGCTTATTAAGAATGCTTTCCACTGTAAAAATCTTTTCGTCAGTGAACAAGATGTTGCGATAATCAATTCCGTTGAAACGGTGCAGAAGTCCAAGAGAACGGTCTTTACGTTTGACTTTAGCTGCTTGAGAAAGAAGTTGCGACTTGTTCTTCTTGTATGGTTTGAGCTTAAGCTTCTTTTTGATTATCTTTGCCATTGAAGTTCGTTTTATCCCCATTTTTTTTGCGAGACCTCGAGCAGATTGATTGGGGTTCAAACGCAGGCGATCGCGTACCTTTTTCACATTGCTCGCAGTGATCACTGTTCGAGGTCTTCCGGATTTTAGATGATTAGAACTTGTTCCCAACTCGTCAAAGCGTTTAATTGTGTCGTAAATTGTCCGTCTTGGCGCATGTAAACGGTTCTGAATGTAGCTCGCTGAGTAGCCTTTTTTGTGAAACTCGATGATAGATTGACGATAAGGAGAAACGCGCACCATTCTAAAAAAACCAATTGAACATAGTTTACAAAGTATATAAAGTAAAGTATATAAAGTTTATGACATAATAATAACCAAAAACAACAAATAAATAAGAAAATACATAAGTGCTTTTATGCTTATATTTTCACAAGATGAAACCGTCTCGTGTGCGGATACTTTGTGGTCACCCTGTATATATATATATATATATATATATATATATATATATATATATATATATATATATATATATATATATATATATTTTTATATATATATATATATATATATATATATATATATATACAGTGTGACCACAAAGTATCCGCACACGAGACGGTTTCATATTGTGAAAATATAAGCATAAAAGCGCTTATGTATGTTCTTTTTTATTTGTTGTTTGTGGTTAATATTATGTCATAAACTTTATATACTTTACTTTATATACTTTGTAAACTATGTTCAATTGGTTTTTTTAGAATGGTGCGCGTTTCTCCTTATCGTCAATCTATCATCGAGTTTCACAAAAAAGGCTACTCAGCGAGCTACATTCAGAACCGTTTACATGCGCCAAGACGGACAATTTACGACACAATTAAACGCTTTGACGAGTTGGGAACAAGTTCTAATCATCTAAAATCCGGAAGACCTCGAACAGTGATCACTGCGAGCAATGTGAAAAAGGTACGCGATCGCCTGCGTTTGAACCCCAATCAATCTGCTCGAGGTCTCGCAAAAAAAATGGGGATAAAACGAACTTCAATGGCAAAGATAATCAAAAAGAAGCTTAAGCTCAAACCATACAAGAAGAACAAGTCGCAACTTCTTTCTCAAGCAGCTAAAGTCAAACGTAAAGACCGTTCTCTTGGACTTCTGCACCGTTTCAACGGAATTGATTATCGCAACATCTTGTTCACTGACGAAAAGATTTTTACAGTGGAAAGCATTCTTAATAAGCAGAACGATCGAGTTTGGGCAAAATCTCAACCAAATGTCTCGGTTTCACGCAGTTCTCATCCTGCTTCAGTTATGGTATTCGCCGGGATAACGGCTCATGTTAAGACACCGCTCATATTTGTTCCACAAGGTATAAAGGTCAACGGTGACAATTATTTGGATATGCTCAAGTAAGAAATTGTTCCTTGGGCTCAAAAAGAACTTGGAAATCGTATTTGGACGTTCATGCAAGACGGAGCTCCAGCCCATAAAAAGAAGACAGTTCAGGATTTTTGTGCGGCAACTTTTCCTGATTTTATCAACTTTTCTCAATGGCCGCCATCGAGCCCCGATCTTAACCCGATGGATTTATTAGTCTGGAGCGTCCTAGAAGGAAAGGCATGCCAAAAGCCGCATAAAAATATTGAAAGTTTAAAAAAATCACTACTGAAAGCTTGGGATTCTCTGGACCCTGCCTACTTGCTCGCCACCGTCGAAGCATTCCCGAGACGCCTACAGGCCTGTTATTTTGCTGATGGAGGAAAATTCGAATTCAATCTTTGAATCATAATTGTTATAGTTCAATAAATGTTTTAAAATAAAATTTGTGTTCCAAATACTTTCTACATGCTTTTTATTAAGCTCTTTATCTGTGCGGATACTTTGTGGTCACCCTGTATATATATATATATATATATATATATATATATATATATATATATATATATATATATATATATATATATATATATATATATATATATGTACGTACACAGGGCCGTCCCAAGGTGGGGGGAGGGTGTCTAGCCCCCTTTATGAATTTTATTAGTCGGCAAACTGGACACTGGAGTCAGCAAAATTGAATCTATAATTGGCATTTCTGAATGAACAAAATTAAATTCATATGTATGTATATACCTTTCATATATTATATGTGGGGCCGTGGCACAGTGGTGAGCTTACTTTATAAGCAGGGTATTCAGGTTCGAAACGAGCTCCGGACATATTTTCGCGTCACGGTAAGGAAGGAGGCGTGAAATTCCTGGTTAAATGCACTTATAAATGCGGTGTTCTGTGACAAATGTTGTGTTCTGTGGTTAAATGCGGTGCTCTGTGACAAGACCGTTAGGTCTTCTTGGGGCACCTAAAAAAAAGAAAAGAAAAATGTATGTATTTATATATAAGTTTTCAGCTTAAGACAAATATCTTAAGAAAATATGTGAATTAATAATTTTTAAATGTACTTTTTAATGTTCAAAGTTTGCAGTAAGGTATCGGATCAAAGCTCAAATTTTTAAAACCATTGAAATAGTTTTGAGTTATTGACTCATAGCCAATAGTGAGGGAGCAACCGCTGTAGCTTCTTGTACCCATTCTTCTTCTTTTTTAATAGTTTTTAAAAAGAACTATTTTAAGTAGCTTCTTGAGCTTCTCTAAGCTCTTTATACGCTGTACATTATCTATAAATTATAAATTGTTCTGTAAGCAAAGCAAATTTTTCGTAAAGCAAGAATTACGTTTCTTTTATTAATAAATAAATATCCCACCTTTCAATTTATTTTTAAAAACGAGAAATTAATTTACCGTTTTAAGAAACATATTATTAACCTACCTACTTCTTTTTTTAAAAGAGAAATTTCTTTAAAGATTTTGCTGTGAGTTCTGATGAGTTGTTAGCAACTTTGAAAGATTTTAAAAGTTTTGAAATTTATTGTATCCAAAAAGTCTGAGAGAGTCTCATCCGCAGTCATTTTTTCAAGCTATATCAAAAATTTTACCATTTCGTAAAAAATTTTACCATTTTGTAAATTTCAAAATCACTTTAGAGCTATATTCTTTGTCTTTTCACATCTGACTTAAAACCTTTTTGTGAACCATTGTTTTTAAACAGTTTGTTTTATGACATATATTATTCTGAAATAATTAGACTTATTTATTAAAACTTATAAAACTTAGTAAAACATTTTAAGAAGAATCAGAAAAGTTGCAGGTCAAAAACCATGATGCCCAGGAAAGAGACATGTAGTCGGCCATTTTGTTGATCTCTTCGAGAATTTTATCACTCCGAATAAAAGCTTGCCTGATTTTGGAGAAATACAACTTGAATTTTATGTAGCAAAACTTGCTTTACTATTTTTACAATTTTTATATTTACTATAACCTTTTATGGTCTATCTGGTTCCTGCAAAACTTGAGCAACGATAGAGCCTACTTTACCAAGCAGGTGCCCTTAACATATTGGGATTAAATTGCAACAGTACCGTCTCATTGTTTGCATTAACACCATCCCTGCTCTAATTCAGAGATTTATAGTTAATTTTCCCTCATAACAGTTTTATTGAAGGCTACAAACTTGAAACTTGCTAACCTTGCACGTTTCACTTTTAAATAGCCAATGCCTAAAGTGGGTAAACTTTCTGAGATCAAAAATACTTGACAAATTTTCAGTTACTATGTAAAGGACCTAATCGCTATCGTGTTTAAAAATCAAATTTTTTTAAATTTCATAACGAATTTGTGCATTTTTAAAATACCACCAGTTGGTGGTATTTTAAAACTGTTTGCCTTTTCCAGATTATTCTAATAACATTCGGAATACTAAAATAGACTATCAGATATTTCAACATATATATATATATATATATATATATATATATATATATATATATATATATATATATATATATATATATATATATATATATATATATATATATATATATGCTATTATCAGTCCACAAATAGCAAGTTCTAAAGATTCATATATAAAAAGTAAATTACCAAACACAAATAACCCTTTAAATCAACGATTAAAAAATCTTGCAAATTACAATAAAAATTCATCAATTAATGATAATAAATAAGAGAATAATAAACAAAATAATAATAATAAAAAAATATCATTTTTGTCGGGGCCCTTTGTCTAGTCTTAATAATAATTACAATAACAATCAAGATTTAGCCTTCGTTACCCTAACTTTATTAAAAATTGGCCTAAATGTAAACTCAATTTTGAAAATACACCGCTATCCAAAATCGAATTCTAACCTTAACCAATCTTTCTTATCGACTCTTCTGTCAGTTAAACTAAAAACAAAAGAAGATTATCATCTAGATATCTGAAACTCTCGTATCTTACAAAGCGATAATATTTTTATACGCCAAGAAAGAAGTTCAGCCGATCAAACAAAATTTTACAAATTATATATAAAAAAAAGAGATTAAATGATCTTCTACGGAATAATAACACTCTAGATCACCACTTTCGTTTTGTCGTTCGAGGTAACAGAATTCGTTGCCTCAACCACCCAAATTCTGAAACTAAAAAAAGCACACCTATTGGCATCAATCCATTGCAGCAACTAAATATCATTGCTCCTAATAATACCACGTCAAAACCGAATCAGTTAGACCTTCATTCTGTTAAAAGTCAGCATCTATCTAAAATAATAATCAGTCACATAAACATTAATTCAATCAAAAATAAATTTAAATCTTTTAAGAAAATATTTCAAGGCAAAATTGATATACTAATGATATCTGAAACTGAAATTAACCACTCTTTCCTTTCAACACAATTCCTCATTGAAGATTATACTAAACCGTATAAGTTAGATCGATAAAAACTCGGAGATGGAATAATGCTATATGTCAGAAAAGATATACCCTCTAAGATACTAACAAAAGCTAATGATGATAGTAATTATAAATGCTTCTTTGTAGAAATAAATTTAGAAAACGAAAAATGGTTGATTGCATGCTGCTATAATCCCAAAACCTCCTCAATCAATCAGTTTCTTATAATCCTCGAAAAAAATCTCAATTATTTTTCAGGAAAATATGAATATTTAATAGTTATGAACGATTTTAATGCTGAGATGAAAAAAGGTTATATGGAAGAGTTTTGTATTAACTTATTTTTTTTTTTTTTTTTTTTTTTTTGTTATTCACCTCCTCAAAGCCAAGAAGGCCACTACAGATGAGGAGGCTACTTAATAGTGGTTATAACCCTCTCTCAACTCTATAACTCCAAAACACGAACCTCGACGAACAAGGCCGCTGCGCGGAGAAACAAGTTGAGCGCGGTACTACCAGGGACGTGGTGGGGATCGAACTCCGAACCTCTCGCTTATGAAGCGAGCGCTTTACCATAACACCACTACCGCATTTATAAACTAAAATCTCTTATAATAGTACTAACCTGTTTTTAAAATATACATAAACCAATAATAATTAACCTCTCCTAACAAACACCCCAAAATATTTCTGTCAATCGAATGCAATTGAAATAGGTTTACTTGACTTTCATAAACTCGTAATCTCGGTCTTTGAGATGTAATTTCCCTTAGCAAAAATTAAGAATAATTACATACAGATGCATCAAAAACTTTAATAACGAAAATTTTCAAAATGAGCTAATAAAGGAAAAAGATGAAAAAAACGTACAAAACTTGGATTTTTTTACCGTAATAGTCACTATAAAAAGCATGCATCATAAAAAAAAGGTATGTACGAAAAACCAAAGAATTGAACAAAACTATAATGAATTGGTCTAGACTACTAAACCGTTATCGTCTGAATAAAACAGAGTCTAGTAAAAAAGCATACAACCGTCAAAGAAATTACTGTGTAGGACTCCTAAAAAATACAAAAAAGTTATTTTTTGAAAATTTTTAAACTAAAAATGTTACCGACAATAAAAACTTTTGGAAAACAGTGAAACCATGTTTTAAGAAGAACTCACATCTTAATGAAAAAATTGTTTTAGTGGAAAATGATTCTATAATATAATTTTTAAAAGTTAACATCTTAGATAAGCTTTTATAAAATTTAATTAAGTTGAAACATCTGGTATAGTATGTAAACTTATCCTCTTTCTTATAATAAATTACAATATTTCTAGGGTTATATATACCCTCGTTATTCAAGTAATATAAAAAACCGTTAAAAAAACAAACAAATAAAAAAACTTCAATGTTTACTGCATAATGCAAAAGCTCTTTGGATAAAACCTTTAAATACACCATAAATTATTTTTGGATCGTGACAAGAATGCGGCTTTATTTGCACATTAGTTATTGCATCTTTGCGATAGATATTAAAAAGATATGTTCCGGATTTGCTGCCAAAGCTGCCAAAGATTTTCAAAAAATTACAAACATTACAGATAAGTCCTACGAATATATATGTGTTTGCGATCGAGAAATAAACTAAAAAACAAATTTGATTTATTAATCAAGGATTGTAGATATAAAGATAATAATAACCAAAGAAAGTACAAGTTTATAAAAGAGGTAACACCTAATTTATGTGCTGATAATATCCCAAAACATCACAAAAAATTACTAGATTTAGGACCTAACTTTGTTCCTATTCCGAGTAAAGTTCCATATATGGATATAATACGTATAACTGAAACGGCAGCTTTAAAGTTGAAGTATTCAAACAAAAATACTGATGCAAATAAACTTAGACAAGATGTACTTCGAGTTTTGAAAATTCATAAACCGGTTTCTACAAATTTAGATAAGGATCAGTTTAAAGCTCTCAAAGAACTTAAGTCTAGCAACACAATTAGTATTTATCCGTTCGATAAAGGATCAGGCTTTGTTCGAATTAATAAAACCGATGCACTTAAAAAAATTGAAGAACAACTCGGAAAATCTAAAATCATAAACTATGATCCAACTCAAAAACTCCTTCGCAAAGTTCAGAATACTTTACGAAATCTGAAAACAAAGTTTACAAAAAATGAATATAGATCAATTTATCCAAGTGACGCCACTCCTCCACGATTATATGGTGTCATCAAAGCACACAAACTAACTAATAACTACCCAATGCGAATTATAGTAAGCACAGTAGGATCACCTACATATAAATTATTTAGTAAATCTCATCCAACCTACCTCCAATCTTAACAAAACTAAACTTCGAAATTCAAAACAGTTTGTTGAATGTGCTCAATCATGGTATATCGATCCTGGTGAACTTCAAGTTTCCTTCGATATTGTTAATCTTTACCCTTCAATACCAGTTAAAGAATCAATCGATATTTTATTAGAACAACTCCGTAACAGTCCTGTCTTTAAATCAAAATTATCTTTTTCAGAAATAAAATTACTTTTAGATTTGTGTTTGTCAAATTGTTATTTTTTACATGAAGGCAACATACACACATTGGAAGATGCTGGTCCTATAGGTTTATCATTAATGGTAGTAATGGCAGAGAGTTTTCTACAACATTATGAAGAAAAAGCGTTACTACAGGCACAATATCTTACGCCGACAATATGTGTAAAATCATTTAAAAGGTATGTAGATGATATCCATTCCCGTTTTATAAATGAGGCAGAATCAGAACGTTTTCTTGACTTGTTAAATAATCAACACACAAATATCAAATATACGATTGAAAAAGAAAGCGATTCACACACAATAAATTTTCTCGATCTCTCAATAACAAATAGCAAATCCGGAACATATCTTTTTAATATCTATCGCAAAGATGCAATAACTAATGTGCAAGTTAAGCCTCATTCTTGTCACGATCCAAAAATAATTTATGGTCTATTTAAAGGTTTTATCCAAAGAGCTTTTGCATTATGCAGTAAACATTGAAGTTTTTTTATTTGTTTGTTTTTTTAACGGTTTTTTATATTACTTGAATAACGAGGGTATATATAACCCCTAGAAATATATATTATAAGAAAGAGGATAAGTTTACATACTATACCAGATGTTTCAACTTAATTAAATTTTATAATATCAAATGATAAACTTGAGGTCGATATTTTTAAAGCATATTAAAAAGATGCTATATCGCATTTGTGCATCAAACTGTTCCCTGAAACTAACGAAACACTTATCCATGACCCCATAGAAAATTCAATTTTTAAATACAAATCACATCCGAGTATAATTGCGATTAAGAATTTATTATGAAATTCAATTCCCTTTTCTCTCCAACATGCAACCGTAAAAAGGCATCTAACCATATTTGTTAATTAAATAAATCTGAAGCACAACAAAAGGGCGATATACCAACTAGAATAATCGAAGATAACATTATTATTTTTTCTGATTTTATATATAAAGACTATAACTACGCTATTTCAAACAATATATTTCCAGACCTATTAAAAAACGCTGATATTCCTCCAATACACAAAAAAGGCTCCAAAGCAGATGAAAGCAACTACAGGCCAATCAGTATTCTATCCAACTTATCTAAGGTATATGAAAGATGTATGTATGAGGATATAGCTAGCTTCTTTAAAACAATTTTATTTAGACATCACTACGGTTTTCGTAAAACATTTTCATCTTTGATAGAATTTAAACTTAAAATAAGAAACTGGATTCCCAAGCAATGCCCATGCAAACTATGCATGGTTTTTATTACAGATGTCGGATAAATTAATAAGCTAAAGTAAAATGAAATCTTTATATTTTTGTTGTTTTTTTGCCACTCCAGTTGGCTTTGCTTTTTTTTTTCTTTTTTCTTTTTTTCTTTTTTTATTGTTGTTAATGTGTTTGCCGGTTATCTTACAATTTATATTTATAACTATATTTATTTTTGAAGGATAAGTGTCAGTTTACTTAAATTAGCCTATTATAGAGCTATCAATGTAACAACCAAATGTGTCAACTATAAATAAACTACAAATAAATAAACAATTAAATTACAAATAAATAAATGAAAGGTGTCGACGTCTCAATTTTACTGATTTGAAAACTCGCAGGCGACGTGGCGACTTGATCCAACAGTTTAAACTAGGAGCCGGTTTTGAGAATATTAATTGACATAATCCACCGATTCGCAGATCACTATTTAACGTCCTAATTTGTGAATCCACATATAATAATGCTCGTCACAATTTTTTTACAAATCGTATTGCAAACGATTGGAATAACTTGCCGTCAGCATGCAAGAAGGCTCAGTCAGTTAACGCATTTAATAATAGAATTGACAAGTATTTTTTTTCAACGGCTGCAAGCAGTACAACTTTTACTGAAGATGAGCGGCATGTTTATTAATTAATTCGTGCTTTAGCAGCTACAAATAGTGGTTTTTAAGATACTATTTGTCATACGTGTAAACTTTAATTAAATGAAAGCAATCTTTTTTCTCTTTGTCTCAATTTTGATATGAACTTACTTGCTATGAAATAACAAATGCTTCTTTTACTTAAAGTTTATATTTTACCACCATAAATTTTGTATAATTTATTTATTTATATTTTTTTAAATTATTTTTCATGTAATCTAAAACGAATTGTTTAAATATATTACTATTGATTTATATATATATATATATATATATATATATATATATATATATATATATATATATATATATATATATATATATATATATATATATATTTATATTTATATGGCCCCCTAAAATATATTAAATATGTTAAAAATGACAAAACTAAGTGTATAGGTTTTGAAATTCAAATAAATATCTATGCAACACGCCATTTTGTTTGTTTACGTGACGTTTTGTTTACTTAGTGACGGCTTGAATATTATATATAATTTCATGAATTGTGTAAATATAAGTATCGTACGAAATGTGTTTAATGAGTGAATGGTATGATGTTAGTGGTATGCAATCTTTATTTGTGTAAATGTATGATACAGTTTTATTGTTTCTTTAGATTATTGTAATTAGATTAGTTTTATTTTAATAATTGTAAACTGATACAATGGGAAAAGTTTTCGATCTCAGCCCTGGTAAAAAACGTCAAATTAAAGCTTATCTCCAGAGTTCTTCAATCAAAAGTAAGGATATTGCAACAAAACTAGGAATTTTACCAGCTTCTGTCAGTAGAATTAGACAAAGACTTGAATTTGATGATGATATTCTGAGTTCGAATAGGAAAAACTGTAAACGAATGAGGAAGATGACGGCTCGTGATGACCGTCAACTCATATCTTTATGTAAGATAAGTCGCAAATCATTCTCTGCCGAGCTGACAAGGCAATGGCAACTCTATGATGTTAACGTCAGTAGTAGAACAACAAGGAGGAGACTTGTAGAACAAGGATACTTGGCCTACAGAACAACTTTGAAGCGTTTTTTGAACAATGCTATGAAGAAGAAACGCGTTGAATGGGCTTTGAAGTATCGTGATTGGAAAGCTGAAGATTGGTCTAGTGTAAGTATTAAGTTTTTACATTTCCTGATGTATTTTATTACTCTTACTGTACTTTTTACTAATTTATCTACATTTACATGTATTAAGTATGAATATTTGTTGGTTAGGGTTAAATAAAAACTGAATAGCAAAATGGTTAAATAAATTTTTTGTTTTGTTTGTTAAGGTCTGCTTTTCGGACGAATCGTCAATCAAAGCCATGCTGGAGAGAGTGCTCTTTGTTCGTAGACGTGGCATTGAACGCGATTTACCAACCTGTACAGTTTTAAAAGTGAAACTTGCTGACAAAGTTATGGTGTGGAATTGCATATCCGTGTTCGGTACAGGACGGCTTCATATTGTCGAAGGTACTATGAGACAAGATCAATACAGAAACATCATCCAAGATTGACTTTATCCACAAATAAGGGAATGGTTTGAACAAGGGAGAGGAATATATATATATATATATATATATATATATATATATATATATATATTTTTTATGTTAATTCACCTCCCCAAGGCCCAGAAGGCCACTACAGATGAGGAGGCTACTTAATTGTGGTTATAACCCTCTCTCAACTCTATAACTCCGAAACACGAACCTTGACGAACAAGGTCGCTGCGCGGAGAAACAAGTTGAGCGCGGTACTACCAGGGACGTGGTGGGGATCGAACTCTGAACCTCTCGCTTATGAAGCGAGCGCTTTACCACTACACCACTACCGCGATATATATATATATATATATTTATATATATATATATATATATATATATATATATATATATATATATATATATATATATATATATATATATATTCATTAGCTATTTATGTAACAAATTGTTACCATATTTTTGTGACATTAATTAAATATTAATTTTCAGAAAAAGAAGAAAAAAACAAAGAATATTGAAAGTAAAGATTGCTGCCCTATCCCAAACTGTAAGGTTAGGTTATCCTGCTACTGGTAACATTTAACCCAGTACAATCTGCTTCATGTCCTACTGCCTTGTAGGATACGCCTTTTTAGGCAAAGGCTTGGAGATGTCAACTCTGACTTAAAACACCCCCTGCCTCGGGGCTCTTGGTTGAGTAAAGGCTAGAAATGATGTCTTGATAAAAGTACTCATCTTAAGCAGACGATAAATACATCCGGCTACTTTCTTGTAGAAGGCCTCCAAGGTAAAGACTTTAGGGGTAAACAGATTCTATCTTTTGACTGGCCTCGCACCCCTTCTTCATCTATTAGGCTGGCGCAGATGTATTTTTTTATACATTTTATTCCAGTTTAGGATGTTGAATGCTGGATCTTCTTGACTCAATGCATGGATTTTGCTTGTGTCTCTGTTTTTATGACTAGGCAACTCCTTCTATTATTTCCTAATGAGGGTACAGCTCTAAAACTCAGTTTTATGGTTCTGAGACCGGCAAGTAGTCAGGTTTCCCGAACTCTGTGGTAGCTCTCAGAGAGACTAATTCCATTAACAGCTGAAAAATATCAAAATATTAACAGTGCCAAGTTGCACATGGATGGTGTCTCTGTTTGTACTTTTGGTTTACATTGCGAAGGCCACATTTGGAGCCCTTTGTTACGGCTTAGGGTTTATTTGTAGTAATAAGGCAATTGCTTGGGCTATTAGACAGTGTTCTGAGTACTTATCTATGCTTTAAGTCAAGTTTTTCATCAAATTTAAAAATAAATAAAGTACCAAAAATTATAAAACACAAAAAACCAGCATCATCACCAAGTTCTCGAAACCATATTTCTAACCATCATTCACTAATATTCGTGGTCTTCGAAGCAACTTTTCTTCTGTTTAGTCTTATCTCTTGCAAAGTTCACCAGACCTACTTGCCCTTTGTGAGACTAATTTGAGTTCAGCTGTCTCATCTTGCGATCTCAGTGTTGATGGTTATCTTCCTTTAATTCGTAAAGACTCCAATAGTCACATGCTTGGCCTGGGCATTTACATTCGCAAGAATTCACCCGTTTGTTGTGAAACTAAGTTTGAATCCACAGGCTATTTTTTCATGTGCTTTCGTTTAGCACCACTTCACTCTATCCCCTTTCTCTTTGTTATATATTGCTCTCCTTCATCTCAAGCCTGCACTCTTTTTGATGTTATTTCTGATCATATTAACCAAGCCCTCTCTCTTTATCCATCAGCCTATATTGTTGTTGTCGATAACTTTAATGCTCATCACACTTAATGGCTTGGCTCTAGTGTCAGTGATTCTGCAGGCATTAAAGTCCACAACTTTTGCCTTTCTTAATCCCTAACTCAAATAGTCAACTTTTCAACTCGCTTTTCAGACTTACCTTCTCTATTCAACTTTAGTGTTGTTTCTGATCTTAGTTAATGCTCAGTTTCTCCACATTCACCCTTAGGTGCTACTGATCACAGTTTGATCTCTCTAAAACTAATATCTCATTATTCTTCATCACCTGAATCCCCCTATTATCGTACCTCTTACAACTACCTTAAAGCTGACTGGGACTCTTTCCGTGATTTTCTTCGTGATGGCCCTTGGGTAGAAATTTTTCACCTTCCTGTCGACATATGTGCTTCTTACATAACTTTGTGGAATCAGGCTGGGATGGAATCTTTTATTCCCTCTCGACGATTCCAGGTCAAGCCTCACTCTCCTCCATGGTTTTCCTCACATTGTGCTGCTACGATTGCCAATCGAAACCATTACTTCCATATCAATCAACAAAACAACTCTCCAGAAAACAGATGTCTGTTTATTGCTGCTAGAAACCATTGTAAAAAGGTTTTGTCTAACGCCAAAACCCGCTATTCTCAGGTCATGAAACTTCGTATTTCATCACAAAAGTTAGGCTCCCGTGACTTCTAGAGAATCTTTAATAGTATTAATAATAAGGTGAAATCTTTAATTCCACCTCTCTTGTATGGTTCAGACTTCTTAGGTTAGTCACCTAACCTAAAGAAAAAAGCTAAATTGTTTGCTAAGAACTTTTCATCAATATCATCTCTTGATTCCACTAGTTGCGTTCTATCTGATATTGCCAACAAACAGGTTGATCCATTGCTTGACATTCGTATCACATCTAACTTCTGTATCTAAAGTGATTTCCTGCTTAGACTCTTCTACAGCTTGTGGCCCGAACAACATACCTGTTATTGTCTTGAAGAAGTGTTTTCCGGAGCTGTCGTCTATACTCTCAAAACTATTTAACAAGTGCTTATCAGAGTCTTGTTTTCCAGTCTGCTGGAAAGCGGCATCTGTTATACCTATTTTCAAAAATTATGGAGAGCAATCTGTATCGTCTAACTACCGTCCCACTAGTCTTCTTTCATAAGCAAGGTTTTTGAATCTTTAATCAACAAACACTTAATTTCTCATCTTAAATCTAATAACTACTTTCTGACCATCAATATGGATTTTGATCTTCTCGTTCTATAGCTGATTTGCTAACAGTAATAACCGATAGATTTTATCGTGCATTAGATAAAGGTGGTTAGGTTAAGGCCATTGCTCTTGATATTTCAAAAGCTTTTGATAAAGTTTGGCATGCTGGTCTTTTCTATAAGCTTTCTTCTTACGGTGTATCAGACAACATCTTTAAGATTATTGAACCCTTCTTTTCCAATCTTAGTATAAAAGTTTTTCTCGATAGACAGCACTCTTCTTCTTATTGTGTAACTTCAGGGGTTCCTCAAGGTTCTATCCTTGGCCCTATAATCTTTTTAACTTACATTAACGATCTTCCAGATAATCTCACATCTAAGGTAACATTGTTTGCTGATGATACTACCATTTATTCTTGTCGTGATAAGAAGCCAACACTCTCTGATTACTTGGAGGGGGCATTTGAGCTTGAAAAGGATCTCACTTCTGCCATAGCATGGAGCTCACAGTGGCTGGTGAACTTCAATTCAGATAAAACTCAATTTTTTCGGACAATCGCTATCGCAGTAATTTAGATCTTCCTATATTTATGAACGGTAATGTACTTGATGAGTCATCCACTCTTCATCTTTTAAGATTAGCTCTTACTTCCAGTCTTTCTTGGAAACCATATATCAAATCTGATGAAAAATTAGCATCTGCATCTCTTTATCGAGCTGCATCTCTTTATCGAGCTCGACACTTTCTTACTTTGGATAATATTCTCTATCTCTATAAATCTCAAATCCGGCCTTGTATGGAATACTGTTGCCATATCTGGTGCGGATCTTTTAATGATGCCCTTTCTCTTTTAGACAAGGTGCAAAAAGGTATTGTAAACATAGTTGGGCCTGCTCTTACAGCCAACCTCCAACCATTGTCACATCGTTGTAATGTTGCTTCTCTTTCTTTTTCTACAAATACTATAATGGGCACTGCTCTGAAGAGCTAGCGTCTCTTATTCCATCTACTAAAATTCATTCTCGTGTTATTCGTCATTCAATTAAGTCTCATCCTTTTTTTTTTGACTGTTCCTCAGTGCTCCAAAATATCTTATTCCTCAAGTTTTTTTCCTCAAACATCGGTTCTTTGAAATTCGCTTCCTTTATCTTGCATTCCTGATATAATTTGCAATCCTTTAAGTCGTCTGTCAATCGTTATCTTGCTCTACAATCTTCATCTTTTCTCTTCCATTTACTTCTTACCCTAACTAGTGCTTGCAACCTTGTTGGAAGCGAAGATGCGAAGAAAAAAAAAACCTCAGTCGATGTAGCAGCACTCCGCTGCAAGTCAGGCTGTTTGTCAGTTAATGTATGTACTAAAGCCCCAGGAAGCAGGCTTTTTCAGTATGCAGTTACACTGCATACCTAAACCAGCAGTATAAGATATATGCACATATATAAACACATACACATGGAAATATAATAGACGGATCTAGGAGTTTTTGGTGGAGGAGGGGGGGGATGTTTAAATATTTTTTGAACTTTTTATCCCATTTGCTTTTTTTTATATATATATATATATATATATATATATATATATATATATATATATATATATATATATATATATATATATATATATATCTATGTATGTATGCATATATATATATATATATATATATATATATATATATATATATATATATATATATATATATATATGTATATATATATATTTAGAATTTAAAGTAAATATATGTTTGCCAATGGCGAATCCAGGGGGATAAGGGTATGCATCCCCAATTTTAAATGTTTTTTACAAAATAGAGTGTTCTTAAGGTGGTACATCACCAAGTATCAAAATGTTCAAACTTAAAACGAAAGACAAATTTTATATCAATAAAAATTTCGTTAATTTAGAATGCTATTTTATACTTCATTTTACTTTGCCTCGATTACTTTGCCTCGAATTTATCAAAAAACATTCATTTTAATGGGTCCATTTAAAACACGATAACTTGAAGTATATTACCACAACATCCATGAAATTTTTTACATATATTCTAGACATGTTAGGACAGTTAATGTATTAGACAGGTAAGGTATTAACGTTTGGATTTTAAGATTTTCAAAGTACATAAAAATTATATCAATTTTTTTACATAAAAAAAAACTTTTTTAGAAAAAATAAATTAAAATTAAAAAAAAGAAGATTGGAGCAGAATTCAAAAAGTTCGAAATGTCACTACATAGAATATAGTATAATAAGCATTTTCTAAAAATTTGAAGTGATTTGCACTTCTGTTTCACAACATGTTTACAATCAGACAATGTTTCGCAAAATTTAAAAATGGAGAAAAACGTAAAAGAAAATTAAATATTCTTGTCATTCCTATATAAACTCTTTTTAGTTAGTTAATTTATGGAAAAATTAAAAAATAAGTTGGGAATAAGCTTTTCATATTATTAATCTACAATAAATTGTCTGTCAAATATCAAAAATTCACTTTTTTTTCAATTTTCAGAAAATATTTGTGTTGCACCACCTTAAGGTGGTAGCCCACTATTAAAATTCTAATTTTTGATCAAAAAATGAAAGCGTATTTTTTAAGTTTATCTTATTCGAAATTTTATCCTCCTTCGCCTGATGTATGTATGAAACAGAATTTATTATTGGAAATGTGATAAAAATCTACATTTGCAATATTATTTATCTTAGCAACGCCGTAGCAACCACAAACATACCTTTGTTTATTATAGGTTGAGCAAAACCTGCAGGCTAATTTGTTTTTTTGTTTTGTCTACCATGCTTTTAAATATTTATTTATTAACTTTGCTTATAAAGAAATTTGAATGTCGATAACTTTGTTGAAGCAAAATTTAAAGATTCATGTTGTTACTGTTGTATTAGACCCTATTGTTGTTAGTATTGGATTAAAGATTTATTATTTATTAGTAATAAATTACTAATAAATAATAAATCTATCATAATAAATAAGTAAGAAAATGAACTTTAATAAACAAAAAAAAAAAGTTGTTTTTGCAATAGCTGTTTTTTTACAGATATTCCAAATACTGAACGACTCAATTTGTCTCCAACATTTGCATCAAAATGATTCATTCTGATGCAAATATTGTACTCTAAGTAAAAATTATAAACCAAATATATCTATTCCTCTATCAATCTAAAATCAAAAAGTTCAAATAAAGTGCTTAACTCATTCATATAGGTACCTAAAACCACATTTGTTAGCAAAGATGTTGTGGAAATGGGTGTAAACTCTGCTATTTTGCATTTCAATGATGGTAGAAATGCTGTTTAAAAAGTATTACAGCATTTTTTATATAAAAGGAAATACACAATTGATACATAATTGACAACAAGTTAGCAGACAGTACATGAGTAAAACAAAAGTAACCTAAGACTACTATTACGGTAAAGAAACAGAGAAAAAAACTGCAATGAAAAAAAGGTTCAATAAGAATCCTAATGCAAAGAAACCTCAAGATTCATATGTTTCAGGAGGCTCTAACATGATTTTACAGTTTATATGTGATTTTTTCTTTATTTTATACTTATTTTTGTTATTTCTGCAAGTTGAGTTTTTCATATTTTATTAAGATTTCAAAACACAATTTTTTCTGATTAAATAAAGCTTTTGTTCTGAAATTTTCAGGACATATTCCTAACAACATTAGAATTCATTTGACTTATAGATTTTGTTTAACTGTTTTTAAAACTCATTGTTTTTAGTTTTTACTTCTTTAAACTGCTTATAAATTGTACAAAATTCAACTTCTCATAAAAAAAGATCATATCTTTACATATAAAACGACTAATTAAAAATCTATCAGTTAAATGGAGTAAAATAATGTCATCAACAGATCTGCAAAGTTTGACTTTAAGTCTAACTTGAGATAACGTGTTTTGAAAACATAAGAATAGGGTCTTTATTTACACTGTTTTTGCGCCATTATGGATTTTTTATGCTCTACCACCTTAATAGAACAGAGCAACTAACAACTAAATAAATATTTATAAAATTGTAATTTTTTAGCTTTCTGTGATTTATACTGAGTGTAGGCTATAAAGTTGATTAAAAGATATATATTGACATGCCTTGTTTTGCCTATGGAGATTATTCTAATTGCATTACTTTCTAAAAGTACTTTAAGCTACATCAAGCAAGAAATTCCACAAAGCAATGATATTTATCATGAAAATATATTCTATAAAAAATTGACTTATAAAATAAAGAAATCACCAGAGTAGTAACATATATGCTGTTACTTTGGTGATTTCTTTGTTCAAAATATTGACTAATAAAATAAAGAGATCACCAGAGTGGTAGCATATTTGCTATTACTCTGGTGATTTCTTTGTTTAAAGTATTGACTAACAAAACATAAATACCACTAGAGTAATAGCATATATTATTGATATTAGAGTAATAGCATATATTATTGATATTATTCTGGTGATTTTTTTGTTTTATTAGTCAGTATTTTTATAGAATTCCATAAAAAATTAAATATCAAAATTTGACAAAAGTTGATAACTGCTCTGCGCAGAAAAAACTTTACTGATCTCCATAAACCAGCAGTTGTGTTCAAAGAAGAAGAAGTTCTAAATTAGCTTTGTGTACAAAAGCTGATATGGATAGAACTTGGCTCTAATGTATAAAAGTTCAGTATGGTGTTTTTTCAGGCATTTTTGAAGAACCAGAGTAGTAGCTTACTTAGTTTCTTTCTAGTTTTATTACTAATTTTTGGTATATTTATCTTACTTTAATTTAGCCAAGATCATATAGAGCTGTTTTTTAAACTGAGTCGACATTGTCATTTTTACAGGTCAGAAAAATCAAATAAGAAGTTAATTTCAGCTTAACTCCGTGCATCTCCATACAACTATCTTGTTTCAATATTATGGTTTAATTTCAGTGACGAATCCATGATTTTTTGAGGTAGCTAACTTCCAGATATGGAGTAAACTCCAAACACTTGTATGTTTATACTTATGTCAAATAGTAATGCTTTTCAAAAATTTGCTCTAATTGGAGGCTGAAAACAAAAGAGTTATTTAACTTCACTCCTTCCGCCCCCCCCCCCTCCCTCATCCTTTAACGTGAAGGGCAACAAGTTGATAAAATATTTTTTGCACTACTCTCAACTAGACTTATATTCATCGATAAATTTTAAGTTTCATAGTATTATCTCTCAGCGTTCTAAAATTATGACCATAAAAGTTTAAACCCCCTCATATTGAGGGGGTTACAAATTTTATACAATCATAATTTTTGAACTCTGAGAGATTATACAATAAAACCTAAAATTTATCGATGAATATAAGTTTAGTTGAGAATTTGACATAAGTATAAACATACAAATGTGTAGCGTTTGCTCCATGTCTGGAAGTTAGCAATCTCAAATACCAAAGAGTTCTGAATCCGACACACACACACACACACACACACACACACACACACACACATATATATATTTATGTATATATATGTATATGTATCTACAAACATACATACATACATACATACACACATACATACATACATACATACATACATACATACATACATACATACATACATACATACATACATACATACATACATACATACATACATACATACATACATACATACATACATACATACATACATACATACATACATACATACATACATACATACATACATACATACATACATACATACATACATACATACATACATACATACATACATACATACATACATATATACATACATACATACATAGAGACTTCCGGAATGGCGGACGCTTTTTTATAACGAATTTTATAAATAAAATGAAGAAAGATAAAGAAAAAAGAATAAAATAAGAAAAACAAACAAAATAAAAATAAAGGGAGTGAAAAAAAGAAAAAGAAAGAAATTAAAATGCAAAAATCATAAACAAAAAATATAAAAACCAAATCAAACAATTTAACAAAAGAAAAAAAACGAAAGTAGAAACGAGAAAAAACAAAAGAAAGACAAAAAACCAAGGTTAAAAGAAAAAAGCATTCGAAAACGGAAAGGAAATAAAAAGAGTTAAATAAAATATAATAATTGCTCCGTTTTTGAAGAAAAGAATAAAGCGTGCACACAAAATAAATGTGAAAGTAGAGAAACAACTAAAAAAAAGTACTTCTCAATTTTTATTTGGAACCAAGTAATAATTTTAATACAATAATATAAGAAGATCACACATTAAAAAAAAAAAATTATTCCTGTGGGAATCTATTAAAATTTCGAGCTTGTGCTCTAGTGGTACCCATAAGCTTGCGCACAGAATAAGAATCAAAACTATTTGATACTTTTTTAAATGATATTTTATTATCTTTAATGTTTCTGCAAAGCTTTTTTGTTTTTTCATTTTTCTTTTAATAATAGCCCATTACTTTTCAATAACTTTTAATTCTGGGTAGTTTAGAAGATTTTCTGTTTTAGGCACAAATTTCACATTATTCTTTTTATACCATTCCATAGCTAGTTTACAATAATGAATTGAAGCTAAATCAGCCCAGAACACAGGTCTGTTAATGTGTGATTTAATGAGAGGTAAATGGCGTTTTTGTAAACATTCTTCAACATATATTTGACCAGAAAGTGTGAACTGAGAAATATGAGGTGCTGTTTTTTTGCCACAACTGCAAATAGCTTGCTAAATCTAAGCTTTTTTAGCGAACTTGTCATGTTTTGTGTATTTAAATTTCTTATCTGCTTTTCCTCTATATTTGGCAATATAATAAACAGCACCAGGAATTTGTTGATGATCGTACTTGATATAAATTTCATCGTCTTCAATAATACAGAAATTTTTAGAAATAAAGTTGTCATAAAGGTTTTTGCAGTTTTTGTTGAGTTTCAGAACGGTTGGACGTTTTTGTGCTTTAAAAGAATGAAAACCATATTTGTTTCTAACTTTTGCAACAAAGCTATGAGAAAATCCATATATTTTTGCGCGTTCCCTTAGTGAAAGGCTTGGGTTATTCTTAAAACTGTTAACCAGTTTTCTAACTAGTTTTATATCTTTAAAACCTTCCTTTCTTCCACCACCAGATTTGCGTTTGATCGGTTTTGTTTGCGGAAAGCGTTGAATAAAACGACTAACGGTGTATAGATGTATTTGCAACGATTTTGCTATCGAAATGTAGCTACTATTAGGATTTTGTAAATATTTGTGCATAATTTTTTCTCTTACGTCTTCTTCTTTTGTCATTTTTAAAACTAATTTCAAGTTAAATCCAAAAACTAACAAATTTTTTTGAAACCACAGCACGTTGTAAACAAAATACAAAACAATTAAAAAGATTTTAATACAACCACTGAAAAAAAATGACGTACTTTTTCTTTCACATTTATTTCGTTTACACGCTTTAAGAAAATTTTTTAGATTTTATTAATTTTGAGGGACGATTTGTGTTTGATGACGAAACCATGTTTAAGGGGCGATATATGTTTGATGACGAAACCATGTTTAAGGGGCGATATGTGTTTGATGACGAAGCCATGTTTGAGGGATGATATGTGTTTGATGGGTATTATGATATAATTTTCTTTTTTATTTAAATACTTTCATTTATTATGAAAACTCTACTTTTTTCCTGACTAAATGTTTGTGTGTGTGACACGTTTTTATTTGTGAGTGTTATTAAAAACTCATTGTTGGTTTATTTATTGTTATTTTTTAATGAAATATTTACTTTTATTATTTTTATTATGATTATTAATATAAGGATTTATTATATTTATTAAATTATTGTTACGTTTTGTCAGTACATAACTGTTTGTAACTTTCCTGTCTGTGCATAAAATTCAATTGTTGTTTTAAAATTATTATTGTTTTATTATTATATAATTTTCTTATTATTCTTATAATTGTTAATTTATTATCATGATCATTTGTATTATTAATACTATTTCATGGTATTTACTTAAAATAAGTTTTTAACTATTTGTAAATGACTTCGATTGTAAGATCTTTTATTGAAATATATCGGTTGATTGATACATACATACATACATACACACATACATACATACATACATACATACATACATACATACATACATACATACATACATACATACATACATACATACATACATACATACATACATACATACATACATACATACATACATACATACATACATACATACATACATACATACATACATACATACATACATACATACATACATACATACATACATACATACATACATACATGCATACATACATACATACATACATATGTATATGTACATATACATAGCAAGAGAGAGATTGAAGGATAGATATGTACATACATACATACATACATACATACATACATACATACATACATACATACATACATACATACATACATACATACATACATACATACATACATACATTCATACATACATACATACATACATACATACATACATACATACATACATACATACATACATACATACATACATACATACATACATACATACATACATACATACATACATACATACATACATACATACATACATACATACATACATACATACATACATACATACATACATACATACATACATACATACATACATACATACATACATACATACATACATACATACATACATACATACATACATACATACATACATACATACATACATACATGCATACATACATACATACATACATATGTATATGTACATATACATAGCAAGAGAGAGATTGAAGGATAGATATGTAAAATTAATATATTTGTTTTTATTTATGTTTACATTTAATTTTATTAACATTAAATAAAAACTTATAAACATTTTTTATCTTTCATAAGATTAGGTTACATGAAATTTTTAAATTCATCAAATTCTAGATTTTTATATATTATTAAAAAGAGCTTTATTTCAATATTTCAAAAGTGAAAAAAATTTCAAAATCGAACCACCGTACATGTAGGGTGGTTCGATTTTGAAAATTTTTTGAATAAATATTGAAATAAAGCTCTTTTTAATCGGTATCGGTTAATCGGTAAGCTCTTTTTAATCGGTTTTTAATCTTTTTAAAATCGGTACTTAAAACGTCATAACTTTTTGTATTTAAAAAGTTATGACGTTTTAAGTACCGATTATTTGATATTAGGATTTGTTGATGAAACTGGTCAAAATAAAGTTTTTGTTAACTAAAACTGTTATAACTTAATCAATTTTTATCCAAAAGTTTATACCTTAATATCAAAAGATAGATAAAAGAGTTATCTACAAATTTATAAAGATTTCTACGGGCGCATCCGTGGGCAAGAGGGGGGCACAAAACCACCATCCATACCGGCAAAGACTAACTATGTTTCTTAAAAAGTGTTTTTTTAATGAAAATTTTTACATACAAAATGTTTTGTAATTTGCTATCAGACCACAGTCAAATATAGAAGTTTCATCATTGTCTTTGGGTGGATGTAAGGGTGATGGTTTCAAACACCCTATTATCAAAAATGACTCTTTTTTTTATAAATATTTACCTTTATAATTCAAAAGAAATCTAGCATCAAATCAAAAATGATATTTTACTACTTTACAACATCACTAGCAGCGCACCCTTTGTTTCAAGGGGTGTAGATGCGTAAAGGGGCGTGTTGTCGCCCCCCATCACCCTTTTACAACCTAAAAGAAATTATATTTTATATGAGATTCGAAAAAATATTTAAAATGTAATTAAAATAATAAACTTTAATATAAAAACATCTTTAACCAAAAATCAAAATACATAACACAATGCTTAGTGATAACCATGAGCGAGACTAGGTTTTTTCAAACCAAGACGAGACCGAGACGAGAAGTTAGTACTTCTCGTGAGACCGAGAACGAGACGAGACGACAAATTTAACAATTTTTGAAAACAAATTTATTAAAATCCAAGTAAAAAAAAAAAATGTAAACATGGTTTTGACAAACAGACACAAATGAAATTTGTCAAATGTAAACAACTTTTTCAAATATTAATTCAGAATTTTTTTGCCAAACTTCTCCAACAAGACAATATTTTCTCTGATTAAGATGATTTGTTCTACTTTTTCTAGGTGTAAGTTGTGTCTGGATGATCGGACGACATTTCCACCTGAGCTAAAAACTCTCTCTGATTTGGTTGAACTTGCTGGAATAGCTAAAACATCAGGGAGATATTCATAGTGGCACATTTCGCTCAAAATAGGATTCAGTTCAGATGTTGGCTCTTGTGTTTCAAGTCTGACGTTTAACTTGCGCTTCAGTTTTGAATTAGGAGACAAATCTGCTGGAAGGACTCTGGCAACAGGTTGGCACTCAACATTATCCTTAACCTGTGAGGCTAACCATTCTTTTGTTGTTTGAAATTTTTTGAAGAGCTTCAAGTGAAGTCCCTTTAAAGCAGGATTTAAGTAGTTTGCTGCAGCACTCAATAAGTTTCCAGTGTGACAAAGAGAAAATCTTTTCTCGATGCAGCTTTTCAAGTTTTTTGCATACAAGACACCCTAGCCATTTTTTCCCTCCGTCTCAATAAATTGATCAATTTTGTCATGGATTAAATAAAGAGAATCGGTGACAGTGTTAATTGTTGGAATAGACTCAGCCGACCAAGTTTCTGTAGCTTCTTTAAGTGGTGCCAAAATTTCTACTGCTCCCTCGATTGATTTCCACTGTGATGCACTGATGGTCTTTGAAGAAAAAATATCTTCATTTTCACATAAGCTGATAATTGCACTCTTTAGATGTAGGACAGAAGCCATGCAATCCAGTTCACTATTCCATCTTGTGTCAACAGATTGGCGTAACTGTCTAAAATTGATTCCTTGAGCGTCTGATTCTGATTCAAGCCACTCTGCTGCAACTGTTGACTGATGAGTTAAAGAAGCCAAATCTTTGCATTTTTGCAACGCATCATCCATTCCAGCAGTCATTCCGAATGAGTCTCGAACTACACATTGCAAAACATGATTGTTGCACAAGTATAGGTCAAGGCGCTTTGATAATTTGACTGCAAGTTTCATGTTTCTTGCCTGGTCGTTCACGCAGTACATTCGCAAGTCAGCAGGCAAATTTAGTTCTTCTAAGATAGAATCCAGCTTTCCTTCAATTAAGATACCTGAGTGTTTGCCTGGGAACTGTTGGACATGGGGTGTTCAGTGATGTAGTCTCCAATTTTCGTCAATAGCATGAAAAGTCCAAGAGATGTAGCTGTCCTGAGCTCTAGAAATCCGAAGGTCAGAATAAAAATGCAGCAATTTTTAGATTCGGCGCAATCTCCGTTATTATGCTCTTCATTCCAGCTTGAACTTCTCTTGACCGAATTGAAAGTTTTCTTGAATATTTTCTTCTGTGATGAAGGCTCAGTTTAGGGTTTGCAATGTCAAACAATTTCTTAAAACCTCTTCCTTCGACTGCTGAAAAGGATGCCAGATCAGTGCAAAAGTAATCCAGCATTGCAGAGTCAAACCGTTTTTGAATGGAATTGTCATATTTGGACTTTGTTTTAAGAATTTCGACCATGGTTCGTTGTTTCTTCTTAGGAGGAAAAGGAAGAGAGTCGTCAGTTTTCTCAGAATACTCAGCGTAATCTTGGCTGTGTTTTTTTTCGAGGTGACGATGAAGTCCGCTTGTGTTTCCATCTTTTGTTTTCAAAGAATTTTGCACGCCTTGCATTCAGCACCGTCACTTGTTTTTTGAAAATATCTCCAGATTTTGTTTCTTCTTGGTGACATTTTTGATTGTTGAAATGAGGCAAGAACATTTCTTTTCAATATGAACAATATGTGTCAAGTTGAATGCCACAGGTAAACTAATGAAATTAAGTCGAAAGTGCACCATTTTATACAAAAAGTTTTTATATTTAAAATCTAATTAAAAATATTTACAATCTAATTAAAATTTTTTAATTAGATTTTTTTTTTTAAACTAATTAAAAAATCTAATTAAAAAATCTAATTAAAAATCTAATTAAAAATTTAATTTGTTTTTGTCGAAAACATATTAAATTTTTAATTAGATTTATTAAAATCACGGAGTCAAAATCTATTTTTTAATCTATTAATTAATTAAAAAAACAAATTATTAAGCATTTTGTAAATTATAATAATTTTTAATTTGGAAAATAATATAATATTTAAGTCTCGTTCTACTTCTCGCGAGAATTTTTTATTTCTCCTTTCTCACGAGAGAAACGAGAACGAGACGAGATCTCGCTCATGGCTACTTAGTGATAGTTATAGATGGTTCCCCCTCTGACCTGAAAAAAAAATTTAAAAACAAAAAATGTTTTATAATATTATTTAAATTAGTTTACGTCTTGGCGTTTTAGTTAATGATTACGATATTAAATTCCATTAATGAAACTATATATAAATAATTGTTAATGAAAGACACGACGTGAACGTAAGCTCGACCAGTCTATCAAAAAAATTACAAGTTCCACTACTCGCTTTATATTTTTGCAAGTTCCCCTACTCGCGGTACATTTTTTTTTAAAGTTCCACTACTCGCTGTACATTTTTTTTGCAAGTTCCACTACTTGCTGCACATATTATATATATATATATATATATATATATATATATATATATATATATATATATATATATATATATATATATATATATATATATATATATATATATATATATATATATATATATATATATATATATATATATATATATATATATATATATATATATATATATAGTCAAAAAATAGTAAAATTATGTAGAAAGATAATAAATTGCATGTCCAATTATCAAAAAATAATTAGGAACATATTGATATTAGGAAAACATCAACTCACTGGATACACTGGATGTCAGCAACTAGCTGGAATTTTTTCATATAGTAAATAACAGCTTCAGAATCATTTTCTTTTCTAGTCCAGTAAGAAATAGTAATAGCCTTTCTGTGTTATTTTTTAGTTTTTCTACTCTGCTATTGTGCAAAAATGTCATTGCTGTATCGGAATCATATCATTCATAATTATTATTGATATGGTATATATTAAATAAATAATATATTATAGTATATATTTAATATATACTATAATATAGTATATATAATGTAGTATATATTAAATATATAATATACTATTTTTTTATATTTTTTTTATTTACACTTTGCCGATAAAAAAAAATTTACAGTCGTAACTTATAAAAAAATAATTACATGACCGGGGCTAGAAGAAGACAAATTTAGTCTTATCATTAAGCCCCAAAAAATGCGTCATTACTACACAAAATATAGTTTGACAATAAAATATAGTTTCAATGTATATATCTCTGATATATATTATAAAAGAAAATTTAAATATATCGCATATCGTTTAAAATTTATAGTTTTTCAAAAAATAAGATATAACAATTGCTTTGTAAAATAAAAGAAACAAAATTTATTAAAATATTGAATGACAAAAATAACATTTAAGAATTGGTTTGAAAAATAAGAAGATATGATTTTATATAAAAACATTTTATTGGTAGAGCATTTTATAGTTTAACTTATTTAATTATATTTATAATACTTTTCATTGCCAATTAAGTAAAAGCAAATAAACAGTATAAAATAAAAGTAAAAGATTAATAAATAACGCAAAAATAAAAAACAAATTTCTTAAAAAGAAGATTATCATTTAAAATGATAAAAATATATGTATAATTATTGATTAATTATAATTAATCAATGATTGTTATAATTATAATACATAATACAATTATAATACATAATTATGTATTAATAATCTAAAGTAATTAATTAATTAACTATTAATTATTGATTTCTAATATAAAGAAGTTTTATTAGAAAAAATTTAATTAATTTTCAGTTAACAAAAGTAATTGCTTAAGTTTTGTTTTGAATTGGTTTAGAGAATAATTAGTTTTCATTTCATTATTTAATATTATGTTCCACAACTTTGGTCCTCGGTTTACAATAGAGAATTTAGTAGCGGAATAATAAGTTTTGGATTGAATGTAGTTGTATTTTGAAAATCTAGTAGGGTATATGTGATTTATTTTTTCAAAAATTGAATAAAATAAAATTGGTAATATACTTTTATCAAGTTTGAACATGAAATTAAGAACTTGATAGAGGTTTAGTTTATATACATTTAGGATATTGAGTTCATTAAATAGTGTTTGTGTGTGTGAGAAGCGATCTACGTCTGAAATTATCCTTATAGCCTGTTTTTGTTTGCTAAGCAATTTTTTTATTTTCGTCGCGTTAGTGCTACACCAAGCAATGTTCGCATAACTTAAGTAGCAATGAATAAAAGAAAAGTAAATGTTTTTTAAACAAGATCGATGTAATAACTGCTTTGCTTTGTACATTATACCTAAATTTTTTGATATTTTATCTTCAACTACACCTATATGTTCCCTCCAGGTTACATTTTCGTCTAGAAACACGCCTAAAAACTTTATTGATTGTCAATAAAAAGGTCCGGAAGTTCTAAGGGAATATCTGATTTTTTATGTAGGCGATGGAATAAAGTGTATTTTGTTTTTAGTAATATTTAAAGATAACCTGTTTGATTTAAACCATTGGGTTAGTTTGTCTAGTTCTTTGTTTAATGTTTGGAATAATATATTGATATCTTTATTGGAGTAAAACAAGCTGGTACCATCTGCAAATAAAATTGTATTTAAAATGTTAGAAAATTTATTTAAATTGTTTATATAAACAAGAAATAGAAGTGCCCTAAAATTGATCCTTGAGGAACACCACATGTAATTGTCTCATAATTAGTTTTTCCTTCATCATAAACTATATACTGCTTCCTATTAGTCAAATAACTCTCGAACCAGGACAAGTTAGTATTTTTTATACCATAACTTTTGAGTTTCGATAGAAGGATTTGATGATTGACTGTATCGAAAGCTTTTATTAAATCGATAAAAAGACCAAGGGTATACTTGCCTTCATCAAACGATTTAAATATGTCCTGAACAAGGTGAATAATTGCATGATCGGTGGAATGGCCAGATTTGAATCCAAATTGTTTATGGTAAAGAATATTATTTACATTTAAAAAAGAATAAAGCCTATTATACATAACTCGCTCTAATATTTTAGAAAAACAATTAAGAATTGAGATTGAACGATAATTTGCAACTTCAGAAGGATCGCCTGATTTTAAAATTGGAATGATTTTTGCAATTTTAAGGTTTTCTGGAAAAACACCATGTTTTAAAGATAAATTAAAAATATGTAATAATGGAATTGTGATGTATTTTATCGATTTAATAACGACATTACTACTTATAGAATCGAAACCTACACTTTTTTTGGGCTTTAACAAAGAGACTGCGTCTAATAATTCATTTTCCGTAAGTTTAAATTTAACACTAATGTAATATACTATAAATACTAATGTAATATACTATAAATGTAATATAACACTAATGTAATATACTATAAATCTAATATACTATAAATAGTATATTAAATTTAATAAACTATAAATGTATTATATATGTCTGTATATTTTTAGACAAATATTAGTATATTACTAATATATGATATATTCTAAATACATTAAAAAGCAATATATTATATTATTATATGATATAAAGCTTTTTAAAAATATAATAATATGATTGGACCGAGCAAAAAACATGCATTATTGATTTTATATATAATAAATGTTATTTGTACATTGATACTTTATAAATTTTATATTAGTAATTATATCAGAAAATCATTATATAGAAAAAACACCTAAATTTTTTAATAATAATTATTATTGGCTTATAAAAACGAATACTGAATATCCTTCAGCATCCCCTCCCCCTTTCTCCCATAAAAAGAAGTCGGAAAAACAAAATTTACCAAAAGTGAGGGTAAAAATAGGGTATCTGCAAGTTAAAATAAATTCTTGAAATTTGGCATGTGCATAGAAAACATATAAACTTAAAAAAAAGAATAGGATAAAAAAAAAAGATTTTATTTTCAACATTCAATAAGCACAAGAAGTACAACACAGTTTTGATATCAATAAATAATACTTTAACTTTCGTCAATATAATAAAAAGATACTCTTTAAAAAATTTGACCATTCTACTTTTAAAAAAACTTTTAAGTTAACATAAAACTCTTTAAAAATATGCTACCAAACACCATCCGACCATACTGCCTATAAGCGAAGTTCTAAAAAGTTTTACGAAACAGATTTTTAGCACAAAAATTGGTTCCGTAAAACGCGGGATTTGATAAAGCTAGTAAGATGTTTACACAAATATGACATCTGTTAATAGCGTGTTTACTATCTGAATGTCTAATTCAGTATTTCAATATTTTAGAGTGTACCTAATAATCAGTTAGCAAACAATTCTTTGTAGTATAATACAACCTCAGAAATAACTGGCAAGTTATTCAAACATTTATATCAAGGTTTTGACTTGATTTCAAAAAAGATTTCTACTAAAAATATAAGGTTCGGTTAACCAAGATGGCAGCTGACTTTCAAAACTGGCTTCAGCGCGTTTTACATTAAGTAGAGTAAAACCGGGACAAACGGTACACTTATCAACGGACAAACGGTACACTTATCAAAAAAAATTAAACAACTTTTTTATTTTACATTTTTTCTTTTTCTTTTATTTTTTAATAGATTGGTGATAAAAAGCTACATTAGATAATATAAATATATATTGAAAAAAAAAATTATCGAAAATATTATATGTAAAGTAAAAAAAAAAGTGCGTTTAAGGCGACATTCTGACAAAACCGCACACGTGAGAAAACATTGAAATTTTTGAATTTTAACTTTTATTTTATTATTATTTTTAACGCAACTTATATTTAGGAAACTATATTAAAGTTTTTACATTTTTTGCAACAAAAAATTTTAGTTCTAACTACATATTTCTTTCGTAAACATGTTTCTTTGCACAATGGTTTCCGACACAACGAATTTTTGCATTGCAACATTTCTGTGTGTAACTTTTGTGTGTCACTACACTTTTTACATTTTGCAACTTTTAATCGTTTGGCTGCTGGTACTTGTTCTTCATTATTGTTTTGCCGAGGTTGCTCAGCATTGTTATGCTCAGGCATTTGAGTACTTGGCATAGAGAGTCTACGCTTTGCGTTAAGTTTAGCAACTTTTACGGTTTCCTTTGATGCTTTTTCTCCTTCTTTTTGTTTAAAGAACTCGATCACAGCTGTATCTGAGCAAGATGGCGTAGGTGCTGTGGAGGTTGCTAAAGTTGATGAAGGTAGATTAAACGTTTGTGTGATTGCTAACGCCTTATGATTTATGTTGTTTTTATTAAGTGGAAATAAGCCAGTGTACTGGAAACCAGCGATTGCATGCAAGCGTGTAAAACATTTATCAGTCTCGTACAGCAGTTTGAATAACGGTGGAAAATTTTGTTTATCTAAATTCTTACATTTTGAGTCTTTGTAATACTTTGTAAGAATTTCTTTCCATGCTTGTTTGACATGACAATAGAAAACTCTATCCAATGGTTGTAGAATATGTGAACAACGCTCTGGTAGCAAATCAAGATTATATTGTGTTTTTTGCACAGCTACCGCTTCTAAAGTTATTCGAGTTGTATGCCTATCTAATACTAAAATATGAATAACACCAATTTGCTCAGTTTTGGGTATAAATACTTTTTTCAGCTATTCAATAAACGTATCGTCCTCCATCCAACCTGATTTTGAAATTGAATATTTGGTGCCAGCTGAACCACCTTTTGTCCAGTCAGGACGAAAGTTTCTTTTGGCTTTGTATATCACAAATGGTGGTACAAAATGCCCATCAGCGTTGCAGCAATTGTTTACAGTATAATGAATTTTTTCATTGTTGCCAGTAAGTTTAAATGCACGTCTTGTCCCTTTTCGACACACTACGGTTCCTTTGCCTTGATCACCCAAAAAACCTGTTTCATCACAACTCCGAATATGCGACCCAGAAGTTATACCAGTCTGATGATATTGCTTGGCGACGCATTCAAAATAACTATCAATTATTTCTAACGTACAGGAAGCGGCTCTATTCGATGCTAAGTTATCCGCTTTTCTTGTTGAAATTTCTTTTGACCATGTTTTCATAAAAACATAAAACCAGTCTTTACCAGGCTTGCCATTTTTGAATAAGTGCAATTAATCTTTGCGTTTAAGGTAGCCACGTTATAATTCTTTGGTTTCATTTCGGGTTAAACCATAACCTCAGTCAACAAGTAATTGGAACGCATGCACCATCAATCTTTCTGTTTCATTTGAGAGAACAGTTGTTTTACCAGGAAGCCTTTGTTGTTGTTACTTTTGCGATCTTTGAGCGTTGACACTGAAACGCCATTTTTGAATGCAGCTTTTCTCAGTGATGTTTTATTTTCTATCATACCAGTTAATCCGGCTAGTATATCGTCTTCTTTGTATGCTCTTGTTTTTTTAGTTGGCATGTAAAAGTGAGTGGGTTAAATTGAATTGAGTGAGTGATGAATATATTGAGAAATAATATAATAATTGGTTTTTAATGAGTAAGAGTTTATTACATCAACAAATAACATTATATTTCATTCATAATTAAACCGGAATTAATCGAGTGTGCGGTTTTATCAGAAAAAGGAGTCATTTCTACTTTTTTGATTTTTGATTTAAATTTTTGTTCTAGTTGAATAAAAAGTATACTATCGGAATTAAAATTAAATTTCCAACAAGAAAGTGCTAAAATTATTTTTATATCAGTTTCGGTTCAAGCACTTTTTTGTTCGCAACGATTAAAGATATATAAAATTTTGACTCCCCGTTAAAGTTGTATAAAAACAAAAAAAATGAAGTTGAATTGGGATATAATTTTATCAATTTGAATAGAGGAGATAATTTCGTATTTGAATCTACTTTTGTTTTTTTCTTAGCCATATCCGGAATGATATGGTGTGAGGTTTGACCCGGTTTTACTTTATATACTACGGCGTCCTATGTTAATTTTAGTAAACAGGAGACGCCGTAGTATATACTAATTATAAAACGCGCAGAAGCCAGTTATGAAAGTCAATCAAGGAGGTTCAAAAACCTCCTTGATATAAAACATATAATTTTTGTCAAAATGGCTGACGCGAAATGTTTAATTTGCGCTTTTGAAATTTTCTATTTTGAAAAGGATCAAAAAACTTATCAAAGTAACTCCAGCCATATAACTTAATGTTTGAAACTTAATAATAAATATACTAATAATAAATATAAAAAAGTAACGTCGTTTAAAGAAGGTGGGAAACTTGCAGAAGACCATGTGGTCATTTTTTAGGTTGTTTTTTTTAGTTGTTAGTTTTGATATACGCTCATAAAATTGTTTGTCTAGAACAAGTTTTTTAATAGTATTTTCAGAAAATTTTGGTAATGTAATTTTGTAATTGTAGTATTTTTAGATATTAGTTTGTTGATACGAAATAGAGAAATGTGATTTTTTTAATTTTATTTGGTACGTTAAAATTTCCTATTCCTCGAGTATCATATCTATTGCATCTATATCATATTGAGTATCATATCATACCTATTGCATTTAAAAAATTCTTTTGAAAAATGTGTTAGGAGAAGTCCAACTTTATATTTAAGCATGAAAAACAAATTTTGATAGATGTTTATTTTATAGACGTTGAGTGCAATAAGAATTTTTAGCAAAGGTTCAACATGAGTAAACTTATCTTTATTAAATACTATTCGTGTAGCATGTTTTTGTTGTTAATAGAGTGCCACTAGGTTGGATCTATGGGTACTGATCCATGCTATATACGTATAATAGGTTTGAATGAAAGAGAAAAAAGTTACTTTAGATTTTATTTGGGTAATATCGGTCTAGCTTCGTAAAACATACAAATGTTGTTTCTTATTTTAGTATTTAAAAAATTAATGCAAAAATGCATTTAATTCTAAGCAATTTTGAATGAATATTTTTATCCGTAATAACAGATTGCTGTCTGTTTATAAAAAAGCTCTCAAACTATTGTAAAGTAACATTTTTAATGCCATATTTTTCCATTTTTAAAGTAATATAGCATGATCAACAGTATAGAATGCTTTTGATAGTTCAATAAAGTTTCCAAAAGCAAAATTGTTATTATCATAAGAGTCATTTATTTTATTTACAAGATCTAATTTCGCATGTTCGGTTGAATTTTGCTTTTAAAATCCGAATAGTTTTTTATTATTGATTTTGGAATGGCTGTCACTAACATATTAACTATTGATTATGAATATTAATAATGGAATGCATATTATGTTTATAATGTACAAGGTTGGCCAAAAGTAGGTTATTGATAAGAAATCTCCATCATGCACCCATTTTACAATTTAAAATTTAATTCAAATTATTATTTAACTAGTAAGAACAGTAAGTTTATATTAATATAAAGAAAAGTAAAAAAAAGTCAAAGCAAATGTTAAAATAGTTGACCGTTAAATTTAATACATTTTGCCCAACGATCAGTTAACGAATAACACACAGTTTTACATAACTCTGGTGAAGTTTCTCTAAAAGCCTCTGTTATGCGCAATTTCAACTCATCCAAATTTTCCACAGGAACAGAATAAACTTTGTTTTTTATTACACCCTATAAAAAAATGTCTAATGGCGTGAAATCAGGGGATCTTGCAGACCAGAAACTTCCGCGGCGCCCAATCCATCCGTTTAGAAGATTAAAATCCAGACAATCTCGATCTACCAAAGCATAATGTGGCGGAGCGCCATCCTGTTGTAATATAAATTCTTGCTTTAGTTGATTATTGAGTGAAGGCCGTAGATAGTCTGACAGCATTGAAAGATAGCTTTAAGCTGTTACAGTCCCTTCAAAAAAGAACGGGCCAATTAAAGCGTTGACATTTAAACCTGTCCATACTTACAAACTTGGACTGTTGACACCTTTTTTCACAATGTTATGGGGATTTTCAGTGCTGTAGTAAACATTTTTGTGTCGATTAACAGAGCCATCTAATTTGAAAACTGCTTCATCTGACCAAGTTATTGAATCAAGAATGTCATAACTTCGTTAACAAATTGCTAACATTCTTTCACAAAATTAGACACGTCGATCATAGTCTTCTTCATTTTGTTTATGAACTAGACTAGGAATGCAAGGATTAGTTTCAGCTTATTTAGAATACGGCGTTATGATGAACGGCTTATTTAGAGTTGTAATAAACCACGATGTGTTGATGTTGTTGGACAATTTTGAAAATGTTGTTTGATTTCTTCTTTCTTAGCATCTGTGGTCACGCTGACTGGGCGTCCTGTTCTTTTAGCATCCATTACTGTTCCAGTTTTCTCAAACTTGGCAACTAATTCACGAATACATAAAGATGAAGGAGCTGCAATTTTAAATTCTTTACACCAAGCACATTGAATTGATACTGAAAATTGTAACAAATAATGATTCTTTACGATCCATGTTCTTTGTTCCAACGAATAGCGTTTTCCACTCATTGTCTTAAAAACAGAAATTAATGAGTGGCATTTTTATAAACATACTTATATATATATATATTAAAGAACTAATGCAATGTGATTGGCTAATTTTCTTTTTGTTTATTGCTATTATCATTATTTTTTAGTAACCTACTTTTGACCCACTCTGTATATATGTGGAGTTGTATATTATGTTGTATATTTATCTATTATTATGTATATATGATGTTGTATATTATGTTGTATATTATTATGTATATAGTTGTATACTATAAATGTATATTGCGTATACTATGTATATTATATATATTATGTATATTATGTATATTATGCATATTTTGTACAGAATATATATAAATGTATATTAATTATGGAATTACGTATATTATTAATGGAATGACTGTCAAAAGAAATAAAAATTCATTGCGAGGTCCTAAAATTCTTTTGAGTTTCAAACAAAAAAATAAATTTTAAAAATTTGATCATGAGAAAAGTTTTTCTTTTTTCAATTAATTTATTTTTGTCTAGACAACTTTAACGGTAACTTAATTATTATCATATTTTATACGAGCTTTTTACCATTACGATATATTATTTAAACCTGTACAAAGGGGTTCTATAAAAAGATTGTGATAACGTAATGTTATCCTTATCTTCTTTGAGGCCCTATCTGCTTTAACTTTATTTTGTTGCATTTTTAGTATATACTTTTATATTTTATTTTATGTTATCTATATGCATACGAACATTGTAAAAATAATATTTATACTATTAAATAGAAAAAAAATAAAATTAATTTAATTAAAAAATAATAAAACTACTAGTTATTAAATGTATTTTTACTTTACCACCGTACAGAACCGACAACCCCTGGGGGGGGGGGCACGTGTCGTCGGCCATGCCGTAAGTCGATTTTCATTATATATCAAATTTTTTTAATAAAAATTTAGCTTATCAAACTAATATTTATTTAAAGTTACTCCAATACTCCAACCATACAAAGTTTTTAATACTTTTTATTTTTAAAATAATCTCTAATTTTCATAAAGATTTAAGTTTTGTTTTCAAGGATAATCAAGTTGATCATCACCGTATGGCCACCGGTAAATTTTCTCCTGTTCCGGTAGTTTATTTTTTAATCCGATTGCATTTTACAATTTTTTTTAGGGGAGGGGGAGAGTATTTGTTTTTTGTTTGCTTGGAGTCTTCGCTTTGTATATGAAGATCACTGGATTGGTTTAAAGCAATAGGGTATTTCTTTCGGTAATGTAATGCTCCTCATGGGAAAGAAACATGTCAGACGATGAAGATGACGATGTTATAGATTCTTGGGAAGACGCTGCTGATTCAGGAGTACGATTTTTTTTTTTTTTTAAATTTGAATTGTTTTCAGATTTTAGTTTCTTTTGTACTTATTTTAATTTCAATTTAACAAAAACTCAAACTTGTACAAGTAAATTATATGAAAAAAAATGTTTGACCTGTTGCAGCTTTTATTAGACATAATTATAAATTAGCAAACTAAAATGAGCAATTTTTAATAGTAGGTGAAATATTTGCTACTAATTATGAAACTGTATCTTAAATAGTAATAAAATATGGTTGCTAGGAGCAATAAACAAATTAATATAAGATATTTAAGCATATATCGAATAATGTATGTTTTGATCTTGAGTTTTAACTATTAAAAAAACACTAAAAAAATTTTTGTGTGTACTTTGTTATATGAAAACACATTTTAATGTGTTTTATATAATAAAATAACTCTGGATTTAAAAATTGCTTAACACCCTTAAGATAATAATAATACCTTAATATTTTTTTTTTAAAAGGTTATTATAAATAAGTCAATCTTAGTCTCAAATGAAGCTGAATTATTTAAAATTTCAAAAATAGTAATCATAAAAAAAAGTAAAAGTAGAACAAACATAAAGCAATTGTGGAGCTTATCTTATTCTTGCTTTTTAAGATTTAACCTTTAAGGTTGTATTTAAAAATTAGGATTTAAGACTAACTGTTCATTAGTACAAATAATAAACAACTGGGTTTTTAGTTAGATAAACAAATTCAAGTCTTTTACAATCTCAAATATACTGTTATACAGCGAAACTAGTTTGTTATTAGATTTGATTATATGCATGCACAAAACTAAAAATATAAAATATCTCATGTTATTTATTTTTATCAATATCAAGCCATTTCTTACTATTTGCAAAGTTAATCTAGATATGGCTTCATTAGTTTTTTCTGCCAGATCATAAAGTTTAAATATACAAGGTACATTTTAACAGGTTGTACTAGTATTTAAGAAATGGATAAGACACACAAAAAGTAATTGCAATATTTTAAATTGTTTTTTTATTTCACATCATTAAAGTGTTTGAAAAACAATGTTGATATTTCTTTTAACAATGCAACAACAAATATCACTCCATATTTGCTATATGATGGTAATTTATCATTTTGCAAAAAGCAAATCCCTTATCAATAGTTTTGTTGCCTAAACTGTGGTTTGTGGATCTAAAAAATAAAAAAACGACAGTATTGCATGTCAACACTAATACAAGAAATTTAAATAATGCTATTTTTATTTATTTTTGCATTTATTTTATTAAATTTAAAATATTTTTGAAGGGCTTTTATTTTTATCAATTTTTAAACTTTTAAATTTTATAAAACTAATAATTGCTAATGTATAAAAAATTTTATTTATAGGATCTTGAACGGCGTATGGAAAAAAGAGAAAAAATTGTTAACAAAATCAAAAACAGTGAACCAATGGAATTCAGGTATGCAGATAAATATATATTTTTTCAAACCAATTATATAATATTTTACGCAATTCAAACTAATAATTTAATAATTTAAACTAATAATTTAATATTTTAATAATATAATATTTTAAACAAAGCTTTTATTTATGATTTAGTAATGCACCAGTAACAATCTTAAAAGCAGAAAATGCCTGTAAAACTGAGTACAGCCCTCAGGTGAGTTTTTTAAGACTTTAAAATATCTTATACCATATTATATAAGATATATTAAGATATATTATATATTATATAAGAGTAAGTTCATGTAAATGCAAAACTAAAAAGAGCTAAAATTAAAATGTCTTTCTAATTCAAAATAAAAAAAATTAAAAAACAAAAATTATTTCAACATTTTAATGTGATCTTTTTTTTTTTTTTTATCCTTATTCACTCCCAACTAGACTGCCAGCAACCACTATTAAGTTGGGAGTTACTAGAAAAAAAGAATAGGGTTATAGAGCAAGGAAACGATTAACAGAAAACTTGAAAAGTTGAATGTTGTGTGAGTCAGAAAAATACGAAGATGGGAGAGAGTTTCAAAAAGTTGAAGTGCGAGGAAAAAAGCTAGACAAATAAAAGTTTTTGGAGCATGTAGGGACAGATACAGTAAAAAATGAGACTTTGATGAATGACAACTTAAGAGAGATTGAGTTTTAGTTGATTGAACTAGAGATGTTAGCTCCTTTAGCAGCAACCATGATAGTATTTGCAGAAAAGAGAAAGAGATGGGAAAGAGGCTTAAGCTTAGCAGATAGAGTAAGTCCAACTATGTTTGCAATGCATTTCGAACTTGTCTAGAAGAGAAAGAGCATTATTAGAAGAATCAGCCCCAATATGTCAACAGTATTTCAGTTTTGTTGGAGTTAAAATTTACAAGCCACTGTGAGCTCTAATCTGTTACAGAAGTGAGATCAGATTCAAGATCGACTGCTTGTTCTAAGCGATCGAAAAAAGAAGACTTTTTGTCAAGACAGGAGTATAAGATTGAGTCATCAGCAAAAAGAGTTACTTTAGATGTAAGATTGTCCTTAAGATCATCAATATAGATAAGAAACAAAGCAAAAATTTACTGGAAATAAAGAAGAGTGTTGGCCTTCAAGGATGACTTTGAAACAAGCTTATGGAGAAGACCAACATGTCAAACTTTGTCGAAAGCCTTAGAGATGTTAAGAGCAATAGTCTTAGCCTTACTTAGCAAGTCACTTAGTCTTAGCAAGTCAGCCGTAGAGCAAGAGGATCAAAAACCGTATTGATTGTCTGACAGTAAGTTATTTGATTCAAGATGGGATGTGAGAAATTTGTTTATCAAAGACTCAAAGACCTTGCTAATAACAGAAAGAAGACTGATCGGACAGTAATTGGAGGGATCCGAATGTTCACCAGGGTTTTGAAAGTTGGAACATCAGATGCTATTTTCCAGCAGGCAGGAGAGATGGAATGTTAGACCTTCCTTTATTAATGACGCTATTGAAGATTTTCCAAAAGTCTCTAGTGCCTAACTTCTGAGATAAGATACAAGGTTTAGTGAACTGAGAATAAAGGAGCTTAGCATTTGACAGCACCTTTTTACATCGATTTCTTGTAATAATAAATAGCTGCAGGCTTGGACAGGAAGGCGTGCGATTTCACGCGATAGTATGACCACACTAACAGTTTTTATTTTTAAATCATTTTGAAAGCTTGACCGCGGCTGTTAAAATGCTTTGTTTACATTTTAAAATTGCGCCAAAAAAAAAAGTATCTAAGCTATGAGGAAACTTAAAAAAAACTTACATGATTATTTTATATTTAACTTATTATTTTATATTTAATATATATACATATATATTAATATACCTATATAATATATTTATTTTTTTAATTTATAAAGTTATGCATATTTTATGATTATAAACGCTTATAAACTAATTCTATAATTTATTCTATAAACGTCGTTCATAAAAAATGTAAACGTTTTTCGTTGACGTATTTCTCACAAAAGTAACAATTTAGTTATTTTTTCTTTTGTTTTTACTACGAAGAATTGTTAAGAATCTTTTTTTGTAAAATGCGCGTATTTATTAAACAATCATTAGAACTAAGTTGTTACTTTTTTTAAAAGAGTTTCGTATAATATTATAAAAACATTAGCAACGATAAAGGTTTAAAAGTTCCAAACGTAATTATAAACTTAATTTAGCGTTATAGTTTATTATTTATTTTAGTCAACTACAAAGATTTCTTTTCTTTTTTCAAAATAAATTTTGTTTAAGTTTATTTAAGATAAAAGTTTCTTAAGTTAAGATAAAAGTTTTTTGGCGCATTTTTAAAATGAAAATAAACTAATGTAAATGTAAAAAAAGTCTTAACAGCCGCGGTCAATTTTTTAAAATGATTTAAAAACAACAAATATTTGCGTGGTCATATTCGCACTCCAAATCGCACGCCTTCCTGTCCAAACCTGAGCTGTTTGTTCTCAAGAGAGATGTTCTTTTAAAAAAGATAAAAAATGATTACAATAAGATATAGCTGCACAAAAAGGTGAAAACCATGGAGTAGAATAAGACTTGACTTGGAACCAACGGTATTCGGGCATTTCTGCCTGAATCCAGGAGGTTATGTAGAAGGATCATTTTTCGGCTGAGAGGGTAAAAGACATCAGCTCAAGAACCATCACAAAGAAAATCACGAAAAGAATCCCAGTCAGCTTTAAGGTAGCAGTAAGTAGTGCGATGATAGGATTAGTCCAAAAAGAAAGTACAAGGTGAAAGATATAAGAGATTGTTGCATGTTCAGAACCACCTAAAGGAGAAAAAGGAGAAACTGAACACAAGCTAGGATCAGAGACCAGACATAAATCAAGGAGTGAAGATAATAGATTAGGGTTGTAAAGAGAACAAGTCACAAAGTTAACTATTTAAGTAAGAGATTGAGGAATGAAGCAATTGTATGCTTTAGTGCCAGCAGGGTCAGTGGCATTAGAGCCAAGCCATTCAGTGTGATTGTTGTAAACCATAATAAAATAGTAAAACCATAATAATAGTATTGTTGTAAACCATAATTAAAAAGTCTTTCATGTATATTTTGGCTTTTATCAAATATAAGAAAAAAGGCTCTATAAGAACTACAAACATCTATCGTATATAAATAGCGTAACTAATAACCGTATGTATAATATTATATATAAATATTATATATAAATAGATTATATATAAATAGCGTTACTAATAACTGTAATAGAAGACGGAAAGTGACGTCATTAATATTATATTGCATTATTACTTAAATTATAACAGTCTTCTCCACATTAGGAAAGTTTTAGGGCGGAGAGTATAGACTTAACCTCTGATATTATACTAGGAAAGAAAGTAGTCGTCGAGATACTTTGGCCTCTTCGTAACGCGTCCTGTTCTTGAGGGTATGTTAGTAAGATTCTCGGGAGTAGTAACTTTCTGCATAGGCTGACTAGGTACCGCTGTTGTAGGTGACTGATTACAAGGGATACTATCTATAATTGAATTCTCAACTAATTGGCTTGAAGTTACTTCGTTGGTTTCGTTTAGTTCTTCTTGGTTTCTGTTTATTGAATTGCTGGTATTGTTGATCATCTGTTCAATGTTCAAATTACCAGATTGTTGTTGAACTGATTCTGTTGGGGGATTTAGGTCTTCTAGTGGGGCGAGGTCTTTTGTTGAAACAGTATCAATTTTTCCATTTTGAAATTTTATTCGAGCGTAGTGGGGCGATATTGTTTCTAGCAGTTGAACTCTGTCAACGAGTGGATCTCCTTTCATTCGTACTTGACGTCTGTAAAGGATTGTGGAATCCTGTTCTGTTAAGAAGTTAGGTAAAACAGTGCCTATTATTGATGAGCGTTGAAAGTTCATCATCCTCTGATGGGGTGTTTCGTTAGTGGCGGTACACAGAAGTCCTCTTATGGAGGACAAAGCCATTTGCAATACTATTTCCCATTTTTCTTTTCCTAGACTTAAGGTTTTCAGAGCTAGACTAACAGCTTTTAGTATTGTTCCGTTTATTCGTTCACACTGACCATTGCCTTGGGGATGGTAAGGAGTGGTTCTAGTTTTAATTACTCCGTTCTTTTCTAGAAAAACTTTAATTTTTAAGCTTTCGAACTGAGTTCCACGATCTGTATGAATAGATGATGGTGCACCAAATAATGAAAAGAGGCTAAGAAGGTGTCATATAACAGTTTCAGCTGATATGTCTTGACAGGGGAATGCAAATGGGTAGCGTGAGTACTCGTCAACCACCATGAGGATGTATTTGTTTGTTGTAGTGGATTGTAAAGGTCCAACAAAGTCCATCGATAAGCGTTCCCAAGGCCTTGTTGCCTGAATGAGACGACCTGAGGGTGGTTTATAAAAACGTTTGAGTTCATTGCAAGTTGTACATTGGTTTGTTAATTGTTTGATTTCTGCGGTGGAGTATGGTAGATTTCTGGTTTTGCAGTAATGTATCATTCTTGTAACTCCGGGATGGCATAGCTGGGAATGGATACTGTAAAACGCTTTAGTGTTATTTACAATCGAGCAACATCTTGAAAGGGCATCTGCTACAATGTTTTGGTTCCCCGGCCTGTATGAGATTGTATAATTAATATCAGCTAATTCTAAACGCCATTGAGTTAATTTTTCATTTTTTATTTTTGTTGCATTCTGTTTATTGAAAATAAGGGAAATGGATCTTTGGTCAGTTATTATATTAATATATGGTACTGAGTTAATCAAATGCCTCCATCTTCTACAGCACTCCACTATGGCAGCCGCTTCTTTTTCAACTATCGCATGCTTCCTTTCGGCATTAGTTAATGTTCTTGAAAAGAAGGCAACTGGCCTGCCAAGTTGTAATAGTGTTCCTCCGAGTGCTGAGTCGGAGGCATCAGTTTCTTTTGTTAATGAAACTTTTAAATTAGTGGAGGCTAGACAAGCTTCTACAAGTTTATTTTTGAGTATTTTTATTGCTTCTTTGGCATGTGGGGTTAAACCCTTTGTTGGAAAATTGTCTCTTGCTTGAGTAAGTGGGAGAGTTAATGCTGTGCAATTGTGTATACACTTAGCGTAATAAGCAAATAAACCTATCATTCGGTTTAGCTCTTTTAACGATCTTGGCTCAGGCATATTTATCAGTGCTTCGTATCTTTTTGGGTCTGGCTTTATAGTTCCATTTTCAATAATGTGGCCTAAGAATTCGATATGAGTTTTTTTGAAATTACTCTTTTCTTCGTTTATCTCAATGTTGGCGATTTTAGCTGCGTGTAGAAAGCGACTCAGATTTTTATCGTGCTCTTGGGCATCTTTTCCACCAATAATTATATCGTCGAGATAAGCGTATGTGTTTTCAAGTTTATTATCCTGAATGAATTCATCCATTACTCTTTGGAAGATTGGTACTGCGTTTGTACATCCAAAGGGTAAGCATTTGAACTCATATAATTTGCCATTAGCTTCAAATGCGGTTAGTTTGTAATCTTCAGGTCGTATTCTCACTTGATGATACGCCGATTTGAGATCAATTGTGCTAAAAATTTTATGGACTGCTATTTTAAGTATTAAGTCATCGATTCGTGGTGTAGGATATGAATCGAGCGGAGTGTGTAAATTAATTGTATTCGAATAATCGATCACGAGGCGATTTTTATTTCCTGTTGATACTACAAAACATTGAGCTCGCCAAGGGCTGCGGCTTACTTGAATTATGTCTTTTTTTAGTAAGCGGTTTATTTCATCTGTTACGACGGAGATATTTTTGGGAATACTTCGTGAGGTTGTAGCTACTGGTTTTATTTTGTTAATATCGATTCCAGGAATTAAGGCGTATGTTGAACATTTCATACTTTTTGTTGCTAAACAGAATTTTAGAGGCTCTTTGTTTCCTTTAAAATTAATGGTAATTGAGGAATGACATGTTAACACGTCTATTCCTATAATTACTGGTGCTACCAAGTCGTCCACAACGAGAAATTGTACTTTTAGTTTTTCTCTAGCCAATAAAAGAAGTTTTGATGTAATAAAAGTTTTGTCGGACCCAGTATCTAACAGTGCATATGTTAGATTTTCGTTTATGGTGACGTTAATTAGTCTATCAGGTGAGTCAATTGCTGCTATGACCGTAGATATTATTGTGTTATCATCCTTTTCGTTATATTCTTTAACAACTGCTGCTTTGGTATAAGTTTTGTTTTCTTTCTTAGAAAGACAGACAGTTGCCCAGTGGCCCTTTCTATGACAATGTGTACATGTAGAGTTTCGTGCAGGGCATTTGATTTTTGAGTGTGAATCATTACCGCACCAAAAACAGGGAGATTTGGTAAGATTATGACTTGCTGCAAAAGTTGGTAGCGTGGTAGTATCTGTTATGGTTGTTGTCAAATTAAGGGCATCTTCGGTGGCCAATTCCATCGTAAGAGCTGTTTTGTAAAGTGACCTTAGATTGTCATCCGTAGCTTCAAGCAGTCTTTGACGAATAGAAGGTGAGCGGATACCAGCTATAAAAGCATCACATATTAGTAGGTTACTATGTTGATCTGCTGTTAGAGCTTCTGTTGGACATTTTCTGGAAAATTGTTTTAAGTTACTCATAAAGCTTTCAATCGATTCCCCTTCCTTTTGTTTAAAAGAGCGAAGTTTATGGCGCATCATGATCGCTGTCGATCGTTTTTGATACTTGTTATCAAGAATTTTGATTGCATCGTCGTATGATGTAACATCCTGAATTATCGTAAAAGCCTTCACTCCGCATAGAACGAATAAGACTTGAAGTTTACAGTCCTCTGGGATTGTGGCTTTATCTAGATAAACTGATAGCATTTTTTTCCAGTATATATAGTCTTCTTCGTTTGGTTCGTCGCACAGTACTTTTTTGAATATTTTTGCATCCATACTGATTTATATTTATATATAATAAATTTTTATATTTGATAAAATTGTTGTAAACCATAATAAAATAGTAAAACCATAATAATAGTATTGTTGTAAACCATAATTAAAAAGTCTTTCATGTATATTTTGGCTTTTATCAAATATAAGAAAAAAGGCTATATAAGAACTACAAACATCTATCGTATATAAATAGCGTAACTAATAACCGTATGTATAATAGATTATATATAAATAGCGTTACTAATAACTGTAATATTCAGAAGACGGGAAGTGACGTCATTAATATTATATTGCATTATTACTTAAATTATAACAGTGATGAACATTAAAGTCACCAATAACAACAATATTGGCAGAGGAGTAAAGAGAGAGTGCATGGTCAATTTAATCAGAAGTTCTCAAAGATCTCAAAAGTATCTCAAAGAGTGCAGTCTTGGAAAAAAGGAGAATGATAAAGAACAGTTTAAAATCTTTAAAAAGAGTTTGAAATCTTAGTAACTTAGCAAATATAACCCTTTTTTCTATTTCAGATAGAAATGTTATAGCTTCAGTCTGCTTCTAATAAATCTAAGTTCTAAAAAAAAGTGGAAGATTTCATTTTTTTATTATATGGGTGTTTTAATTATCTGGTAGTTCTGAATTCTAAATCTGGTTTATAGACATTTGAATTAACTAAGTAGCAAAGTATTACTAACAGTATTATAATTTCTTCTTTCATCAGTTTTTTCAGAGTCCACAATAAATAAATTTTGAGCTATATTAGTTTTAAGTTCTCTAATATTTTGTAAAAACAGATTTTATTAGAGTATTTACAGTATTCCCAAATACCAATATTAGAGATGAATTTTATTTCCTTTTCCTTAAAATCAAATCTGTTCTGGATATATCCACAATAGCTTATCCAATAAGATTTGTTAATTCTAAGAATTGTTTAAACATATTGTTTAGAGAATTCCATCTTGTTTTAGTATAGAGAAGGCCTAAGCTCTTTTTCTGAATCCATTTTTCGAATGTAAAAAATAGTTAAAAAGTATTACTTTTCAATGTCAATTTTCTAAATAGCTTTTTTATGAGCCTTTATAAGATTACTATTGTTTCTTTTTAAACTTAATATCCTTATACACAGAGTTGTTAAATACGTCATCCGCGCACTCTTTGTTATTATCAAAATCAACTTTATCATTTTCATTAACTAAACATTAGTTTGTTCTTCTCCAGTTATTTATATTGCTTAAATTTTTTTTTGTACACAAATCAAGTTTTGTACACTTAACAAAGTTTTCTTGTCCTGCTTTCTGCATAACTGAAGCACCACCATCAACATATTTATAGATGTTATTGGTCAAATTTAAGGCAAATTCATTTAACAAAGTTTTCTTGTCCTGCTTTCTGCATAACTGAAGCACCGCCATCAACATATTTATAGATGTTATTGGTCAAATTTAAGGCAAATTCATTTAACAAAGTTTCTTCTAGAATAAGTTTTTTGAAGTCTATACTTTTTTAAAAGAAACTGGAAATATTTTAAATAAAATTTGCTGAAGAAACTTGGATTTCTGTGAATGCATTTCAAAATAATTATATTTTTTATCTTCTAGATTTTATAACTAGTTCAAGGAGTTCAGAAACTCAAATAACTTTTTATGTTTTAAATTTTCAGAAATATTGATAACTTTCTAAACATGTTTGGTATTTTCAGAAATTCTTATGGTGATAAAGAAATCGAAGCCATTGAAATTTTTAATAACAAAATCTTCAAGATTCACATACTAAGTTAATGTTGTTAAATGGTTGTATTAAAATTGATTATTTTATACTTAAAATAATCAATTGTAATATGAATGATAAAATATATGATAGTAAAAGCCGCCAAAGAATTGCATAAGGAAAGTTTCTCTAGTGAAGCAATTTTAATTTTGATAGTTGTAAAATGTATAATAGCATCAGTTGTTGTCTGTTTTTGAAGTAAAGTTTTTCAAAATGACACAAAGAATAGTTTAAAAATATGATGGTGTCATGTGAGTCATTAAGGAGTTTTTATACATTTGCATTGGAACCGTTTATAGATTTCGAATCTCAGAATCACAAGCGAAAATGAATTTTTACAAATTATCTATTCTGCCTATTATTTTTAATGCTATCCTGCCTCATCTATTCTAGTTTCAATTTTTGAGAGCTGCAAACTAAACAATGTCTTATTATTAACTAGTCTGGTTTTAACATAATATTTCTTATTTGGAAAATGAATATGAAAAATATTATCCATTGATTGTTTGAACAAGTAAATTTCCTTTTTTAAATTCGTTCATATTTTCACTGTTGCATAAGAGATGCCATTGTTCAAATAGTTTGAATTTGTATTACCAATGTATATGACTAATATAAACCACTACCAGGGTTATAATCACAATTTATAAGAAAAAAAAAGTAGTCTCTGTGACTGTAGTGGCCTTCTTGGCTTTGGGGAGGTGAATTAGTATTAGTAATTGCTGTAACTGGTGTGAGCCAGTAAGTGTGGTATTAACACACTATGACAGCTGATTCGCTTGATTGCTGCTTATCCAACAATCAAGACCTGCTTTAAAACTGTTAACTAATCGTGCTTTAACCAACTCGCTTGGTAAGCTATTCCATAAATTGGCCAATCTCTTAAATAAAAAGTTTTCACATCATGCTTGCTAAGTGATTTCTTTGACATATTTAAAGCTGTGACCTCTTGTTTGAGTTTGTTTAATACTAATTTTTCGATTGTTTCCAAATTGTTAAAACCGTTGAAGAATTTAAAAAGTTGAATCATATCTCCTCCTTGTCTCCTTTTTGTCAAGGTAGTCAAGTCGAGAGCTTCTAGACGATTCTCATAGTTAATTTTTTTAAAAGATGGTATTAATCGAGTTGCATGATGTTGGACTCTTTCTAATAACTCAATTTCTCCCTTTCAAATAGGTGACCAAACTTCTACTTCAAACTCTAACAGTGGTCGCTCAAAAGAAACAAGCATTTTCTAATCTGACCTGACATTTGTTTGGCTTTGCCTATGCATTTTTTTCCATTTCAGATTGCTTGAGGAGATTACTCCAAGATCACTTTCAGATTCTGTTGTTTAACTTTTGTTGATTACTATAAAGGGGTGACTTTTTGTTATTCTGACCAAAGTGCATGACCATACATTTCGAAATATTAATTTTCACAAGCCAGTCTTGAGTCCACTTAAAAGCTAAATCAAGATCTAATTGCAAAGAAAGAGTTGATGCACTGGAAAGCATTTCATTCAAAATTTTGGTGTCATCTGCATACAGCTTGGTTATATTTTTTAGAGTTTCAGGCAAATTGTTTATAAATAGTACAAGCAAGAGTGGTCCAATTACTGGCCCTTGTGGCACATCACTGGTAATTTCTGCCCATAAGGATACATTTTAGCCTATCACAACTCTTTGTTTTCTTTCTTTTAAAAATGCTTTAATCCATTGTATTGTCAGACCAGATATTCCATAAGCTGTAAGTTTAAGCAACAATCTTTTATGTGGCACTGTGTCATATGCCCTGGCAAAATCTAAAAAAATAACATCAACAGGTTTACCATTCTCTAAGGGGGTTGAAATAAAATCAAGTGTTTCAAGTAGATTCGTTAAGCATGATTTATTTTTAACAAAACCATGCTGTTGCTTGACTATTAGTTCGAACTTATAAAGAAAAGTTTCAAGTTTACATCTGATTATGCCTTCCATTATTTTACATGCAATTAAGGTGAGTGATACCAGTCGGTAGTTTCCTGCTAGGGTTTTTTTTGCCTTTTTTGTACAAAGGAGTGATATTTGCTGATTTAAATTGCACTGGCAGTTTGTTGGTTTTAAGTGACTCTTTAAAAATATGCATAAGTGGAATGGCAATTGCTGATGCACAATTCTTTAAAATAGCTGATTTTAAATTATTGACACCACTTGATTTATTATCTTTTAAGTTTTTTAATCTTAGATTGACATCTTCATATGTAAAATCTTCATTTGTCATAATGAATGTTTCAGTCGTTCTTAAATCAAAAAAAGACAGTAGACCATCATCTTCTTTCACCAATGCAGCTTCAAAATTTTTGTTTGAGATATCAGCAATATCTTTTGAATTTTGAGTGGTTTTACCATTTGCTCCTTTTAATGCTTTTATAGTATCTTTGACTGCTTGTTGATTGTTCGTGTAGCTGTAAAGAAGCTTGGATTCTTGATGGCTCTTTTTACCAAATTAAGCTCAAAGTTTTGTCTCATTTTTTTAATCTCGTCTGCTACATTTTTGCAAATCATTTTGTATTTAGATTTCAAAACAGGGTCTTTCCATTTACATGAGCAGTTTTTATATCTTTTTTTTTTTGCTTTTTGCAATTTTTGCTTTTTGCAATTTTGTTTGCTTCTAATGAGAAACTTTAACCTATCATTAACCCAGGCTGGTCTACTTTTTAAAGAGTTTTATGTCTTTTTAATTGGAGTGAAATGATTACATGCCACCTCAGTATAAAAAGTCAATTCATCAAACCTTTCTTTTACATTTTTGTTACTGAAGCATTGTATCCAGTTAACATTTAAAATTAGATCAGATATTAGTTCAAAATTGGAATTAGCAAACATAAATCTTTGCTTACTTTTATTGTCACGGATTGCTTTATCAGACAAGATGAAACTGAAACATATTATTAGATGACCTCTGGTTATGTTTCCCAAAACAAATTTTGAATCTATTTCGTTAACACTTGCTGACTTAGTTGTAAAGATTAAATCTAAGGTATTCCCAAGTTGTTCATCTGACAGCTGGAAAGTTGATATGTTAATATGCTGATAAAGAAAATTATCATTTAAAATATCTGTAAATTTATATTCAATTCCATTCTCATTTAAAATTGCATCAACACAGCCATTTGACAAATTGATTGATGGGAAATTGAAGTTGCCCATGTTTAATAAGTCTTTGAACTTATTTTTGTCTATATATTTGCGTGCCAGGCCAAAAACCACATCAAATTCTGCTGTATCCAAAAAATCATTTGGCCTGTAGATACATCCAAGTAACTACTTGTCATTATCAAAATAAACAACTGCGCACACTTGTTCTAGTTTACAGGGATTTAGAATGGCATCATTTAGTTCATAGGAGTCTAATGAGTTGTCTATATACAAACAAACACCACTGTCTTTTTGTCTGTCTGATCTGTCTTTTCTATACAGATGGTAACCTTCAATGTTTATAACTGAATCACTTTTAAACCATGTCTCAGTCACATAAATTGCATTTGGTTTGTATTGTTCAATTACCACTTTGAACTCATAACTTGTTATCAAGAGAGATAGCATTTATGTATAAACATGTCAGCTTTTTAATTTCATTGCAATCTGACACTGAATTATGTAGAAATTTATTGATCCGATTTCTTTTTGAATTTGATAATCTTATTGCCACAGATGCCATACCAAAAGTGATCATTGTCTGCTCTTGCTTGATTCATTTTATTTCTCTCAGTTCTGAGGTTAAAGTCTTGGAATCTCTGAGCCTCAGTCAAATCTGGACTAAAATAAATATCTTTATGTGCGACATTCTCAATTTTTAGCTGATGCTATTATTGTGTTGCAAAGTATATACTCAGCTAATTCAACAAGAATTTGACCTGGTTTGTTAGTTTTAGATCTCAGCCGTCTAACAAATTTTGGTATTATATTCTCCTGATTTATGAGCTTAAAAATTTCATTTACTTTTGACTCGTCTTCCTTTGATTTCATTTCTATGCTTTCTTTAGTTGATTCAGCTACTCCATGAATAATGACATTTGCTCTTCTTTTTCTTTCGTCCAACTCATTAATGGGTACATTTGTTATCATCAGCTGCTCTGTAGGCTTCTTTTTTTGTATACCCTGTTTGACACTAAGCGACCAGTCAGTGATAGACTTGCTTGACTCAGCTGCTTTATTTATTTCTGTCTTTTGATTTTTAATGTTTTCATCATTTTCAGTTTTTGTTGTTTCTAGTTTTATCACACGATCAAAGAGTTCCAAAAAAGCGATTCATAAAAAAATAAAGTTAAAAGTATAAAAGTAAAACATGTTGATTTTTAAAGCAAATGCAAAAATTAAATAATTTTTGCATTTGCTTTAAAAAAACAATAAGTTTTTTATTACTTAGGTAGTTTTAGGTAATTTAATCCATAAAAACTTTGTTTTTTACTATTTAAGCAGTACTCAAAAAGGGAAAAAAACGTAACAGGATGGTTTTGAGTATTTTCAAAGTACCATCTTATCTTTGCTATATATTTTATACTTTAAAAGGTGATAAGCAGGCATATCACCTCATCCTGTCTTACTTGGAGTACTGGTTTTAATTATTTAGTAACAACTGTTGTTTGATGAAAAAACAGCTAAAAAACAACTAAAAAAATACAGTAAAAAACAAAATGCAGTAAACACTACGCTGTAAATTTGTATACCAGTTCTTTAGTGTAAATAGGATATAAAAATGTGTTTAAAAAGAATAATTGCATAAGAATTAAATCTTGAAAAGTATAAAAAGTAAGTTATAACTTCCACTTCCAATCTAATGACCATTCCCCCAAATCTATGGGAGCTCAAACGTATCTCCACCTGTCCCCACAATTACAACAACCTAATCAATGAATTTTTATCATTGAATCTACTCCTCCTAGCTATTCAACCCTCCCCTACCATTAGTTTGGTAAGAGTAAATTTTATTAAAAACACAGAATCATCAATGAAGCCACTAACACAAAAAAACTTAGCAGCCCTTGTTATCCAGCTAAAGTATTTAAAAATTTTATGTTTTTTAATTTTTAATTTTCAATGCATAAAATAAAAAAAGCTGAATGTGTTTGAGTAAAAGACTGACAGATGTATATGAATATAAGACTGACAGATATGTTTGAGTATTAAACTGACAGATGTGATTAAGTATTAGAGACAGATGTATTCAGGTATTAGACAATGCCAGATCTATTACACTAGTTAAATTATATTTCTTTATAGATCAAAATTTTAAAGAGATCTGGTTTAAAGAATTCAAATATAAATAAGCCAAAAAATAAAACAGAAGCTGAAATGAAAATAGCTTTAAAAGTTAAAGAAGCAGAGTATCAAGCTGCAAGGTATTATCTTTATTTACTACATTAGAACCTTAAGAAATTTTGCATCAAATTAAAGAGAAAACAGTTTTAAAAGTTATTTATTATTTAACTAATTTTATTTATACATGGCTCAATTTAATGGTTGGACATTGCTGCCCCTCGGACCATTTTTGAGACCTGCTAGAGGAGGGCAACTAACCATTATTGATTTTTTCATTAAAAATGAATAATGGTTGGTTGCCCGCATCAATCAGATCTCAAAAGCAGTCCAAAGGCGGTATTGTCTGACTATTAAATTTAGCCCTGTTTATATATTCAGCCATTTTTTAAAAATTGATTTTTTATATTAGTTATAATCAATTCAACTGTTAATGGGTTACTTAAATGTTTACTTAAATGGGTTTTTCAATTTTTTTTTTTTTCTTCTTAACAATTCAATTTTTCTTTTTTTTTCATATAATTCAATAATTCAATTGTTAACCTTTCATATAATTTTCAATAATTCAATTGTTAACCTTTAATGTTTATATCTTGTTGTATTATCATTTGTATATGTAGTGGTTTTTTTAAAAGTTTTTATTATAGCATTTTATATCTGTTTTTAGAATATAGTTCTGTCTTTTATATCTGTTTTTAGAATATAGTTCTGTTTTTTGTACAAAAAAAAGGTAATCTCAGTCAGAAATTTGATACCACAGTGATATCATAATGATCTTATCTTAAAAGATGTATGATATCATATCATGAGATGATTTAGAGAATAGTATTGATATTGAAATAAAATCACACACTGATCTCATTCTAAATTCAAACTAATATGATGACCTGATGTCATAATATTATAAGCTTGAAAGATCAATATATATCATCAAGTGAAAATCTGGAAATTTTAAGGAAGTAAGAAATGTGCTAAATAAAATTACATTAGTACTTTAATCAACTTCTAAATGATTTATGATTCAGGGAATATCTTTCCAGATATTTCTGGAATTCTGGATATTTCTTTAAAACTTTATTTTTGTAGATATCGAAATAGTTTTTCAGAAATACAATTTTAAAATATTTATTTGTCATAACTTTGTCATCAAGTAATTAAAACAGTAATTGGATCTTTCATAAATTATGCAAAGCTTTTTTAGTTAATAAACAAAATTAAAAAGATTTTACTTTCGAAGTTTTTCTTTCGAAGAGTAAATAAAACTTTAATTAAACCAATAATTAATTAATGCTAACCATAATTTCAATTAGTTCAATGTAAGTCACAGCAAAAATGAGAGCGTGTTTAATGTGTCAAGACTTCCCGGTAAGCGCATGCCTTGTTCGTCCACGTTTAAAGCAATTTTTTTAGACGCACTGACCACAGCAGTTCGCGTCTCTTAACTTATTAAGCATTTCAATAATTTGCGTCGAAAAGCTAAACTTATCTACTGAGGAAAAAAAGACAATTCTTAAAAAAAGAAAACAAAATTATAACGAAATATCAAGTTTTAATTAAATAAACTAAAAAATTTATTAATTAAAAAAAGAGAATTTAAAAGAAATTTTTTTTTTTATAAAGTTTTTATACAACTTTGGTATTCTTTTGTTGTTTTTAGCTACTAAATTCGATACAAGTTGGTGAAAAAAATATATAAATATTTGTTTTGAAAAAATATATAAATTATTCTAATTAATTTACTTTAATATTTTGTTTAAAAATATTACATATATTCTTTAACCGCTGTATAACTTCTGTATAACATTTTTATAACGATATAAAAAAGTTATTAAGTTACATAACCAATACACCCTTTTTAATAAAAGTTTTTGATTCGTATAGTTATTCAATGATATAAATCAAAAACTCAGCTTATAAAAAAAAAATTGTTTCTCCAAATTTACTGTTAGATGCTTTTGATCCCGGTTTGATCTCTCTGAAACTATTATCTCATTCTTCTTCATCATCAGAAAACCCTCATCATCGTACTTCTTATCTTGAAGCTGACTGGGATTTTTTTGGGGATTTTCTTTGTGATGGCTCTTGGGTAGAAATCATTTGTCTTCCTGCTGCCAAATGTGCTTGCATGCCAAATGTGCTTACATTTTATTACCTCTCAACAATTTTAAGTCGAGCCTCACTCTTATCTATTATCATGTTATGGTTTTCATCTTATTGTGTTGTTGCAACATCTAATCATAACCATTACTTCCATATCTATGACCAAACCCATTCACTGAAGTAGCATTGCTTGCTAATGATACTACAATTTAATCTTGTCTTGATAAGAAGCCAACACTCTCTGATTGCTTGGAGGGGGCATTTGAGCTTGAAAAGATTCTTACTTCTGCTACAGCATGGGACTCTCAGTGGCTGGTGAACTTTAACTCAGATAAAACTCAGTTTTTTTCAGCTATTTGTTATTTCAATAATCTAGATCTTCCTATATTTATGAATGGTAGTGTACTTGATTAGTCATCTATCTTTCGTCTTTTAGAATTAACTCTTATTCCCAATCTTTCTTGGAAACCATGTAACAAGTCCATTGCCAAATTAGCATCTAATGCTAACGTTGCTAACGTTGCATCTCTTTATTGAGCTCGCCACTTTCTTGCTCTGAATTCTACTCTTTGTCTCTATAAATCTCAAATCCGTCCTTGTATGGAATACTGTTGGCATATTTGGAGTGGATTTTTGATTGAATCCCTTTCTTTTTTAGACAAGGTACAAAAGTACATTGTAAACATAATTGGACCTGCTTTTGCAACCAATCTTTAACCATTGTCAGGTTGTCATAATTATGCTTCTCTTTCTCTTTTCTATAAATATTATACTGAGAGCTGCTCTAATGAGCTAGCGTCTCTTGTGCCATTTAGTAAAATTCATTTGCATGTTACTCGTCACTCAATTAAGTGTCATCTTTTTACTCTTTTTAAATGCTCCAAAAATTTTATTTTTGTCTAGTTTTTTTCTCAAACATCAGTTCTTTTGAATTTTTTGATTCATATAGTTTGCAAGCTTTTAAATTGTCTTTTAATTGTTATATTGCTTCTTAAATTTCATCTTTTCTCTCCCTGGAACTTCCAATTCTATAGGTGGATGCTTGCAGCCTTATCGGAAGTTAATATGTTCAAAAATAACGTGAAGTTTAAATTGATGTCATCAAGAAGACTGATAACAATTTAAAAATTCTTCAAAAAAAATTTTTTTGTTTTGTTTTTAGAAATCGTATACTTGGTTCAGATTATGATGAAAACAAGCCAAAACTTGACACTGAGAGCGTGTAGGTGTATTTAAATAAATTATATTCTTAAAAAGTCAAACACAAAATTAAGCAACAGAATTAAACAAAACTAATTTTAGAGTATTTATGTCAAATGATCAAACAAAATTAAGTCAAAAGTTTTGATATTTAATTAGAAATTATTTTTGCTATAAAAATATTAAATAAAGTATGATGCAATTCTATGTTCTTTAATCTAATTTTGATGTGAAGTTGTGTATTTTTTGTTATAAATTTGTGGACAAATAAAATACATGGAAGTGTTGCAGATTATATTATTGAAATTGTCAGATGCATTTGTTTTTAACTTTAAATTTCAGGCTGTAATCTAATAAAAATGTATAAATTTTCAACATTTTAATTTATTAAATGAAGTTTACTTAGTTTTTATAGCTGTTAAGATTTTATAAATTTAAAATTTTTCAAGGAAAATCTCCATAATACAAAATCCTAGTCGAAGTTCTCCATTAAACAGTCCTCCTCCAGTTTCATCAAAGATCATAGCAACAAAGGAGTTTGATAACATCATAAGGTTGCCAAGGTATGTCTACCAAACAAATAATCTTATTTTTTCTGTTAAAGTTTTAAATGCTAACATCAGCAGTATTATTTTTATTTAAACTATCATATTTTAATTAGGATAATTTATTTATGGAATATTTAACAAACTGCTGATGCTGTTGACTTCAATTAAATCTTATAAAATATTTCTGGCATTTTGAATTTTTTGTATCTGTGTGAGTAACAAGTTTTTATCTTTTTTTAGTGGACCAAACGATTTAACTGGTTTTAAAGAAAATCGCTAAAATGTGTGCTAAATTAGAATTGGTGAATTTTACTTTAACATTGATCATTCTCATGTTAAAAGACATAAATGGCATCTTAATATGAAAGTTGTTACAAAAGTTGAAAAGAGCTGCTGATTGAATATAATAACAAGAGTAAAATAATCTGTTATTTTAACTTGGGATCAAAATTGACTGCTGATTCAAGTTAAGCTCGCTTTTCAAACAAGTCGATTGGTATTATTTCAAGCGAGTCAAATTACTTGAAGTCAATGTTTGTATGGTAAGAAAAACAGGTTGAAGTGCGCAAAGTACACAGTCAAAATACGTTTTCCAAATACTCAAGTTATTTTAAATGTTTTTGAGGGCATCTTATGAAAAAATTGACCTTTCTTGATAACTTGCAGAACTTTAGTGAAATTTTTGTTGTCTATATTTTATTGAATTTCATTTTTTTAAAAGAAGAATTTGAAAATGTAAAGATCTTTTTTTATCAAACAAGTGGTTTGATTTTATTTTTAATAAATCCAAACACATACTAGAGTTATGATAAATATATATATGTGTGTGTGTCCCCAAGTGTACAGACCTAAATTCTTTGAAAATCATGTAAATGGATAATGGATAAAACAAAACCTCATATCCAATGTTGTACCCTTGTTTATCCTTATATTATTGACAACATAGCATGTAAACCTCAAACTCCTGTAAAATGTATATTGCTGCAAAATTTTCTCAAAATAATTATTTTATTAGATTAAAAATGGGTATACCATTTTTAACCATGTGACATAATGTCTGATAAAAGATTTATTAAATTAAGTATACTTGTAGTTTTCTTTAAAGTTTGAAAAAATATATATATTTTCTTCAAAATCTGAAAAGCTAATTTTCCTCAAAAGAACTTGGAATTAGTTGTTGTAGAACTTGTAACAAGGTTTATATATTTAATATTTTGTTTATTTCTTTAAAAAATTAATATAAATTTTTTCAATCTTCACCAAGTGTTTCAAATATGTGTATATATATATGCATGTATGTATATATATGCATATATGTATATATATATATATATATATATATATATATATATATATATATATATATATATATATATATATATATATATATATGCACACATGCATGTGTTCATGTGTAAATCAATAGATATCAATAAACAGATATCAATAAAATTTTAAGACATTTTATAACTAGTTTTGATTTGGTTTTGTAATTTTTTGTTTATTTTTTATTTGTATTAGTTTTTTTTTTGTTTTCATTCCTATTTATAACTTAAAATCTAAATGTTTTAAATTTGTGATTTTTTATTTTAGTATCTTTTATTTATATTTTCTGTTTTTTTATTGTATGCCAATTATTGCTTATATAGCCATATTATTATTACACTAATTAAAATTTTCAGAAATCAAAGTTCTCCAATCAAAATACTATGTTTTAAGAGCATTTAAGTTTCTGCTTTCAGTTTAAGGATTAGCATTTGTTTATGTACATTATTGATTTAATTATGCATGATTTTGACTTGAATATTTGTCATGTTATGAATATAAACTAGAAATAAAAATTTAGTATGATTCAAAGTTAAGATTTTTTTCAGAATTTATGGATTCCTATGATTATGCATTTAAGATAGTTGTTGTTGGAGATAGTGGAGTGGGGAAATCTAGTTTGTTAAACTGCTTTTGCTCCAGACCTTTTGATGAAAACTTAGGACCTACCATAGGTGTTGATTTTAAGGTTATAGTATTATTTAATATTATATATTGTTAATTTTGTTGAATATACCTTGCCTAATTTTTACATTTTATTACAATATATTATCAAATATATTATATGTATTATCTTATTGTAGTCCTTTAAATTTTATAGTGCATATCGACAGTTGTAGCGCGATCAAACATTGAACTGTTGATATGTAAGCGCAAGGTTCAACTCCTGCTTAAAAAAATTATTTTGGGGGCAGGTGAGACTTCTTAGTCATGCTAAAAGCAACTTACCTAGAAAAAGGAGAACTCTGATATAAAACCCCTAATTTAATTTTGGTTAAGGGTAAGAGGCATGTAAACTATGGTTTGTAATCTTTCTAGTAGTATCACTATAAAAAATATTCATTCTTTCTCTGCAAAACATGTAAATGTCAGGAAGAGTATCTGGTTGTAAAAATTGCTTCAACTTCTCCATAATGTCATATTTAAATAAAATAGCATTATAAAAACCTGTGGAAAATAAACATTAAAATTTTTTTAATAACTAATTTAATAATATTTTAAATTATTTTTATGTTAGTTATAATATTTTTAATAACTATGTTTAATTGTGTTTTTTTTTTTAAATAAAAATGTGCAATTTTTATAAAATAAAAACACAGAATATATGTTCACAACTTTCTTATATAAAGTTTGCTTTCAATATTATTAAATGATAAACCAATTGTTGCACTTCTTTTTTACAAAATTATTATAAATAATTTTTGTAGGTTTGTGATATCAACGTTGAATCAGGTGCTTCCAAAAAGCATATAAAACTTGAGCTCTGGGATACAGCTGGGGAAGAAAGATTTAGAGGCATTACATCTGTTTTTTATCGAAATGCTCATGCAGCTCTTATTGTGTTTGATTTAGCACGTAAAACAACATTTGATAGTGTGAATAGCTGGATTGAAAACCTAAGAAGGTATTGTGGAGAAGACATCAACTTATTATTGGTAGCAAATAAATGTGATCTTGAGCAAACTGTTACGAGCTCAGATATTGAGGTTTATTGGATTACTATATATGAACAATATTTATATAATTTTTTATTCAAATGTTTTAAGTTATTTTACTTTTTTGTAAATTAATTTTGTAAATCAAATTGTAATAAATAACAAATAACAAATTTTTGTAGAGGCATAAAATTAATTAATCATTTACTAAAAAAATGTGTAAATAAAATAGACAAGGATAAATATTGCTAAGAACATTTTACTTTATTCTACTAGTTTTTGATCGATTAATTATTTTATAACATTTTAAACCAGTTCAAGGCAAAGATTATATTTTAATTTGCAATTAGTTTGGTTTAATTTGCAAATAAGTATAGATTTCAAATCTTCTTATATGTGTTTTTCTTATATTTTATATTTATCTTCCTTATATTTATATTGATCTATGCTACTGTTTCAAAATTCAGATTTACACATGAGGCAAGTACCTGTTACATGTACACAGGAAAGCACCTGTTAGACTTGCATATGAGGCAAACACCTGCTAACAAAATAATAAACATATTTATGTTTTACAAGTTATGCTTTTTTTTAGTAATTATTGAGTTTTAATAATCAGTAATAGTATTAAAAGAGGCACAGAGAAAACACAACTGACTTGAAATGGTTTGCAAGAGAAAATCACAACATCAAATCAAAGAGAAAATCATGATGAAGACAATAGTTTTCTAATACATAAAAATAAACTATAAAAGTGTTTTTATTTCTTTTTTCTTTGTTTGAAAAGTTTAAAAAAACAAATCTTTATTTAACAAAATACTAATATTAAAGTATAATAGTTTTAAGTATTATTGTGTTTTTTGATATATAATAGATTTAAGTATTGTATTTATTTACTAGAGGTTGTTGAATTTATTGAATTACTTAAACGAGTTTTTTTATCATTAACATTAAGGAGTTTGTGTACTGGAACAATATTCAATACACGGAAACCAGTGCTAAAAACCATATTAACATACAAGAAACTATCAGAAAATTATCTGAAGATTTAGTTTTAAAACATCAACAGTTGTTATCATTAAGTTCATTTGATTCAGGACCTGGAAGTATATTTTTGCAACATACACCTCAGCAGAACCAAAGTTACTGCTGTGGATATTTATAATTTTAAATTGTTTTCGTAAGTTTATTTTTATTTAAAGTCAGTTTAATATAAATATTACAAATATTTTCACTAAATATTTTAATATAATTTATTTTTAAATAAATTATATTAAAATATTATAAATATTTTAATAGTAAATAAATTAAATATCTTGATATGATTAACTTTTCACATTTAAAAAAGTTCAGTATGCATAACCAATTTATTTCTCCATACAGCAACCTTGTTTGTAATTTGGAATTATGTTTCAGGGTGATAAATAATAAAATAATATCTTGATTGTCTTAACAGCCCCTGAATAAAATAAAATTTATAATAAAAAAAATTCAACAAAATAAATTGAACTTTTATTTAACATGTTGTTTTATTTAATTACTTTAAGTTAATTTTTTTGCTTTTTTTCTCAATGTACTTTTTTTTTTAGGTAATTCTCAATTTATAAGTTACTTAATAATTTGGTATGTTTAAGTTCAGTGGGACTCTTCAGCTTACAGATCTCAATGATTTTATCACTCCATCTCAAGTCTGTATTAAGCCTGTAGAGATAGAAAAGGTGAAGAAAAAAGGTGATACAACTATAAAGATTGAAGGAGATAGTTATTACCAGGTTATTTAACTGTGTAAATTTAACTTGCTATTTTTACCAATGTTTATTGTACTATCTTGCCTATTGATGTTTACTGATTAAAATTGTTTAGTAAAATTTTTTATAAATTTTTTTATGTCAAGTATGTAAGTGTATGTATATATTATATATATATATATATATATATATATATATATATATATATATATATATATATATATATATATATATATATATATATATATATATATATAAATACAGCCCATGGAATTAGGGTCGGCATTCGGCAATGCTGACCTAAGAGTGTTTGAGGTCAACAAAAAATTGTTGACCTCGTTTCAATGTTTTATAGTAAGACCTTTGTATCTAATTTTTTTTGCTGACCTGATGCCCACCTTTTCTGGCCAGAATGCCAGAATTTATTTTTTAAATTTATTTTTTAATATTTGTGACACAGACTGTGTAAATTAAATCAAAAAATCATTGTCCTACAGGGCAACAAAAAACTATAGATAAATCTAGGTAAAAAAATACAAATTTCTAAACCAACACAATGTAATTTTTTTTGCAATAATCAATTATGTAAGGATTTCTGGAAGTTTAGAAATTTGGTTCAGAAAGAGTTGTTTTCTAGTTTTGGGCAACAAACTAGCTCGTTTTTCATCAAAAATGATGCTTCCTCTATCATTTTGAATGTTACTTAAATTTTAAATAGTTAAAAAATATAGGGTGCCTATTACAGTAAATATTTCAATTTAAACCTAAATGGAAAATAAATTAATAATTCTAAATATAAATATTATGCAGGTTAAAACTTTCAAATCATAACATTATAAAAGCAAATAAAACCACATATTTTGTTATAATGTAACAAGAGTCAACTTAATGAAGGTTATATATATTATAGGTTTTAAAAGTATAGTATATAGCCACTGCTGAGGTGCAGGGTTTTACTTTATTTTTGAAGGTAAAAAATAACATTAATTCTTGTTCTGGCCAGAATTTTGTCAACATTTCTGGCATATCCGGTTCAAGGTAAAATTTAAAATTTCCATTCCAGTACACCCCATATATATATATATATATATATATATATATATATATATATATATATATATATATATATATATATATATATATATATATATATACACACACAGGGCTTGTGATAAAGAAAATCGTCAAGCGTGTTATATCGCGCTCGTAAAATTATAATATGTTTTCATCGAGCGTGATGATGTGCGCTCAAGATAACGTCGGCGAGCGCGATTATGAAAATTGCTGAAGGCAATGCTCATAAAAGGCTTTCTATTTTTTATATCTTTTTTTATTTGTTACATAATTCTTTCATCAAAAAATGTTTGAATTAGTATCACACTTATGAAGTAGTTTCATGAGTTGACAAACAATATACAAACTTCTTGTATATTGTCAGATCGCGATTTTATTTTTAACTATTTATGTTATAAAAAAATAATATCAAACAAAAACACAACTTCTTATTGATTTAGTATTGAAGTATAATTTAGTGACTTAGTTTTGCTTCGTTGTTTTGATATATTTATTTAAAAATGTTACGCTGTAAACTTAATTAACGGTTAATGGTTTTTATATTTCTTGATATTTTTTATTCAAATTAATTATTTAATTTTTTTCTTAAATTTCTTTTTTAAATTACGTTTTTTTTAATCTTAAAAAAATGACACAAGAATAATTTGAAATAATAATAAATAAGAATAATAACTTTTCATTTAATAAATGTTGACATCATTACTTTGTTTCCTTTTCAAATGTGATTGCGAACATTCTAAACAACAGAATCTTTTTAAATTTGAGATAAAAAAAATAATAGCTAATAAAAAACCTATACTATAAACAAAAGCTATTTTATATTTATTTTTATTATAAACGATGTGTGGAATATTACAAACAATAAATCAAATAAATATTACTTGATATTTTCACAAGATTAAAAATACTCTGCAGTTTCAATTTTCTTATAATGGTTTTCTAATTTTCTATTCTTATTTTATTTGCGCATTTTTGTATTCACATTGTGTTTCCACGTGCACATTCCATTATTGAAATTAGTGACTATTAACGACTTCAAACTGCTCATTCATTACGTTAGTGCAAAAGAGAACGACGTTGTGCTTTTTATATTTTATATTAGTGCTTTGATAATAGAATATCTTTAATAAAAAATCTTTTTTAAATATTTAATGAAAATAAAAAAATAATCCCAAACTATTGGACGAGCGTAATTTATACGCTCGTTATAAGCTGAACGAGCTTATTGTTTATCGCGCCAAGAACGTTTGAAAATACCGTTTTTGGGTGCGTTTTACGAGCGGATTGCGATCGCTTTATCACAAGCCCTGTATATATATATACATATATATATATGTGTATATATGTATATATATATATATATATATATATATATATATATATATATATATACATACACATATATATATATACATATATACATACATATATATATATATATATATATATATATGTATGTATGTATGTATGTATGTGTGTATGTATATATATATATATGTATGTGTGTGTGTGTGTGTGTGTGTGTGTGTGTGTGTGTATATATATATATATAGTTCTATAGTTTGTTGCGTTTGGGAAGCACGGAAGGAAAAAAGTGATTCTTACGCCAACACATACGTCACTTTTAATTACTTTTCACTTTCGTCCAACATTTGCGTGTTGGATGAAAGTCAAAACCATTAGTTTAATTACAAATAATTCGTTTTTAAAAAAAACAACCCAAAAACGCAAATTTAATTGACCAGAATGTTTTTAAAAACATTCTGAATGTTTTTAAAACATTCTGAATGTTTTTAACAATATAAACTTATTTTTAACTAAGTTTAAACTAAACAATATAAATTTATTTTTATTTTTTTTACTGTAAATCATGCGCGGAGTGTTGCTACATCGACTATCTTATAGCCTGACTCGCAAGGGAGTGCTGCTACATGGATTGACAAATAGCCTGACTCGCAAAGGAGTGCTACTATATCCACTGACAAATAGCCTGACTCGTAACAGAGTGCTGCTACATCTACTATCTTTTAGCCTGACCCGCAAGGGAGTGCTGCTACATTGACTGAGGGTTTGGTTGGGGCAGGCAGTCTATCACTTAATATACTAATATATATGTGTATATATATATATATATATATATATATATATATATATATATATATATATATATATATATATATTTATATATTAGTGATGTACAGATAGCACTTTTTTGGCTGATGCCGATGGATGGGAAAAGACCAATGCCGTTACTGATGACTTAACTAATTATTAAAGTTTTGAAAATATAAAACCATACAACTCAAAATCATGTTATCTTTTTTCATGGAATCAGTACTTTTCATGGAATCAGTACAACAAATACTTGGACCCAAATCAGAGGGAAGCCATTTTTTAAAAAGATATTAGAAAAACGAAAAAATATACATTTTTTTAGTTTTTTTTATTATGAAAAGAAAACTTTTAAAAAATAAATACAATTTTAGAGGAAGGCTTTTAATTTTAATTTTAAAAAGAAAATGGCACTATCATAAGTACTTTTTTTATTATTATTCTGATTCACTCCCAACAAGTCTGCAAGCAACCACTATTAAGTTAAGAGTTACTAGAAAAAAAGACTTCAGTTATAGAGCAAGTAAATGGTTGACAGAAGACTTAAAAAGTTGAAGGTCATATAAGTCAGGAAAGCATTTAGATGGGAGAGAGTTCCAAAGGATTTAAGTACAGTGAAAAAAACTAAGCGAACAAAAGTTTTTGGAGCATGCAGGGACAGATACAGTAAAAGAATGAGACTTTAATAAATGACAAGTCAAGCGAGAATGAGTTTTGATTGATGGAACTAGAGATAAAAGCTCTTTGAGCTTTTATCTCTAGTTCCATCAATGTTTACAATGCATCTCCAGGTCCAACTATATTTTCATCTGCTAAGGTTATCTAACCTTAATAGATGTTAATGTAGCAATTAATTGTTCATATGGTTTCCATGAAAGATCAGTACTAAATGATAATCAAAGAAGACATAAAGAAGAGGACTCAGCAAGAGGGTTGCCATTTATCAATATAGGAATGTCGACTGCAGTAGTTTTTTGCAGTAAATAACTGAGTTTCTTTGGAGTTAAATTTACAAGCTACTGTGAGACCCAATCTGTTACAGAAGTGAGATCAGATTTAAAAACAGCTGCCTGTTCTAAGCAATTGAAAAGAGAAGTTTTTTTGTCAAGACAGGAGTACTTTATATGAAAGGTTGTCAGGAAGATCATTAATGTTTATAAGAAACAAAATAGGACCAAGGATAACCTCAAGGTTCCCCAGAAGTTACTGGAAATAAAGAACAGTGTTAGCCTTCAAAGATGACTTTAATAAAGCGGTTAAAAAGAAACAATTTGATAATCTCAAAAACTTTCCTAGATACACCATATGAAACAAGCTTATGGAGAAGGCCAAACTGCCAATCTTTGTCAAAACCCTTAGATAAGTTAGTCAAGAGCTTACTTAGAATTCTTTATTAAATTTTAGCAATTTAGATATCTAAACAACAATTATATGTTGTTTAGATATCCAAGTTATTTTTAGGTAATTGAGTTGTTTTTAGAATAACTTTATTTTGTGATGTTTAATCGCCATCACGTCCCTGTTAGTACCGCACTCAACTTGTTTCCCCGCGCAGCGGCCTTGTTTGTCAAGGTTTGTGTTTAGAAGTTATAAAGTTGAGATAGGGCTGTAACCATAACTAAAGTAGCCTCAACTGAATTGGCCTTCATGGCCTTGGGGAGGCGAATTGAAATTATATATATATATATATATATATATATATATATATATATATATATATATATATATATATATATATATATATATATATATATATATATATATATATATATATATATATATATATATATATATATATATATATATATATATATAGGAGGCTATATTTATATATATATTTTTTACTTGAACACATATAGATAGCAATGCTTAAATAGGTTACTTTTAAGTATAACAATAAAACAACACAAAATAAAATTATTCTGAAAATAAAACAGTAATAAAAGTATAAGTATATTCAGCTGTAAAATTAAAGGTTAAAAACATCATATTAGGAATAAACAATATTGCCTGTAAACAAAGTCAAAATAAACAATTTCTCAAAGAAATTCTAAGTAATGCATAAAGTTTAGTTTATTTATTATTTAATTACTATAATAATGCAGGATAAAAGTATTAAAATGTCATCAGTCGGAAAATCGGTAAATTAATAAAAAAAGACCGATACTGATTTCAATTGTGTAAAAAGTGGCCGATTAAGCTGATGCCGATTAATCAATACATTGCTAATATATATATATATATATATATATATATATAGAGAGAGAGAGAGAGAGAGAGAGAGAGAGAGAGAGAGAGAGAGAAAGAGAGAGAGAGAGAGAGAGAGAGAGAGACATACACACAATGATTGTTACTTTATAAGGTTTTCCCATATTATAAAAACATTTATAAATACAAAAAATTTAAAGTTTTTTATTCTAGATGTAATTAAAAACTTGAATTTAAATAATTATTGTTTTCGTTTTTTAGGTTTTATTTTTGTTGTTTATATATTTATTTTTTGTGTTTTAGTTCTAGTTACTCTCTTTTTATTTTCTCTTACGCTAAGTTTTTCAGCACATTTTTTGAATGTTCAAATTTTCAAAACATGTAAACAGCCATGCCATAATCGTTATTTTAAGTTTCACTGCCTAAAAAGTTACATTTTTTAACTAAAAAAAAGTATGCACTTTTACAAAAAAAATTTATTAAAATTATTTGTATATAATTATGATTATTTTTGAAATTTTGATAAATTTTTGCTTGTTAAGAGACTCAACATGATATTCTTTTAAAGAACTTTTTTTTTATCAAAATATTTTGAATTCCAGTATTATTTAATTATTTAGAACACATTTAGAGAATGCAAGCAGACATTTTACATATATATATATATATATATATATATATATATATATATATATATATATATATATATATATATATATATATATATATATATATATATATATATATATATATATAAAAGCTACAAACAGCAATGTTTTCATACTGATTTATTTCATAGAAAAACATTATCATTTCAGTGTTGCAAAATTCAGTGGTAAAACAAAAGATGGAATCAAAATCACGTTTAAAAATTTTGTCATTTTGTAATAAAAATCTTTTAATGCTAATGCAAAATCTGCTGCTGATTTAATTCTTAGCGCTGTGATTCGCCTAACAGTAGCTTTCCCATGCATTGCTGCAAATAAATGCCAGAAAAAATTTTTTCTTAAATTATTTTACAAACATAATCATTACTGCCATATTTATTTTTTTTAACTGAGAAGGGACACTTTACTTCTTTGGCTCAATTAGAAATAAAGTGAAGGATTTTCTTGTATGTTATAACTGAAGATTTTGTATTATCAGTTGATTCAGAAAATATAGCTAATGTTTTTGATTCAAAGTTTCAAACTGCAAGGGTCATGATTTCAGCACAGTCAACTTGGATTACCACAATTTCAGAATAATACTCATCAAAACTTCCTTCAATTTCTTAAAAATTGTTGATTGATTTATCACGCATTGATGATATATGCTGGATAAGTTTTGTTACAGTAGACTTCTTTTTGTTGACAGTAGAATCTTTTTGATTTTTGCATTTGTCTTCATTTCAGGTTTTCTCCACTTGTCCTAAGATATTTTAAATTCAAGTGTATCAAAAAATTTGCTAGTGTTTATTGAACCGTTTCAAACCTTTGCATGGCAAATCGCATATTTTCATGCAAACTACAAACACAAACATTAATCAAATTTTGTAACAAGTTTTACATTGTGTGGACGAAGGTCGTACAATTTTGATGTTTTTCCTTAAATAACTCACAAGTTTTTTTTAGTGTGTAATATAAATTATGTATTGGAATATTCTTATTTATGATGTATCGGAATATCTTAGATCTTTCTGTGGACATTTCTTTTTATCAGGACCCTTAGAAACATAGTTGGTATTCTGTATCTTTTTTACTTCTAATTTGGATTCCATCTCTTAATAATGTACAATTTATAAGAAAATGAAAACAATAATACAATAATTTACAAATATTTACTGATAGCACTTCAATGTTAAATTCAACAAAATCTAAACTTTTGTATGATGTTTTGACTTTCTTACCACGCTATTTTTAAAAACATTAATTATCCTGTTAATGGCTTCAGTGATGCCACAGCTTTTTAACTATAATTATAAGTTAATATGTTTTTTAACCTTCTTTTTTTAGAAGAGCGATAGCAAGTTCTCTTTATATTATAGAGTTTCTAAAAAAATCTCGCCCTATAACCTAATTTCATATTGATAATTAACCTTTTTTTATCTTTAAGTTCAGTGATGCAACTTAATTTTTGCAGACATGTATGTGACAGTAGACTGTAAAATTTTTATATCATAAATAACAATATTCCAAGACAGTAAAATTAAGTTGCATCACTGAACTTAAAGATAAAAAAAGGTTAACTATCAATATGAAAAAGTAGGGGAGACCGGGACTTGTTGCAACAAGTTTAAACAACTGCATTTATCTCCTATAACTTTGATTTTTTTTAAAACTTTTTATCAGGGTTATAATATAGATCTTAGTGACATGTTAAACCAACATTGATAAATATAATATAAAACTTAGTTGCTACCCGATAGTGAAATAAAAATGAAAAAAAAAATTGCAACACAATACTTTAAATGTAAAAGCCTTGCAGAGTCTAAAGACAAATTATTAGTTAATCTGTAACTTCTATTTGGTAACAAAAAATTTATAATTACATTGATGGAATGTATTATTTTATTGAGCTGCAATACTTTAATTGTGTGAGACTTCACATTTACCTGACTTGTTTAGTAAACTGATAATTATATTCAAAGACTTTAAAGACTTAAGAAATTAAATATCATTCAAACTAATTTATTATTTTAACTCCTAAGTGTTTTTGAAAAAAAAGTATTCTTTTAGTCTATAAACAATAAATTTGTTTAGATAAATGCAAGAGCAGTTTTCAGGATATTTTTTTTTTTTTTTTTTTAACATCTTTGCTTCCAACAAGGCTGCAAGCAGCCACTAATTAAAGTTGGAAGTTACTGAAAGAGAAAAGATGAAGATTGTAGAGCAAGATAACGATTGACAGACGACTTAAAAGATTGCAAATTATATGAATCAGTAAAGTAAGATGAAGGAAGCGAATTCCAGTGATGTTCGAGGAAAAAAACTAGACAAATAAGCGTTTTTAGAGCACTTAGAAACAGTCACAGAAAAAGGATGACACTTAATTGAATGACGAGTAACACGAGAATGAATTTTAGTAGATGGCACAAGAGGCGCTAGCTCTTTAGAGCAGTTCTCATTATAGTATTTGTAGAAAAGAGAAAGAGAAGCAACATTACGACGATGTGATAATGGTTGAAGGTTGGCTGCAAGAGCAGGTCCAACTATGTTTACAATGCGTTTTTGCACCTTGTCTAAAAGAGAAAGGGCATCATTAGAAGATCCGCCCCAGATATGGCAACAGTATTCCATACAAGGCCGGATTTGAGATTTATAGAGATAGAGAATAGAATCCGAAGTAAGAAAGTGTCGAGCTCGATAAAGAGATGCAGCCTTAGCAGATGCTAATTTTTCATCAGATTTGATATATGGTTTCCAAGAAAGACTGGAAGTAAGAGTTAATCCTAGAAGATGAAGAGTAGGTGACTCATCGAGTACATTACCGTTCATAAATATAGGAAGATCTAAATTATTGCGATAACGATTGGCCGAAAAAAATTGAGTTTTATCTGAATTGAAGTTCACCAGCCACTGTGAGCCCATGCTGTAGCAGAAGTGAGATCCTTTTCAAGCTCAAATGCCCCCTCCAAGCAATCAGAGGGTGTTGGTTTCTTATCACAAAAAGAATAAATGGTAGTATCATCAGCAAACAATGCCACCTTAGATGTGAGAATATCTGGAAAATCGTTAATGTAAATTAAAAAGAGTATAGGGCCAAGGATAGAACCTTGAGGAACCCCTGAAGTTACAGAATAAGAAGAAGAGTGTTGTCCATCGAGGACAACTTTTATGCTACGATTGGAAAGGAAGGATTCAATGATCTTAAAGATGTTGCCGGATACACCATAAGAAGAAAGCTTATGGAGAAGACCAGCATGCCAAACTTTATCAAAAGCTTTTGAAATGTCAAGAGCAATGGCCTTAACCTCTCCACCTTCATCTAATGCACGATAAAACCTGTCAGTTATTACTGTTAGCAAATCAGCTGTAGAATGAGAAGATCGAAATCCATATTGATGGTCAGAAAGTAAGTTATTTGATTCAAGATAAGAAATTAAGTGTTTGTTAATTAAAGATTCAAAAACCTTGCTTAAGATAGGAAGAAGACTTATGGGACGGTAGTTAGACAAATCAGATTGCTCTCCATAATTTTTGAAAATAGGGATAACAGATGCAGCTTTCCAGCAGGCTGGAAAACAAGACTCTGATAAGCACTTGTTGAATAGTTTTGAGAGTATAGATGACAGCTCCGGAGAACACTTCTGCAAGACAATAACAGGTATGTTGTCCGGGCCACAAGCTGTAGAAGAGTCTAAGCAGGAAATTACTTTAGATACAGAAGTTGGATGTGATACGAATGTCAAGCAATGGATCAACCTGTTTGTTGGCAATATCAGATAGAACGCAACTAGTGGAATCAAGAGATGATATTGATGAAAAGTTTTTAGAAAACAATTCTGCTTTGTCTTTAGGTGAGGTGACAAAGTCTGAACCATACAAGAGAGGTGGAATTATAGATTTGCCCTTATTATTGATATTATTAAAGATTCTCCAGAAGTCACGAGAGCCTAATTTTTGAGATGAGATACGAAATTTCATGACCTGAGAATAGCGGGTTTTGGCGTTAGACAAAACCTTTTTACAATTGTTTCTTGCAGTAATAAACAGACATCTGTTTTCTGGAGAATTGTTTTGCTGATAAGTATGGAAGTAATGGTTTCGATTGGCAATCGTAGCAGCACAATGTGAGGAAAACCATGGAGGAGAGTGAGGCTTGACCTGGAATCGTCGAGAGGGAATAAAAGATTCCATGCCAGCCTAAATCCACGAAGTTATGTAAGAAGCACATTTGTCGACAGGAAGACGAAAGATTTCTACCTAAGGGCCATCACGAAGAAAGTCACGGATAGAGTCCCAGTCCGCTTTAAGGTAGTTGTAAGAGGTTCAATAATAGGGGGATTCAGGTGATGAAGAAGAATGAGATATTAGTTTTAGAAAGATCAAACTGTGATCAGAAGCACCTAAGGGTGAATGTGGAGAAACTAGGATCAGAAACAAGACATAAGTCAAGTAGAGAAGGTAGTTGATTAGGGTTGTCAGGAAAGCGAGTTGGAAAGTTGACTATTTGAGTTAGGGATTGAGAAAGGCAAAAGTTGAGGGCTTTAATGCCTGCAGAGTCACTGACACTAGAGCCAAGCCATTCAGAGTGGTGAACATTAAAGTCACCAACAACAGCTATATTAGCTGATGGATAAAGAGAGAGGGCTTGGTCAATATGATCAGAAATAATGTCAAAAAGAGTACAGTCTTGAGATGAAGGAGAGAGATATAGAACAAAGAGAAAGGCAATAGAGTGAAGTGGTGCTAAACGAAAGCACATGAAAGAATAGTCTGTGGATTTAAACCTAGTTTCACGACAAATGGGTGAATTCTGATGAATGTAAATGCCGAGGCCAAGCATGTGACTATTGGAGTTTTTACGAATTAGAGGAAGATAACCATCAACACTAAGATCACAAGATGGGACAGCCGAACTCAAATTAGTCTCACAAAGAGCAAGTTGGTCTGGTGAACTTTGCAAGAGATAAGACTCAACAGAAGAAAAGTTACTTCGACGACCACGAATATTAGTGAATGATAGGTTTCGAGAACTTGGTGATGATGATGGTTTTTTGTGTTTTATAGTTTTTGGTACTTTATTCATTTTTAAATTAGATTGAAGAACTTGACTCAAAGCATAGATAGTACTCAAAACACTGTTTAATAGCCCAAGCAATTGCCTCATTACTACTAATAAACCCTAAGCTGTAACAAAGGGCTCCAAATGTGGCCTCCGCAATGCACACCAAAAGTACAAACAGGGACACCATCCATGCGCAACATGGCACTGTTAATACTTTGATATTTTTCAGCTGTTGATGGAATCAGCCTCTCTGAGAGCTACCACAGAGTTCGGGAAACCTGACTACCAGCTGGCCTCAGAACCATAAAACTGAGTTTTACAGCTGCACCCTCATTAGGAGATAATAGAATGAGTTGGCTAGTCATAAAAACAGAGACACAAGCAAAGTCCATGCATTGAGTCAAGAAGATCCAGCATTCAACATCCTAAACTGGAAACAATGTATAAAAATACATCTGTGCCAGCCTAATTAAATTCTGTTTTTAGGAATTAAAAACGCACTAAGATTTTATTTTAAAAAAATTTTTATGTAAAATAATAAAACAAATGTTATACAAAATTTCATAACAATTTTCATTTTAGAAAATTTCTTCAGAAATAACTATAAAAGTGTTTAAAATAAAACCTGTAGTTATTTTATGATTCAAGCAATTCGTTACAACTTATTACGGTCGTATACCTCACAATTTACAGTAAAACCCCAAAAAAACTTCAAAAAATATATCGAAACATAACATATCGAAAAATCAAAATTATCAATAACTTTTGAAATTTTTAGTTTATTACTATAAGTTTCTTATAGCTGACATGTTTTGATTAAAGTTAAACAATAAAAAAAAAAAATTTAGGAATAATATATAAAAAATATTTTATATATTTTATTATATAGTTTTTTTATACAAGTCATTTATTTAATTAGAACCTTTAATAAAGAAACTTTTTAAACAAAAATATGAATATACTTTGTATAAAATATTGCAACAACTTGCCCTCAAATTTTACTCACTTTTTCAAATAATAGAAGAAAAAAAATTATATATATATATATATATATATATATATATATATATATATATATATATGTATGTATAGGAGGAAATGAGCATTTCAAGCATAGATTGAGGGATTTTGTTCCATTCCATCTGGATGGTCATTTTCGTGATGTTATGTATTATTTTTCATTTGCATACACGTGATGAGACAAGTAACCCCATATGTTTTCAATTGGATTTCAAGTCGGGTGACTGGATGCGCTGGATGTCATGTTACAAATTCCGTCATGGTCTTTGTCATATGTATTGATACATCATCTTGCATAAAGGCAAACTTGTGTTCATAGTTGGCATGCCCATATAGCATTTAGTAATCAGAGAGTGTAATAATATAGTCTTCGGCTGTTTGTTTCGAATCTAAGAACTTCAATTCAGATAATCCAGCTTTGGAAAATAGACCCCAAATCATGACACCACCACCATTTTGTCTCAGGCTCTTTTGGTAAGTCATGCCAATAATATTGATATCTGTCTGGACCATCAAGATTAAATTTCTTCTCATCAGATCAAATAATTGAGCCCTAATCAGGTGGACAAGACAAATGTTTGTTTGTATACACCATGCGTTTCTCCATGTGATGTTTCTGCATTGCCGGTGTTGAGATATGCTTCACATACTTCAGATGTTTGGCTTCATGTAACGTTCTTTGTATCATATGCAATGACACATCAATTTCCCGCTGGGGGTGTATCAATTGGGCACTACAGCCGGTGTTTGAAGCCACTTGTAGTATGTGACGTTTGTTACGCTTTTTGAAGCATTTTGGTAGGATTTTGTTTTCATATATGTATCAGGATCCTTCATAATCTTCTTGATCACCTTCCAACTTTGCTTAATATGTTTGGACATCTCAGGCGTTGATACAAATGCCTTGATCATAGCGACTTATTTAGCATTTAACTTAGTTCCAAATCCCATAGTAGTCCTCTGTAACAGACATGGTTAGTCCACATATGATGACCCTTTGGTCTACATTAATATATGTATCACTTACCAAGTGTAAGCAATTTGTCTGTTGCAATCAAATGTTGAATGACTGATGTGTGCTATTCTCTTGTCACCAGAAAATATCATATGGTCTACCATATTTTGGTGTGGGAAAACATTTGAGGCCATAAACAATATGTTTCTAAATATTTCTCTGATTATGACTATTTTTGAGTATTTTAATGTTTAAAGTAGTATAAAATGAATTATATTTATAGTGTGTGCTATTTGTTTGGAGCGTATAAATATATAAATAAAGAATAATATGTAATATAGTATTAATTAATTTTGATATAAATTATATTTACATATATTCTTCCAATAGATTATAACCTTTTTTAATTGTTTCCCACATTCCTCTATTAATTTTTTTAATTACAGAAGCAACTTCAAATTATAAATTTTTAAAAGAAATTTTTATAATTTATTCAAAATACTTAAAGTTTTTTTTTTACTTTTGTGTACTAATAAATGTTTTGTGTACTAATATATGTTTACAGGTATCTGCCCATTGGTTACTGCTTCAATAGCTTATCAAATGATGGTTACCCATCACTTGATAAGTTTAAAACTCATTCATTTTATAACAATATCATAGTTTAACATTATTAACTTGTTTTATGAATAAAAAATTTGATGATCTTGTTAAAAATTTCAATAGTTACAATTTCTTTATCAACATCAGAATTTCTGATGAACATTCAACATAATGCTCTGAAAGTATTTGAATTTCTGATTCAGATTTTTTACTATTCCTTAATAATTTTTATTAGTATTTTTATGTTTTTTATTATTCCTCAATGATTTTTATTAATATTCCTTAGTACAATGCTTTTTATTATTTCTTAATGATTACAGTAAAAAAGGTGATTTTAAAACAAAAAATTTGGCTAAAGCCAAAATTTTTGTTTTCAATAATTTAAATTTGGTATCGCAGGGTATAGAATTTAAGCGATAGGAGCTAATTGTGGGAAATTTATTAGTTATTTAGTTTTCTTAGTTTACTTAAGTCTTTGTTATATTATTGTAAATTGCACTTTAGAAGAAGCACCTAAAATCCAATATTTTTTCGGTGTGTAAAGTTTTACATTCAGGGTTAGGGTTTGGTTTAAATACTTTCCCTCAATATACACTGAATTAATTTTAAACCATTAGTTTCTATCTTGTTTTGAAAACCTAATATTTTATTACTTTTTGCAAGTGAGGCTCAAAAAAAATGGGTTGTCTTTGGCCCACAACATGGGGCAACGTTAGCCCGGGCAAAAGTTACCCCATGTATTAGAAAAAACTTTTTTTAACAATCATTTGTAGATATTATGGTAGTTACTATGTTGGAATGATAAATATAAACATTTTGAAGTTGCAAAATCAGTATAAAGATATAGTGAAATTTGTTTCGTTCAAAGTTTAAATATGCCACGAAATGACTTTGGCGCACCATTTAAACCCACTAAAAGATACTTCAAGTAATTAATTTTTAAATGGGAGACAGATAGTTTTAACTATCCTTTCTAAGCACTTCTAAAAGTACTTGATGTTTGTGGAAATAATTTTTGTGGCTCTCACACAATAGATGTTAAGGTGCAAAATAAGCCATAGCTACCCCATTTTATGGTAATATTAGTATTTGTATGTACAATGCTTTTTAATATTCCTTAATGATTATTTTTAGTATTATTATGTGTATTTTTTTTCATTGCTTTAAAGAAGCTACTAAATGTACTTCACTATTTTAGTGTGCAAGTATATGTACATACCTGCCACTTCAGTGTCATCAAAACGTGCTTTCTTAACTGGTGGGCATGTGGTCAATTGACAATGTGCTTCTTCAGTACCCAAAACAGTGGACTTACTAGTATTTCTAAACGTTATTGAAAGTAGTCTGGCCTGTAACAGTTCTAAAATGCTTTACTTTAAACATGAGTACAAAAAGTGTTTTTGTAAAAGTTATAGAAAATTTTTTTTAAGAATTCATTTTTTGTTCCCCTATATTATAAAGAATCTTTTTGGTTTACTGTGTGGGATATGTTTGGTTTACTATGTATGATCTATTTGGTTTACTATGTATAATCTGTTTGGTTTACTTTGTATGTTTTTGTTGTTGTTGTTGATAAAGCTATAAATTGGTTGTTTTTTTTTAAAATAAGAGTCCCAAATGATATTCCCAAAAATTTTCTAAATGGTAAATCTTGAATATTTTTTTTAATATTTGGAAAAAAAATCAAATCTGAATGAATATTAATTGCAATTTTAAAATAATAAGTTGTGTAATCTTTTGAATAAAAAGATCTTTCGAAACTTTTAAAACCTTTCAGCTTTATTTAAAATAGAGATGCTTAGCGCAGTGTAGACCACAGTGTAGTGTGTGTAACCACAGTGTAGTGTGTGCAGCATAATATCATTAACAATTAACAAACGGCAAAAATAGAGTGCATTTATTAATAACTCAAAGTTGTGCAGAATTTATCAATAATTTTATTTCTAGGTTGATGTAGACAGCGGAGAGCAAGTTCGCTTGAAAAAAGCAAACATAACATTAAATGATTGTTTAGCGTGCAGTGGATGTATTACATCTGCAGAGAGTGTACTTATTGCTGAACAAAGTTGTCTTCAATTAGAAAAGTATTTTCAAAATTTTGTTTTGTTAAAAAAAAGTTTTGTTTATTGTGCTGTTTTTTTTTTGTTTTTTTCTAAATCAAAATAAATTTTACTATTATGTTAATGATAATTCATGCTTTTTAAATAAAAATTTTAAACCATTTTTTGTAATATTTAGAGTTCTTGAAGACAATTTATCTTTGGCAAATAAAAAAATTGTTGTGATTTCTATGTCTCCACAATCTTTAGTTTCTATTGCAGTTAAATTCCATGTTACTGTATCAGATGCCTATTCAAAATTAACTACATTTTTCAAAGATATAGGTTGTGACTATGTATACGATACAAATCTTGCTCGAAGTATATCTTTATTGGAAATGCAGAAAGAGTTTGTAGAAAGGTAAAATTTCTATTAGTTATTATTTTTTAAAAATTTATAAATGTAAAATTTATATTTGTAACCAAGAACTGTTTTTTTAAGGTTTAAAAGTGATAAAAAAATCATGTTAACTTCAGCATGTCCTGGCTGGATATGTTACGCTGAAAAGACACACGGAGAGCTCTTAATTCCTTATATCAGTCAAACAAAATCTCCTCAACAAATCATGGGTAGCATTGTAAAGCAGCTATTAGGTAAAAAGTTAAATAAAACTCCTAATGAAATTTATCATGTTACAATTATGCCTTGCTACGATAAAAAACTTGAAGCTTCGCGTACAGACTTTTATAATGATTTATATAATACGAGAGATGTTGACCTTGTTATTACTTCCTCAGAAGTTGAAATCATGCTACAAACAAAAAATATTGATTTTTGTGGTCTTTCTTTATCGTTGATTGATGAAGATTACAGCTTTGTTGATGAACAATATCAATTGTTGAGTCATCGTGGTGGTGGCTCTGGTGGTTATCTGGAACATGTTTTCTTGCATGCTTCGCATTCTTTATTCAATGTTATTCCTGAACAAATTATTTATAAACCACTTCGAAATAAAGATTTTCAAGAAGTTATCCTTGAGATAGATGGTGAAGTCAAGTTGAGATTTGCTTTTGCTTATGGTTTTAGAAACATTCAGTCGATTGTTCAAAAAATAAAACAAAAAAAATGCAATTATGATTTTGTGGAGATTATGGCTTGTCCTTTGGGCTGCTTAAATGGTGGTGGGCAAGTTCGTGCTGAAACTGTAGATGATGCTAAATCGCTTATTCAATTAGTGGCTTCAACTTATGATTTACTAAAACCTGTAAACCCTTTGCATGATAGAAAAACAAGAGAATTATATAATCAACTTTCACAAAGTGATTTGCATACACAGTATCATGCAGTCAAAAAAATGAAAACAGCGTTAAATATTCAGTGGTGATTACTTGTATCAAATTAGTTTTTAATTCTTTGTTACTTCATGTTGGCGTGTCTATGCTTAATATTTTTTCGATTGTGCTGTTATTAAGGTGAAAAATAAATAGTCTAATTAAAAGCAAATTTTTTATGAATTGGTTTTCAAGTCCACAATTGTATATTTATTAAAGCTAAAGACTTCATAATGTTATGTTTACTTTATAACAAAAGCAGTGTTTTTAATTCTTAGCAGATAAAGTTGAACAGTTTTTTTTTATAAAAATTGTGAGAAAATTTAAAAGGACTGTAATATTTCTTCTCAATTTTGATATATTAAAAGTTATATTTTGTTTGTGTATTTAAATATAGTTGCATTTATATATTTCTCACCTGCATATATAAATCGGTTTTTTAATATTTTAGACTGTTTTTATTTATTTTATATTTTTTTTAGTATACTTAGTATCAACTGACAAATAGGTAGAACATGCGAGGAGTGCTGCTACATTGACTTTTGCTTACTGTTTTGTTTTTTTTGTCTCATGGTAAACAAAGAGAAAAAGAAAAAGAAATACTTTATTTATTTTTATTTTATATAATTCTTTACAAGTTGTTTTTTTTGTCAAGTATTTGTTTGTAGTCTTTTGTTTGCATCTTTTCATTATTATTTGTTTCTCATTTTAGGCGACACTCATAAGATTACTTTGTAAATATTGATATATCATTGTTAATATATTACTTCATTATAATTATAGATGTTATAAATATTAATCTTTGCCATTTTTCTTACAATAACTGTTTTTTTTATCTCATGGTAGGTTGTTACTTTATTTATGTCAAGACTTTTCATAATTAACTTTGACAACATACCTAAGACTTTATGAAATAACTTTTTACGGGATTAAATTTTTATTTTTATTGGATATCACTAGTAATTTGAAATAAAAAATTTTTTGAATAGTTTTTTGAAATAAACTGTTATTAAAAAAACATGTATAATTTTTATTTGACATTAAACTTTGTTTCTTGATTGGTTTTTAACAGATTAAAATTAACTTGTTTTTTATTTTTGAAATTTTATTTTTATTTATGTTTATAAGTAATAGTATTTTATGTTTATAAATAATAGTATTCAATCTGGTCTGCTGTTTTCAGTTGTACACTAGGATAGATCTCAACACAAGGTAAATGTTTAAAATATTTATAAAATCCAATGTAGAGTAATGACACTCTAAATAATACAGGCGTTCTAATAACTTATTAAATTCAGATGTTACAATGTTGATGTTGATTCTCCAGATATTTTATGTGACATTGTCAGTCTGACATTCTAATGACTATAAATTTTACAGACACCTGTTATTTCATTTTTATTTAAAACGATCATTAGTATTTTTCAAATTAATATTTAATTTTTCTTTTTTGGAGACCTAGCTTGATTTCTTTGTATAAGAATATCTGTAAAAAAAAATATAGTAGATACTTCATAGTGATGTATGCTAGCCAGGGATTAATTAATTTATGGGTGACTACTTTGAGAAAAATCCTTTTTTTATTATTTTAGAACTAAGGTTTTAACTGTGATGTTGGAATATGGGTTTAAGAAAAAGTTAGGAAGGATTAAAAAGAATCTTCATTGAACAACAAACAATAAAGATCTTCATTGAACAACAAAAAATAAAGATTTTGAAACTTTCAAATTTATATGTATCAGATAATGCTTGTTTCTAACTCTACCCATTTCTTAATATTTCTCTATCAACAAAGTGTGCTATGTTAAGAGTTCTTTCAGATTTACTTTATATATCAAAACTTACCTATGATCTGCCTCCATGGCATCAACGACAACAGGCAACTTTTAGTAGGTGGCATCCAGTATTTGATACAATCTGGTTCTTACAGAATATGACTCTCAAATCTTTACTTTTAAGATAAAATTTTCTATTATAAGAATCTTGTCTTGAGTTGTTGAAGCTTAAAAAATAAAATTGCACGTACTTTAATGCAAAAAAGTTTAAATGAAAAGTTAATTTTTATTTTGTTATTTAATTGTTAAATAATTATCAATGTGAAATAATGATTTTATTATTTCACTTTAATTATTCATATTATGCTTTTTAATATTTAATTTCATTTATCAATTCAATTTTTTCCAAAGGGCACGTATGCCTCTCTTTCAAAACCAATATAAATTTAATAAATATTTTGTGGTATATGTTTATATTTGTAATTGTTTTTTAATCGTTTTGCTAAATCTTGCAGGGAAAAAAAAGAATTATTAGCTTAACAACTCTTTTACCTTTTTTGGTTCTAAATGGAATCTAAATGATTTTTGAATATAATTGTGTTTAATTCCTATTTTTTGGTATTTAAATTTTATAGATCGAGTGTCATGTCTTGTAACAATTTTGTTTTGTTTAACAAAATAAAAGTTTAAAACAGATCACTGTTGCATTATGCCTCAAAGTTAACATCAAAAATTAAATCAAGCACTCGAAAAAACTGTTAAATGAAAAGCTTTCTATTTAGTTTTTTTTTAATTTTAACTGATTTTTGTACGATTGTTGTGAATTTTTTGACATCCAAATTTTGAAAATAATCTTAACTCATATAAAGAAGTTATTAAAAGTTTATTGTTTATAAAAATGTTTTGAATTGTTTTGTTTTTGTTAGAGTAATTATGTTCGTGCATAATTCTATTAAAGTAGCGAACTGTTTACGATCTTCAACCGATTTACTTTATCGAAATTTACTACTTGGTTGCTTGCAAGCAAGATTTATCAATTTAAAGCCGAAACTTAAAGAATTTATTCATTGCGACTATGTTGACTCAATGGATTACGGTATATATGCTTTGACTACAGGTTATATAAAAGAATCTGCAATGGAAGCAGCTCGTGTAGCTATAATTAGAAAAACTAAATCTCGCCAAGTAAATAAAATTGTTTCAGAGTCGCCATTTACAAAAAAACCTTTAGGAACGCGCATGGGCAAAGGTAAAGGTAAGTTAGATTATTGGGCATCTTCAGCGGTTGCTGGTCAGTGGTTGTTTGAGTTCAACTGTGATAATGAACTTATGGCTAAAGAAGCATTTAATCAAGTTTCCAAAAAATTGCCCGTTCGAGTTCATCTGCGAAAACGACCGATAGAACCGAAACAAGTTTTGCACGGAGATCGGTTAATAAACATGTTTCAAAATGATAAAGAAAGAACTAAACGACTGCAAGGAGAAATAGAAGTATAGGATTTTAAACTTGAAATTATAATTATGCGTGTTTGACAAGCGGCGGGAGGATTTTGGAATTTTAGTTCCCCTCCCCTTGACAATATATTTTTATTTTGTTATATTGCTTAGTATTTTGACATCAAACAATAGTTCTTAGGGTGTTACGCTGAGAGAGTAGATACTCAAACGAAAGCTCGATGTGCACGTGCCTTTTGATGGTTTTTTAATTAAAAAAATATTTTAATTTAATCTATTGTCACGCCACGATAGATACCAATCATATTCACCCATTTTTACAATCAGTTCAATTACAATGTTAACGCAAAATACTTTTTATAAATAATTAAAGATAATAAAAGAAAAAAAAATTTAATGTCTAAGTATAATAATAAGAAAAAAAATCGAAATAGGCAACATCATATAAAATAATATTTATTAAAAGAATTTACCTTTAATCGCCTCTTTAAAAAGTAAAAAAAAATTTTTATACTGTTTAACTTCAAGATCAATAATAAATTGAAATTAAGTTTTACAAGATTAAAAAAAGTAATTAATAGGTCTATTAAAAAACAAAAAACTGACTTCTGATATAATATTTTCATGTACTATCGTGTTTGTAGTAGTGTTGTTATCAACTCACGACTAAATCGACTTAAAGTCGATTTAGTCGAGAGTCGACTTTAAAAAATCGATTTAATCAACTATCAACTTCCATACTAATCGATTATAAAGTAAAAATCTTTTCATTCGATTAAACTTATCAATTTCATTTGATTAAACTTATCAATCTTTAATTTTTGTTTGTTCATTCAATAAGAATACTATTGTAATTGTTACCTAGTTTTTTGTTTTCTCTCTTAAAGTATTATCTAATTCATAGCATGTTAAGCATGGTTTATACCTAATTCAACTTTTGATTATGTATTTCATTAATTTTTTCTTTCTTTTAATTACTCGATGCTTGTGATTTTTATAAAATACTTTCATACAGGACTGCTCCAAGCTGGCTCGGGTTACTGGGGTAAAATTAATTTGTGAAACTACAAAATCCAAATTTCATTTACATTGTAAATATGATTGTAATGACTTTTTGATATATTGCAAGTATTTACGGGTTATACCTAAAAACCGGCCAGGATAAAAAAGTTTTTTTTATATACAATATTGGACAAAACATTTGCAACCAACATCGAACAATGCTAAAAAGTGTTCCTAACTTTACATGTCTCAAAAACGAAACGGACTATACTACCACAGCAAACAGTTCTGGAGTCATAGCATGCCATGACATGAGCAATCAGGTGACAGCACACAGGCAGAATTTCGTTGACAAGTGCCATTTTGCAGCGGACAAAACAAGTGCAACTTTTTTGGTTTGTTTCATTTTCTTAAGTCTGGTCCGTGTCAACGTCACGGAAGTTTTTTAATAATTAAAGGAAGTTTCCAGAAGCATCGAAAAGAAACATCTAGAATCTTCCAGAACAGATTCACACAGGTCTATTTTACTATATAAAAGACATGTAAATTGACATGTAATTCAGTCAGTATATGGAAGTCAATTAGTCAGTATTATCAAGACAGTTTATCGAAGTGAGTTTTATCAAAGTGTTTTATCGAAGAACATCAATACAAGAAGTGAAATACAACAAGTGTTTCATTACATCAATACAGTCCACATCCAACCAAGACGTTGTGTTCCACAGAGCATTATTGTATCATCACAAGGTAAATGTAACACGGTAAGCCTTGAGAAGCGTGATTATTTATTTTTATTATTTTTATGACTTCAAGTGCAAAAATGGCTCCCGACAGTCTTGGATTGGAACTAAGAAAGAAAATTATTGGCGATTAGGTAAGTGGAATGTCACAAAAAAGTATTTGTGATAAATATCGCGTGAAAAAATGGACCGTATCAAGACTATGTTCTAAATATCGTTTTACGGGGAAGTTGGCAGCAGATAACAAAGGTGGAAGACCGCGTTCAATCACTTTTAGTGAGGATTCTATAATCGTCAGATCCGTCAAGAAGGATCCCCGGATATCATCAGTCGAGATACAAAAGCAATTAGAGCTGCCTGTATCGAACCGAACAATCAGACGACGTGCTGTTGAAGCCAGATTGTTTTCTCGACGCCCTGCAAAGAAACCGCTGATTTCACTAAAAAGCCAGAAGAAAAAACTCCTGTTTGCTACATCTCATACTGACTGGAATGTGCAGAAATGGCGAACTGTCCTGTTCAGTGATGAATCGAAGTTCAACATCATTGGGAGCGATGGCATTTGCCGTGTACGTCGACCGGCCAGAAAACGCCTCGATTTACGTTACTGCCATAAGACCGTGAAGCTTGGTGGAGGCAATGTAATGGTCTGGGGGTGTTTTTCTGCTAACAGTCTAGGTCCAATACATCGAAACGATGAAATAATGGACCGTTTCATCTATAAAAATATCCTGAAAGATGTTATATTACCTCATGCTGAATGGAACATGCCAACAAAATGGGTTTTTCAGCAAGACAACGATCCGAACACACTGCAAAAGTAGTCAAGCAGTGGTTTCAAGACAACCACCTAGCGGTGATGGATTGGCCGCCTCAATCTCCGGATCTCAACCCTATCGAGAACCTGTGGGAGATCATCAACCGCAGAATTAATCATGAAGGTGTTCGTAATAAGCTTCAACTGTTTGAACAAATCCAAAAGGCCTGGGCAGCGATTCCACAAAGTTTCATTGATCACCTGATCGAATCTATGCCTCTAAGATGCAAGGCTGTGATCGACAACAAAGGATTCGCCACGAATTATTGATAGCGAAATACAGCTTGGTCAACATTTTGTCGAGTTGCACTTGTTTTGTCCAGAAGAAAATCAACTTTTTTAAATACTTTTGATTAATTTATTAATTTTCGTGTACAAATAATGAACTTTGTGATGAATAAAACTTGAAGAACTTTGTCTCTAAACAGTTACATAGTTATTTCTCTAAATTGAAAAAATGCAGCACTTTTATATAAAGAAACTAAATTAGCATTATTTGGTTGCACTCGTTTTGTCCGATACTGTATGTATAAATAAACGACCTTATATAGTTACACTGGGCAGCAAAAAAATATTTTTTATTGTATCGTTAGCAATTTTATTCAAGTTATACTAATTTTGGGATGAGAAAAAAGATGACAACGAAATTTTTTTATTAGCTCTAGTTTCTGAGACTACAATAGCAATAAATTTTTATTTCAGTTAATTTGCAACAGAGCAGTATGACATAATTTACATATTCCAATAATATTTAAAGTACATTTGGTTTTTTTTATTACATATTTTAACAGTTCAAGCTAATAGGCATAAAGATGATTATGGGGTATCGTCACGAGATCGTGATCTTTTTGGTTTCATTATATTTTGGTAATACATTAATACAAAGACATCAATGCAAACAAGAAGATTATTTTTCTTCTCAAAAATAGAAAGCAGATTTTGTTGCCGTTTTCTGTAATGTGAAACCTTGGCATCAAATAGGAGAAGACTCCACTGCTTTAGTCTTAACCCTAGAAGTTCTACCTTTTCCTTTGGCAAGTCCAGATCTCGAACAAGATCACTTAACTCTGATGACTTAATCTGTGTGGCGCATCATCTGTTAACATTAAATCAAGATCATTTGATGTGGAAGGCTTTTTTATTCTTTTTCTTCTATTTCTACTTCATTTCTGCCTTCATTTTCTGCTTCTAATTCACAACTTTGTGGTGGAGTAGGAACTGGTAAACTATCCGAATGTGGAACAGGTCGAATAGCAGACGGAAGATTCGGATATTTAACTGTTTCTATTTTCTTCATTGACAAACCTGCCTTAATGGGTGGGGTCAAGCAAAGATAGCAGTCATCTATATGGTTTTTAGGCTCCCTCCATACCATAGGAACAGCAAAAGCCAAAGATCTTTTTTTATTTTTCAACCATTCTCATAGTGTAACCGAACAAGAGCTACAGCATATATGTGGATCCCATGACTTATCCTGGTCCCCTGCCTTCATATCGAAGTAATGCTAGTAAGCAGTCTTCACAAGAGGTGTCAGTTCTTTTCTGTGAGGAAAATGTTATTTCACCACAAATGTAACAAAAATTGTCCACTAAATTTAAACACTTTCTTGGCACGTTGATTTTTCAAATTTTACACTCGTACATGAAAAAAATAAACTAAAAATAGATTAGACCAGAAACTTTATCAAACACACGTAACTAATATCAAAAGTTTTAAACATAAATAAAATCTGGATAGCCAAAAACAAAATTTTTTTTGTTTCAAAAAATGAAAATTTATACCCTTTAGAGAAAATATTTGCTTTTATTTCTTAAACTAAAGCTAATATGTCATTTTAATGTCATTTTTGAATTCAGCAGGTGGAAATATATAAGAAATGACTAATTTTGGTTCCGAATCAAAATCACTGTTGGGCAGTGTTGTTATACCAAATTCACAAGTGATAAAAATATTTATTGTTTGAATTTTTTTTTACAAAAATAAAGTTTTAAGCAACATAAACTGAAAACATATCATTTATTTGTTCAAATACATTGGCTTTGTGAAAATATCATGTGAGAAGATTGACACGGCGCGCAGGCATTATGGCACCAACGATTGCACTGATTGTTTTGTGACCATTTTAAACGAGCACCACGGTGTTTAACACATAACAGAATGTCACGTATCTTCGTTATCAACGTTAGCGCAAATTTGTTGTATAGGTCTAGCACGAATGTATCGACGGTATAATGCTACAGCTTTTGAGTATACAATATGTTCACATTGCTAGTATCTCCTTCAAATATTAGTTTAAAAACTCCACAACTATTTCCATCGAGTTATTGAGGTGCGTTAAAAGCAAGTTTCTCCCAAACTCCAAGTTTATTAGTAACAGATGACCGTAATATCATATATCTCAGAAACATATCATGCTTCGAAGTATTACCCCCATTAAGAGAATCCGCAAACTCTACTGTTTTATCAAGAGTGTTGGCAATTAAGAGTGTCCAGTGGTTGTTTTTGAGGGTTATTGAAGGAATTGCGTAAAATTCTTCATGGTTCCATCAGATAACCACTTTTTTTGCATTGTTGTCACTCACGCATCAGAAGCCGCATTGACAATGGCCTTACGTAAACGCTAGTTTCCATTTGGTCTTTGTTGTGCTTTAAGCAAATTTACTTCCTTTATTAGTTTCAGTACTTTCTGGATGATACAATTAAAATTATTTTTTAAGTTTTGTATAAAATCCACACATCTACTTATTGGTTTCAGTAATTATCTTATCGCTTCCTATAAAAACCGTACAACTTTATAATATACACACTTTAAATAATTTTTTTGTAAAAACCAAAAATTTACATTTTTTAAATACTATTATATCATATTTTATTATGTTAGTTTATTATATATATATATATATATATATATATATATATATATATATATATATATATATATATATAAACAACTTTAAAAATATATTCTACACAAAAGAGTGCTCAATGTTCTTAAAAGAACAGAGCAATTATATATTAGTAGAAAATCACTTAACAAAATTTTTTTTCATTTTACACTGTGTTTCATCAACAAAGATTCATCAGAAATAAATGATCAAACTAATAAAACTTCAATTTATACAAAAATTAAATTACAGGAAGTCGCAAATGTTTTAACTTCTGTAAATTTTTACACATTTGTGGAATTTGCTGACACTATTATAAAAAGAATTCATTAGAGATAATTACTTTTGGTCTTTTTTAAATATTGAAATGTGTCATTTGCGACTTCCTGTAATTTAATTTTTGTATAAATTGAAGTTTTATTAATTTGATCATTTATTTCTGATGAACCTTTGTTGATGAAACACAGTGTAAAATGAAAAAAAATTTTGTTAAGTAACTTTCTACTAATATATAATTGCTCTGTTCTTTTAAGAACATTGAGCACTCTTTTGTGTAGAACACATTTTTAAAGTTTTTTAAAAATAAATATGGCTCCTTATTAACATTTGTTGAGCACTGTTAAATGTATTTTAACATTCCGTGTAAATAAGGAAACTAATAATTTCACTTACTCGTTGAAAAATATACCTATACTAGATGAAAAAAGTTATACTGTTTCTTTGATTGAAAAAGTTGAGCATTTTATTAAAAGAATTCGTTGGAAAGCCCATTTTCTCTTAAAACCAAATACAAACACAAAAAAATATAAAAAAAAAATTTCAAACAGAATTAAACCCTAATATTTGGGTTTTTGCCTATAAAACAAATAACATTTACCAATTCACAACAGAAAACTATGAAAAAATTTTACACGACGATATTCCTAGTTCTTATGAAAAAGCCCCTAAACATTTGGAAAACGCAATTAATTTAGAAGCGCAAAGTATTGCTAAAAAAATAAACCTTGATAACAGAATCGGTTTCTGCTAGTATAATATTTCCTAATATTTTAATACAATTTTTAATAAAAAATGATTAAAGGAATTTAACAAAAATTATAACAAATTTAACTAATTTTTACGTTTTATTAATTTTAAAACTTTGGTGTAAACATAATTGTAGGCGGGGTCCAAAATTCTATATTTTTTGTTTAACCAGTTATTCTTTATTAATTTTTTTAGAAAAGTTTGAAAAACAATTCAGTTTTTTCTATTTTTTTGTGGTTGGCCTTCTACTTCTATTTAAACATTGTTAAAGATACAAAAAAAAAAAAAAAAAAAAAAAACATAAAAGAAAAATCTTTGCAGCGGTTATTTTGCGTATAAAGTTACGCAACTTTATGTTAAAATTAATGCAATTTAAATTTTGATTGGATAGATTAGAACTAAAATGAATAATAGTTGCGTTTAAATAAAAAATGTAATAAAACTTTTTTTGTTAAAACGTAAAACTTATATAAACTTAAAAAATAGCTTTTGTTTTACTTTGCAAGAGAATACTTTGCTTCTATTATTGTTAACTAAATTTAGATATCAATTAAAATGAAAAAAATTGTAACAAGACGTAATAACAAAATAGTTAAGAAGAACTAGAGAAGTTTTTCGGTATTTCAATGAATGCTGAAGACTACTCGTATCTAGAAAACATGCGCGGTAACAAAAATTTTACTTGTCAAAATATTGATAAAACTTTCCATCAAAAAGTTATTAATGTCAAAAGAAAAATGGAGAAAAAGATAAGAAATGAAACAGCAGTTTCATCAGACAATGTACGTTGATAACGATGATAGAAAGGTAAGTGAATTTGAAGACGAAGATAAGTTTCCTGAAAGAGAATAAACAAAAAATGAATATCAGTTCTTTGATAAAGACAATGAATCAATTAAAAAAAGAGAGTTATGTTTGTTGATGTAAGTGAACCAAAACTGCCATACATGACGAGATCAAAACCAAAATTAATATTTGAAGATAGTTCTCACAATACTTATGTTCCACCTAAAGTGCGACAATCAAAAAACTTAGTCTTAAGTGATATCTACCATGTATGTGCAGAGTTAGAGGGAGAGGGATTCTCAATGAGAGAAATGCAAATTGCACTGAAAGTAATCGACAATCGAATTTTTAAAACAATTTCATCTGGAATTTGAAAATTCCAGATGAAATTGACCGTATATCTAAGTATGAGAAAAATGATTGTAAAGCTATTGAGAACACATTTATTGATTCTAAAACACTCCCAACACGCAGTGCTATACGTAAAAAACTAAAACAGATGCACGCGTATTCTCTTGGCTTGAATGCAGACAGAATTGTTCAAGCTAAAAGTAGTGGCGATATAATAACTCACGCAACTGACTCTACCACTCCTTTGCACCTTCTGGTTTACATATTAACCGAGAATATTATTTTCCTTTGCCTACATTAGCGATTGCTTCAGAAACTACAGCAAATATTGCAGATGGAATAAAAACAACATTCGAAATGTTACAGGAAGCCTCAAAATACACCTCAGAACTATACCAGAAGGTAAATTTTCATATGGCTGACAGTCAGAGACGTATTTGAACTTTTGGCGCCCTGGGGCACTTTTTCTTTAAGCGCCCTTTTTTTAAAATAACTGTCAACTTTGATGTGATCACCTTGGGTGATTATTAAAAAACAAAAACATTTTCTATACAAACATATATTAAGTTATATTAAACACTATAGAAAATTATAATATGGTAAGTGCAGATTCTATAGATAGAATTGCTAACCTATTAAGACGATCACCTGTCATTCGTGACCTCAAATAAGATTTAATCCTCTTTAATGCTGAAAATGATCTCTCGGCTGAACAATTGGACGTTGGACAACATAGATATATTCTTAATGCTATATCTACGTAAGGAAACAGCTCTTGAAGTTTTTCAGTTCTGATCATTTTATAAATATCTATTATAGTTTTAGGTCTTACGCTTTCAGTTAAACTCATTAAATAACTTCTAAATTGTAATATGTGTTAATTCTTAAAGAGTCTCGAATTTCAAAATTTTTTTCTCCTTCTCTTTTTTCATCTGCAGTTAGTTTTCTTTTTCTATTTCGTATTTTTCGATATGTATTGTGTCCCGACTTATTAATTGCTCTCTCTTCATCGATATCAAACATACTCCTTAAATCTAATACATATCGAATTAAAGATTCATATAAACTTACAACTGTTTCTAAATCAATCTCAACTGACTGCAATTGTTTACTAGTTTTGTGAAATCTTTCTAGTATATCGCCCCATAATGTGGCCATTATAGCTGTTTCAAGACTGTCTAGTTTTAAATATAGCCCGTTAGCTTCTGATCTTATAATAGATTTTTCTGTTTTATCATCTTTGATAAAAGAAAGTGCATTAATTATTTCAATCCAATTTTTGTTTAAACTAATACTTGCATCAGATCTTGCTGACCACCTGGTATCTGATAGTTTTTTAAGTGATATATTTTTTGTTTTAATCAAATTCTTCCGAAGTATTTCCCATCTATATGTAGAGGCACTGAAAAATTTGTAAATATTTTGAAGCAGAATAAAAAATTCAGAAGCATAAATACAACAGTCCACAGTGCATTCAACAACAAGATTTAAAGAGTGTGCCGAGCATGGTACAAATGTAGCTAAAGGATTAACTTCTTTAATGCGAGCCTGAAGTCCTGTATATCTACCAGACATATTAGACGCATTGTCGTAACTTTGACCACGACAATTGTTAATATCTAATCCATGCGATTCTAAAACTAAAAATACAGCATCTGCTAATTCTTCAGATTTATGCCCAAAATTGGGTAAAAATCCTAAAAATCTTTCTACTGGACAACCATTCTTTTGAACATACCGAAAAATAAATGACAGTTGATCTACATGGCTAATGTCAGAAGTAGAATCAATACTGATGGAAAAGTATTTAGCTTCCTTTATTTCTTTTACTATTTGTTGAATGACATTATCTGCCATTATACTTATGAACTGCTCATATATATTAAATGATAGGTACAATGTTGAACCTTTTCCTTTATTTCCAAACTTCTCAATGTGTTGTGCTAAAAAAGGATCAAACTGAGCAATAAGCTCTAAGCTCATCATGAAGTTCCCATTATGAATAGATCCAAAACGGTCATCATCGCCTCTAAAAGACATTCCACGAGAAGAAAGGGATTTCACAACAGCTACAACTCTTGTCAATACATTTTTCCAATAATTTATTTCCGTTTCTACTTGATTCTTTAGCTTTTGATCAACTCGATTTAATACTTCTTTTCTTTCTTTCATATTCATTACATACAAATTATGGTGTTGTGAATTTTCATGACGCTTTGTTTTTTCTTCTCCTTTTTTCCAATCTGAAAAACCAATTGTGGCAAACGATGTAGTCCCACCAAATAAATAGCAGGGTGCACAAAATATTGATCCTTTACTTTCTGAGTAAATCAAAAATGTTCGGTTAATTTTTTCACCATTAACAAGAGAAGATACAAAAATACTTTTTGACAAATATCGAAAACGAGTGCGTCTTTCCCCACCAATTATTTGAGTGTAAACTCTTTTTGACTTTTGGAAATTATTGTTCTCTAAATTTTGGTTAAATCCATTGATTGATAAATAATCTATCGTTTCTTGATTTTTTAGCCAATTGGCAGGATCATTTCTTAAAAGAAAATATGTTTATTTAATATTCAAAAACCAAAAAATATTATTCACAGTTTATAACAAATTATATAAAAAAAGTTTTACAAAAAACATTCAAGCATTAGATAATAGAGATAAATGCATAATATAACTAGAGAATATAGGTATCGTTTAAAATGTACAGAGTGTAATATACTTATTAATAATTTATTTTCTTACACAATTTCACATAACAAGCGACTAAAACAAACAGACTACCTATGTACATGTTTATAATTGTAACATGCCATAAAAAAAATTAAAAAATTAAAAAAAGCTTACTCAGGAACAATACATTGTTTAGGAAGACTGTTATGTTCATCCATTGACAAACGTGGTGTATCATTTATTTCTTCCGATACTGTAGACAATAGAGTTTTACTCGTTTCTGTAATGCTGACATTTGATAATATTAGATTGTCTGGATTTGATAGATTATCTTTATTAACAGTGAATCTGTGATCATTTTGGTTTCTATAGAGAAAAATATAATAAATTTTATATAACATGCATGTACCAAAAGATATTATTTTAAAATTATATTAAATTTTAAATAAAGATTTTACAATAAACATTCGGGTTTGTTATGTTCATGCATGGACAAACACGGTGTATCATTTAGTTCTTCAGATTCTGTAGTCAATAGAGTTTTACTAGTTTCAGTACTGCTCTTACTTGATAATATTAATATTAGATCGTCTGGATTTGATAGGTTATTCTCATTAACAATAAAGCTGTAACCATTTTGATTGCTTGTATTATTTACTACATTTTCAACTGAAAACATAAATAACGGTTACTACGCATATCTACATTTTAAGTATAAATTATTTACATTAAACAATAAATAACATAACAATATGTATTTATATGTATAATATATTTGCAAAATTATTGAAACGTATAGTTTTCTAGCTAAATAAACTTACTTGGCGATATGTGAGGCTCTTTATCTGTAAAGCTAAAATATGTTTCTAACTTAGCAGTCTTTAAAAGTATTTTCGCTTGAGCTTCGTTTTTTGCATGAGATCGTTTTCGGTTTTCTGCGCCGCTAAGCTTTTTAGTATAAACACTCATCGCTTTTTAAAATAAGAATCCTAAAAGGTATAAGTTATTATAAGTTTATACCATCATGCAATAAGCATAATTTTGGATAATATTAAAGATTATATAAAAAACTCACTAGACTCAGTAGGCAGAATACAAATTATATATGATAACAATAATGTTAATTCTAAAACTAAAAAGAATAATCGAAATACAAATGTTTACCTTTTTCAAGACTGTATACTGTAATACAAGGCATTAAGCAGACAACATACTGAAGAGCAAATTACTTCGGCCAACAATGAAAAAAACTGACAACAATCTTTAAAATTCCAATTATAATTATAATAATAAAAATATAAATTATATTGTGCACACGCGGTATATACAAGATGGTTACCAAAAGAAAGTATCCCTCAAAAGGCGATCAAAATCCAATTGCTAATTTAATATAATTAATGCGTAATTTATTCTGCTTATTACTTCAAATTATATAAAATAAGATAAAAGACAAACTGATTAGGGCATATTAGCACTAAGTTTATTGAAAGTTTAAAGTATTTTTGAAGAGTTTTTTTTTTTAGAAAATGTAAAGAAAATCTTTGAAGAATTATTTCATTTTTTAAAACTAAATAGCTGAGTCTATACCTATTTCAGTTAATAAAGTTAATTAAGCGTAAAATGAAAACAATAGGTAAAACCCACCATTTAATAATTTCTAGTATGTTATTTACTAATTAATAAATAAGGATCAAATATTTAATCAATAAAAATTAAAAATCATTTATTCTAAAGAAATTTAGAATTGGTATACTAGTGGGAACAGATCTCGGAACGCCGGTATTGCGAAACAAATTTTCCCCCCATATTTTTTTCCCCCCGGAAAGTTTGTACCGGGACAAACCTTCCCCCCGGAAAGTTTATTCTAGAATAAACATTCCGGGAGGATAAAATATTTCATCCCCGCCCGTAATAAATGTTCCCCCGCTAAAAATGTTGCAAAACTTTGGTTTTTTTGATAAAGGGTTTGTTTGTTTTTTTATTTATATTATTATAATTATTGTTACGCTATTTTAATTATAAAATAACATGCCATAACGTTAAATACGAGAACCTATACCAAGAACGTCGATATGCATGGCGGTGCTTAAGGCGAAATTTTCACATGCCTTCCATATTTCATTTAAAAAAAAAAGAACCAAATAAAATAAAACCGTAATTTAGCAGTATTACCTGTATTTTACAGCATTTTACAGTAATAACTTATAAATATTGTTCAGTAATTGTTCTCAATGTGAATAGTTTGCATCGCTCTATTTTTTCCACGTTTACGTAAGACGGTTATCGGAAAAGGTTTGATGATTGATGTTTCCAAACAGCTAATAAGATGTGAGCGCATCATTTTGTTTTTAAACGTCTGCGTCGTACCATCTTTTCCATAAATGACCAACTGAAATGCAAAGGCAGCTGCATAAACACCACAGTCTGATGCATTCGGTTGTAGTGCGCATGGTACCACAGTTACTGGAAGAAAACCCTCGGTATTAACAAAATTAAAATACAGTTGTCTTATTTGAGTTTTAACATAGTTTGAAACAGAACCATGAAGGCTATCTAAATACAAAACCTCTCTGTCAATACATGCAGTTGTCACCCAATGGTTGACGTCGTGAAGAATGATGATGGACTCACAGGTAACTGCTTTGAACCCAGATCGTGTCTGAACTAGAAGAGTTGATTGAATGTTTTTGTTACCAAGATGTGTTGAAACCATTTTATTGACTGCATCAATAATTCTGTCGTTCAACCATGCGTTTGAAAACAGGATCTGTTTATCTCCAATGGTCAGATTGTACTTTGAAATCCAGTATTCAGATTTTGAAACCATTTGTTGATTATCGATTGTTTCTGTTGCTATAACTTCATCATTATTCTAATCGGAGGCATCAGACTGATTTGATATAGCTGTATCCCGTTGTTCACTCCATCTTTTTAAGTTGATACCGTTAACAGTTTGTTTCAATATTCTTTTTTTATCTTGCAACCGATAAACTCCTTTGTCCAAAACCTCTATTATCGTGTAAGGGCCGTGAAATCTCTGGGCCAACTTATCGCCCATTCGTGTGTCTTACGTCTGTTGCATTTCAAAACTTTGTCACCAACTAAAAATTTTTGACTTGAATGTTTAATATCGTAACGTTTCTTCTGAATATTTTGTGCCATTGCGATGTTCTCTTTAGCTGCGTTTCTTTTCGCACCAATTTTTTCAGCGAAATCTTTCATTCGTAATCCTTGTTTGGCTTCATCGATTTTGGTATCCCATTGAAAAACTTCTCTTGTCTGGTTTTCTAAATCAATTGGAATCTGAGCTTTAACTCCATACATAATCTCAAAGGGAGAGTATTTCGTAGAAGCTTGTTTATTTATTCGATATGCAAAAGCCACCGGGTCCAGTAGTTCATCCCAGTCGTTTGCTTCGTTGTTTACGAGCTTCATTAAATGGGTAATCAATGTTTGGTTAAACCTATTGTGCAGATTAAATAAATAAATTATAGTTAGTATCTGATGTATTTAAAGCAAATAATTAATGCTCCTTTTTTAAACAAAAAACTAATTTTAAAGTTACTATTAAAACTGTAAAAAGATAAAAAAAAGTATAACCATTTATCACCTTTCTGTCAGTCCATTAGTCTGAGGATGATATGCTGATGTTTTGGCGGATTCCATATTTAATATCAATAAAAGATCTTCCACGAGCTTGTTACAAAACTCGCGTCCTTGGTCATGAAGTAGAATGTAGCAAGCTCCAAATCTGAATACCAGACGGAGAATGAAACGATGAACAGATTCCGCGTCTTTTGCTGCTATGGAATCAACTTCAGCCCATCTAGTAAGGTATTCTGTTGCTACTATAATATATTTCTTTCCGCTCTTAGTTTCTTTCAACGGTCCAATTAGATCTATTCCCCAACGGTGAAAAATGTCATGTACTGGGATTGGATGAAGCGTCGCATGTGATGGTTTGTTGTTAGGATTCGCACGTTGACATTCAGGGCAGGATGCTACAAATTTTCGTATGTCTTTTGAAATCGACTTCCACCAATACCTATCAGTTGCTTTTTTGATAGTGACATTTTGCCCAAAGTGACATCCTCCAACTATGTTGCTGTGGAGAGTTTGTATTATACGGTTTCGTTCATTTTCTCCAGTTACCACACGTTGTTGGTTTTTTTTATTTCCGATATGAAATAAATCTCCATGTACCAACCGGAAGGATTCTGCTTTCTTTCGAAGTTTTCTTTTATCGTCTTATTAGAATCGTATAATTAGAAGGATATATTCTCGTATAATTAGAAGGATATTCATTTTTCCCGAGATACATTTGCAGAGCTTTACTTTCTTCATTTTCCATATTCTTGTTTAAAATAACTAAATCATTATATCGAATGAAAACAACTTATTTTTGCAAGTAATTTGTAATTTTATTTAACTAGTTGAATTATAAACGTTAGCAAGTATTCGTGTTCGTAACAGAAAGCAAATAACTATAATAAATATGAAATGAAAGTTATGTCATAAAAATTATTTGCAATTTATAGTATTATTTTACTAAACATAACAAAAAAACTTATATAGATTTGAATAACATAATCATAAATATACAAACAAAAATTCCAAACAACCTTTTCAAAACATTTAAAAACGTTCTAAAGTTATTTTTTTAACAATAAAACGTATAATTTGTTAGCAACTTATTAGAGATTTGCATGAAAAAACTTTGTTTTTTTATGTAGATTTTGTTAATTTAGCATTTGAACCAAAAGTAGCATTTAGCATTTAGATCTATCTATATGCGCATTTAATTGCGCAAGTTATGTCAATTTGTATATTATTAAGTATTAAGGGGGAACTAGTATCACGGAGGAAACTTTATTTCGCAGATAGGGGAACAGATATTACGAGGGGGAAAATAATTTTTCCAAATAAATTTTCCCCCCGGAAAGAATATTTCGGCCGGGGGGAAATTCTGTAATGGGGAACATTTATTTCGTGACACCGGCGCACGAGAGTAGAACTTATCCATTACACTATCGGATCATGTTCAGGAGGCATATTTATGATAAATAAATTGTTTTAACATGTGACTTGGTATTAACCAAGGTTTTTGGATGAATAATTAGCGCATAAATATGTTTAATTTGCAAGTTTATGATTTGGTCATAATAATAATAATATAAAATTTGATTTATGTATGGCCTAAAATATATTTACATATGGTTTATGATTTGGTCATAATAATAATATAAAAAATTTTTGTGAAACGATATAAAATGACTATTTTTTGATTTTCTAAAATTTTAGCATACAAAAAGCAGGCGCCCTGTCAAAACGTGGCGCCCGGTGGCCAAAGCCCCCCTTACTACCCCCCCCCTCCCCCTTAAATATGTCTCTGCTGACAGTACTATTCATAATATAGGAATATCTAAAATCACAGCTGATATACTCGATAGAGAAATTCCTGCTGTTTAACTGTTTTGCACTTTACATACAGCTTTAGGTTTTGACAGAGCTACTGAAAAAGTTCTAAACCAAATTGAAAATGAAATGAATATGGATAACCTTTTTAAAGGCTTTCTGTTAGATATATCTATTAACAAAAGTACGGAAACGTTATCCTTAACCTTTCTATCATAGGTACTAATCTTGTTTGGTCCGAGTTTTATTCAAAAACCATGGAATAATCATAAAGAATTTAAAACTTTTTTGCTGCTTAAAAACAAAGATATTTTTCTTTTTGAATTTAAAGATGTTCGATTTGAATGTCATTCGAAATGTTCTTCTATAGTTTGCTTTCACTCGGATGACTTTAAGGAGTTTTTTAAACCAATATTAATATATCACAAATAAACTTGCTTGTTTAGTCCGAGATTCTATGAATTTTGATTACATTATAGTTACTTTAGTCGTGGTAGCAGCTTTTGAAATGCAAGTCATTTCACCATTTTTCTGTAAAACTAAAGGTAAAGCCACGCATTCTAAACTGCAAATACTCTTTAGCAAGATGTATGCAAGCTTATCTAATGATGTCATAAATGAACAATTCTTTGAATTTAAAGAGCCACGTGTTCAAGGAGTATCAAAGAGAATTTTTTAAAATCTCATTAAAGAAGATTATGGCTTGTTGATGTTGTTCGAAAATACGCATCAAAAAACTTTGATGATTGCATTATTCTTGCAAATATAGTTCGGCAAAGTTTAGCTATAATTCTTCAACACCAAAGAGGAAAGAATTATGGGTTTGGAGATAGAAACAATGATCGATTATCTGACGAGTATTACGTTTTTAATCAAGTCGTTGGAGTCGATAAAACAGTTACAAATAATATTGAACTTGAGCGTCAGTGTGGAACTCATAGCAATCGACTTCGAAAAAAGCCGTCACTTTCAACAGTTTCACGTAGTAATGTTCTTAAATATTCAAACCATTTAAGAAATGAAGGTTCAAATAATTTAGAACTATTTCGGAAAATGGGTCCTATTGTTAGAAAAATTGAAAGTATAGAATACAGTTCCACAAGCGACAGGTTCAACTAAGGCAAAGCGGCTTAACTAAAAAAGAACAACAAGCTTTACATCAGGCGTCCAGGAGAAATTCTATTTTAACTTGTTTAAAACTAGAAGCGGCCCATTTACTAGTAAATCAGATGTCAGTGAATATATTGAAAAAGAGCAAGATCTGATAAAATGTCAAAAACAATTGAAGAATGAAGTAATTCATTTTAGAGATACAAGTAGGTCATTGCCGCGGAAATCTACTCTATTTAAAATCATGATTTTTGATAAAAATACAAAAAAGCGCCGTCTTATGTCTATAGAAGAATATGCTACTAATTTGAAGGTTCTACTTGGAAAGTCATCACAACAATCCGCAATCACCTACGATGACTTCCACAAAGTTATTTCGCACTTTCAATAGAGGTCAAAACAAATTATTATTAATATTAGGCATCTTGATGATGTGCAATGTCTAATTTTTTGTGTTATTTATAACTAGGCATAATGATAACATGTTTTACTAATAAATGAAAAAGAAAATTTACCATGTGTTTTATATCGCTTATATTTAAAAATAATGATTTTATTTAATTTAACATTAAATTATTAGACAGTATATTACGTTGAAATAATCACTTTTATTAAAATTGAAGTAGAAGGCTAAATATTGATAATGAAGTAAAAACATTGTGAAATTCGAAATCAGCATAAAAAGGTAATTAAGAAAAAGTGGTTAAACTACAAATAATCTAAAAAAAAGTTAATTTTGGACCCCCCTTAATAATTGATATTTTGTTTCTAAGTAAACCCCTCATCAAGATGATTCTTATCAACATTACTAATTCTTTTACCTCTCAAGTAGTTTTTTTTATATTCATCTAATCACTCAAGTCGTCTACTTTATATTATACTCTAAATAGGAAACCTAATACTTTTTGCTAAAAACAGACAGCCAATCTAGAACATGATTTCTGTAAGCGTCTTTAAATAAAGCCCTTTTTATTTTAGACACGTTGCAAAACTCATTTTAACCAAAACGGATCCTGTTCAAGCAACCAAACTTAAACCTGTATATCGTTAAAAGATTGTGTTAATTTTTCAATTTTAAAAATACTACTGTAGTTGGTGCATAGTTACCTATCGTCACCTGAAAAAAATTACTTTTTGTACCCATCATTAAGTAAAGCCATTACTTAACAAAAATTATACCATTTGGCTAGAAATATTTTTCATTTATAAAGATTTTTTTTGCCTTCATCATCACAAGAATTTTGTCGTCTTTGTTATAGTTTCCTGATTTTTACAATCTGCGGCCTTTTCAGACCTTTTCGTTTTCATAAATAGTTTTCCGTATTTTTCTTGCCTACTTAAACAGTGGTTGCTTCTTCAATACTAAAATCTACTTCAAATTCTAAATTCTTCTTCAAATCTACAGAAATAACTAACATTTGCAGTTTCAAATTGTTTCACTGAGTGAAACACATTTTTAAAGATAAAGTGTTAACTGAACACAGGGGCGTCGCCTTGGAGGGGGTAGGGGGGTAGTCTCCCCCTCCCAGAATCTAGAAAAGAAAAAAGTTGAGAGTTTTCTTGCCACGAGTTGGGACAGTTGGGAAATCGGTGATAAAATCAAAAAATATTTTCCAGTTAAATAAAATTAAAATGTTTGCGAAAATCTATCAAAGATCTAATTTTTTTTTGACTTGGACAAATAAACTTTACGTTTATTAAATGGCTTAAGGCTGTTTTCCACAAGACGAAATAAATTGCGAAGTCATAACGGAACGCCCTTTTGTTTTCCACGTTGTTTTTTTTTTTCGCGCAACTTTTTTTTGTTATCAACAATAAAAATGGCAGCTGCAAGTTTATGCAATAAAAATAGCAGCTGCAAGTTTATGTTTGACTAAAAGCAGTTATTCATTTTCTTCATACTTTCTACTTTGAAACGTGAATATTTATTTCCATGAATTGATTTTAACATTTCTGACTTTGTATAAAAGATATGATAGCATTTAAAATGATATGATTCATTTTTTAATATAATAATTTTATATAAAGCTTTTTATCAGAAAGCATAATAAAATAAATGCTAAACTCTGATATGAACGTTTTTCGCCTGTTATTACTTCCAATTATCAGTATACTAAAGTAGGATCAGAATTAGGTTTGTAGGAGTAATAGGCCTAATTAGAATATATAATAGAGTTATTAGTCTTATTCTATTATTTTAAGACTCTTATATCTTATCACATTTATTAAGAGTGATAACTTTTATAAACATTGAATCATTTAAAAATTACGGTAAATTATCTGCGTTTGTTTTCCAGCACTAACTATGAATAGCAAAAGATATAAATTACAATGTTGCGTATACAAAGCAGTATTTAATAACGACTATAAAACCAGTCATGAAAAATCCGTTTATGGTGGTAGAAAGGTTCGTATACAAACAGTGGGAGCCCCAGAGAATCCTTTTGTAGCCTCCTTAGCTTCAAAAAAACGAAAAATGGAACCTCAGAATGCTGGTAACGATGTCGAAGTGGATGATAAAATACAAAGTAGTGAACATACAAAGTTAGACTTGATAATAATTGAAACATCGACTTCAACATGTGGTATATCCATAGAAGAAGAAACAACATCTTTTAATAAAAAATTTGAAGAGGACGCAAGTTCAAAAATTCAAGAAAATGATGCGAAAGGGGAAAACCCGGGTTATGCTGTAGTCCACGAACAAGCAGAGAAATTTTCATGACCGAGATAAAAAGTATGTTACGAATATTGTTAACTTGGATGCTACTGAAGTAAGCAGTGAAACAACAAATTGGACTTCGCTCATGGGGAATTTGGGTGTTTTAATAGATAATCTTAAAGATTGTAATGACATTTATAAAAAATATTGTAAAGAAGAATTAGTAAATGAAAAATTCGCTGCAATTGAAATTGTGAATGCAACAACTTCTGTAGTGGAAATGTCAAAAAATGTTTTGAAAATGGAAAAAGCTTTTATAAAAAAACTCGATACCAAAGCTCAAAATATTATAATTGACAAATCAGATTCATCAGCATTGATAAGCCATGACCCATGTTTACGTCCACATACAATTACGGATAATCAAAAACTGTAAAAATAGATTTAATCCCCAGTGGAACAAAGAGTTTGAAAATTTAGAATACAGCACCCAGAAAGGATGCCACATTTTGTTTCGTCTGCCACCTTTTTACCAAGGGTGTTGGAAAGAAGGGAAAAACTAAAGATGCTTGGATAAATGTTGGAATGAGATCTCGGTCTAAGATTAAAAGCTTTGGGAAAGACAAACTTGGAAAGCTTCAGGCCCACTTTACCTCTCAAGCACATAAAGTTGCATTAAGTGAATATTGTCACTTTCTTATGAAAAAGGGCATATAGATCACCTTATAGATAAATCCAATAGAATTGCTCTAATAGAAGAGCAAAAAATAGAGGTGCAGAATAGAAAAACTGTCGAAATTCGTATCGATACATTCAAGACTTTGGGAGGCCAAGGGCTAGCGTTTAGAGAATCGGACAGTGCTAATCAAGGTAACTTTGTTGCAGTTGTTAATCTTATCTCTCGCCACAATTCCACACTAAAAGCCTGGATTGAAGATAGAGCCCTTCGTCCATATGAAGTTACATACACGAGTCTCAAAATGAAATGATTAGTTTAATTGCAACTGAATTAAAGAGTAAGATCATTGATGAAATTAACAGCTCCAATTTTTTTTCCGTGATGGCCGACACTACTCCCGATATGTCACATAAGGACATAATGAGTATAGTTGTGAGAACAGCCAGTGAAAACGGTGAGATTCGGAAAGGCTTTTGAAATCCGTTGAATGCACTGATAAGACTGGAAAAGGGATGGCTGAGCTAATTTTATCTTCTTTACATAAAGAAGGCATTGACACATCAAAGATGGCTTTTCAGTCTTATGACTACGCGAGTTCAATGTCTGGACAATTTAAAGGAGTACAAAAGTATATAACAGAAGAAGTTGGCCATAATGTACCTTACATACCTTGTCAAGACCACAGAACAAACACTGCTCTTGAACATGCCTGCAATGTTAATGCTTTAATACGAGAATTGTTTAATGTCCTCGAACAGTTGCATGTTTTCTTCACATCAAGCACAAAAAGATTTAGTCATTTAAAAGAAAAACTTGAAGACATTGACTGTGCAATACAGCTTGTAAACCTGTCTAGAACAAGATGGACCGCACGAGCAAAATCTGTTAAGGCTTTAAATCAGTGTTTGGAGAAGGTTATTGATCTTCTTCAGAGCATCTCAAATAATAAGATTTTTGATATTAACACGAGAACTAAGGCAATAGGACTTTTGAAAAAAGTAACAACTTTTGATTTCATTATTACTCTTTTCTTCATGAAGAATATCATTGAGAAGATAAAAATATTAACTGAAATCTTAGAAAGTCCAAACTTCAATGTCATTGACAGTATTAATGTAATTGAAAGTACTGCCAAAAACATACAAAATATCAGACACGATACAGATGCTATGAACAATTTGATTGAAAGTGCAGTAATATTTAATAATTATAACTCATCAAGAACACCAGCCAAGACGCTGCAAGACATTTTGTACCATGTTGTGAAGTTAAAGGATATACTGAAACAAGCCCATAAACTATGCATTTTTGTAATCACAGCTGCTTATGGTGTAGCATCAAATGAGCGTTCTTTCAGTCAACTCAAGATTATAAAATCACATCTGAGAACAACAATGAGTGACGAGAGATTGGATAGTCTCATGCTACTGAAGTCCGAAAAAGAACTTTGTAAAGGAGTTAACCCCGAACATCTTGTTAAACGATGGGTTCAGTTGAAGAAACGTCATATTAAAATCAAACAGTAGACAAAAAGTGATAGACTGATGATAAAATATTGTGCGTATAAGTTTTGTAATAAAATAATATTTTCCATATTCCTTTGTACTAACTCATTTCCGTTAAATTTTAAACTGCTATATATGCTGCCAGAATAGTTTGTAAAGTTTATTGAATTTGTAAATTGTAATATTTTTTTGGACTAATACAATTTCACTATGAATGGGTAAAACTTTTAGACGTTTTTTGAATTGAATACTTTGTATATATGTAAAGGAAGCTATGTTTTGTTAATAGAAGTTAATAAATAATGATAATTGGCAATTCATGAGAGTGAGTGCAGTGTAGTATAACAATCAGTAGATTTTGTAAATAGGACAGAAATTGTTTTCTTTAATTCTTGAATTATAAAAAACAGTTGTGAAAACTATGTTAAGCAGTTGGGAAAAACAAGGTCTCTTCCCCTCCCCCCCCCCTGGAATTTTTTCACGCAACGCCCCTGACTGAACAGGTTTTATTTAATGCAAATATAATTTAAAAGAATGTGAAAAAATACAAATTAATTAACTATAATTACAATAAAGAAACTTTTTTCACTTTATAAATAAAAAACTAATTTTCTTTTTTCTAAAGATTTTTAAAACTAAAGAAAAAATTTTAAAACGTATTTATAAGAGAATTGGATAAAAGACTTCATCAATAACTGCTTCCAAAGGAAAAATGTTAAAGTACCTTTAAATTTTTTGTTCCTTCCCTAAACCCTAAAGGAAATCAAATTCTTGGGGAGACTTTAAGATGAACCTTTATTGAGTTGGACGTTTTTGGGCGCCAATTGAAATATGTTCTTAGATGCTGTTTCTCCATACATAAAAAAAGATTTAAATTATTAGCGCCACTTTTGAATTACTCCCGAGCGCTAACTTACTTTATAAAATAATTCTTTTTATACATAAAAATATGTATTTAATAGGGGGAGGAAAAACAAAAAAAAGCGATTTTGATAGGGCGGACTTTTAAAAAAACTAAAGTTTTATAAACTAAAATTAAAACTTTTAATTTGAATCGAAATGCAATGGATCTAAATAAAAATCGTAAATAATTTTACATATTTTAAAAATATTACGAGCTAATAAAAACTGTAAAAAAGTTGTTTATAAAACTCGTTTCAATCCTTTTAATTATTGATTTCAAAAAAGAAATGATGAATGGAATAATATTTAAAATATTCAAATGCGGTTTAACCAAACAATTATAACGTCAATTTTGAACATTTGTAAATTATGAAAGAACTGTAAATTATGAATTCACGAAAAGTAAATAAATCTGATATTTTTTGTTTTTAAAATACCACTAAATTTTCAGAGAAAAATTTTAAACAGAAGTAAATTTGAAGCACTTATTAAACACAATTCTGCAGCAAGTTCTCTCATTTGATACAAAGGCACTTTTGATTAGTTATTATATGAGAAAAGTTATAGTTATCAATCATTTCAATTGTTAATGTTTAGCTGCTTTTTAATTGATGTAACAAAGTTTAAGTGTTTTTTGTTGTCAGCTGTTTAGTTTTATTGTTTATTGTTGTCAGAGATCTCGTAATTTTCTTTTGAGAGCTCTTTGAAATTTAATTGATCGCGTAATGTTATTACAGAGTTCAAAAATTTCAGTTTTGTTATAATTTCGTCTTTTCGAATGCTTCTTCAAACAACCTTATTTTAAATTTAACTAGCACGTTCTTTTTATAAATTAAATACCATTTACTAATTTTTGCTTTGAAAATAGTTTAAGGGATAGGTACAGTGATGATATACAGGGATAGCTGCAATGATGACGTAATTTTTTTTTAAACACTAACATTTCTGCGCTTTCTTATTAGTTTTATAAATCGTTTCACAAAAATATATTTTTTAAGTAATAGTTGAATATTAGTTAATTAAAAAAATAATAATTTTTAATAGTAGTTATTTCAAAACAAAAATAAGCACTTGTATTTACTAATTACATATAGTGTTGTTACTATTTAGTTCTTGTAGTATTTATTGTTAACTTTACATGTTTGTTTTATTTATTTGCTAAACATTTGTTTCTTTATTATAATAAATTGAAAAAAATAACTTAACTAAAAATTTTTTTTTTCTAGAAAAAAAAAAATTGCAAAAGTTAAGCCAATTTATATGGATGGAGATCAAATGCTGGTATGTATTTAAAAAAAAAAGTTATTAGAAATTGTTAACAACCTGATTCTTTAAATAAATTTTTTTTCATTCTCTTTTTATGTTTGCCTCTGTTTCTATGTTTTTTCATATTTATTTTGATCTAACCGACATCTAGTATAAGTTATTAAAGTTTTTTTTTTCAGTTTTAAAGATCAGGGGTAAAATGCGGCAATGCGGAATGCAAAAATGCGAAAATTTTGAACCGGTTAAGTCCGGAAAAAAAGTGTGGAAAATCTTTCTAACTTCTAACCATATTGCTTCCCCAACCCAAACCCTCAGTCGATGAAGCAACACTATTTTACATGTTCTTTTTAAGTCAGTCGATGTATATACTATAGCCCCCAAACGGTTTGGGTCAAACCCCTAAATTTTACCCATGGAATTGTTTGAAACCGTTGAACTGTAAACCTATTGACCATTGTTGAAAAATTTATTTTTTAAAACAAGATATATATATATATATATATATATATAAATATATATATATACATATATATATTTATATATATATATATATATATATATATATATATATATATATATTTATATATATATATATTTATATATATATATATATATATATATATATATTTATATATATATATATATATATATATATATATATATATATATATATATATATATATATATATATATATATATATATATATATATATATATATATATATATATTGCTTTAAGTTAAATACTTCTTAATTAGAAATGCAATTTTACTGTACAGTAAGCAATTTCTCAAAGTTAATTGTCCCTCAATTTTAAGACATCAGCAACCGTTGATGACAACTGTATTATCTAAATAGTCATGAACTACATTACATTAATAGTCATGAACTACATTAGTATGTCATAAAAATAGGCAGAAGAAGTAGATTATTTTTTTGATTACAAATTAATTTTAAAATCACTTATGCTAATTATGCTTAACTATGTTAATTATGTCAATCGAAATACAAATAAACTCATAATTTGCAATTTTTGAAAAAATTACTTTTAACGTCAACAAATAGTGTTTTATTAAAATCCTTAAATTTTTTAAGCACATTTTAAACTTTTAAACAACGATTAATGAAAGTTTTATTTTAGTTTAATAAACTATAGTTTCATAGGCCAATATTTTTAATTTCTCTTTTATTTTAAATTGTAGAAATAAAGTATTTTTAAAAAATTTTCCAAAATTAATTTCTTGATGTAAGGCGATCTTCTTGGCCAGGTACACTAATTGTTCTTTAAATAATTTTTTACATTTACTAGTTTTAGGAAAATATATAGTTTTAATTCTTATCTGTTTTATTCCTACAACTGCAATTAAATTGCAAAGTTCTAAAAGTAAATTAAATGTAGATTTGACATACTTTACATACCGAGATAGTTGTGCAATTTTTATTTTAGCTCGATAGTTTGAATCATGAACATCAAGAAGGAGGTATTTTTTATATTTTGTTTATATATGGTATTCAAAACCTTTTTTTGGTATGTCAAAATTATGGGTTGAAAAAATGCCTTATTATCAGTTTTAATCCGCAATCAGGTTTCTAATTTGTTTTATAAATTGTTTTTATAAAACGCCGTTTTTATAAAATTAATAACATCAACAGTATTTAATGGATGATCAAACACTATCCGACATTAAAAAAAAGAAAATTATACAAAAAATATTTAAATAATAAAACTTATAAAAACCAATTTAATTACAAAAACGATAGTTTATTTTCTAAACCAAAATAAAAAAAACAATTAAAAAATAAGGTATTAAGCAAAACTGCTAGAAAAAACCAACGAAAACACGGTAATAATGAAATTGCAAAAACCGAGCTGCTACAAAAACATTTTGTAGACAACTGATTCATAATAAAACAATTATTATAAAAAATTAAACAATTATTACTCTTTCGTGTTTCTATGGCAAAAATTATCACTCTTTCGTGTTTCTAAACTTAGCAACAAACATTTCTTTAGGTAAAAAAAAAAAAAAATTGATTTATATTTAAGAACAACTAGTATATTATGAACAAACCAATTTTAAACAGAAGTTGACATAACAAAAATAACTGATCAAATAGTTATTATGATTTATCTTGTTTTTAATACTATTAATTAAGTGTATTATTAAAAATTAAAATCTAATTTTTCTAAAGGTCTAAAGGATACCCAATTGACAGGAAACCATATATATCTAAGGAACTAAAAAGTTCAAATAAAAATTAAATCAGTTGTGGAGTTTTTTAAGGGTCAATTTTTTTATTTTAATTTTGGGCTTTTACTATTTTTACTTTATATAAATTTAAACTATTAAACTTTATTTCAAGATGGCTCAAATTTATTTTTTTCTCACAAAGATGATATAGTTTTATTTAAAAAAAAGAAAAATAACAAAGAACAAGAATAAACAAGTTCAATGAATGTTTTCTCTACATCTAGCTTTGATTGAATGTAGAGAAAATAGAAAAGATGAATGTTTGTGTTAAGCAGTTTAAAACTGAATCAAATTTTTTTTTTTTTTTAATAAGTATTTATTTTAAAATAGATCAATAAAATAAAATCAATTAAAAAATTCAAAAAGATGTAATTATTTTAATTTACCCTGTAAATATTTTATTTTACCCTGTAAATAAGAATAATAATAAAAAAAAGTCACAAAAATTATTGACAACAATGATTATCACAAATCACATTTGGGTCACTTTTTTTGTTTTGTTTTTGTTTAATCTAATCTTTATTTAACCTATTAATTGATATTATTAAGCTCTTAACATTTTTGGAAACATTTATCAAACATTTTATACTTCGTATCCTTTGAAAAAATTTGTAAAAAATTCTAAACTGCAACACGGTGCTCGGTCAAAAAAAATTATTTTTTTATGTTCCGACCATAATTTAGTTAAAAATTTATGAGCATTGTAATATTTATTAAACAGAAAAACATAATGTAAAAAAAAAATTTATAACACATATAGGCATAAAGACAGCATTGATGACAATCCAAAAACATGGCTGCATAACACCAAAGCAAGTTCACTCATTTTTTACTGATATGGGTGAAACATATACTCAAAAAGAAGTAAATAAATTAATATATGAACTAGATATAAAAGGTATTTTGTTTATTGAATTTTTTGTTTCTTTTTTAAAGATTTTTTTTTTAAAATACAAAATCGTAAAAGTATTAAAAATTTCAAATTTAATTGTTTGTTGTATTTGTGTATATGTTTAGCTATTTTTAGCCTAAATGGAAGTTTATTTTCTGTAGCCAAAATTATTATAAAATATTTTTAATCTAAATTGTTAGTTGATTCTACAACTAAGTACTTAAATAGGTGTCAGGTATATTTTATATAGATGTACACAGGGGCGTTGCGTGATAAAATTCCAGGAGGGGGAGGAGGGTTAAGAGACCTTGTTTTTCCCAACTGCTTCACATAGTTTTCACAACTATTTTTTATAATTCAAGAATTCAAGAAATTAGTTTCTGTCCTATTTACAAAATCTTCCGATTGTTGTACTACACTGCACTCACTCTCATGAATTGCCAATTATCAGTATTTATTAACTTTTATTAACAAAACATGGCTTCCTTTACATATATACAAAATATTCAATTCAAAAAACGTCTAAAAGTTTTATCCATTCATAGTGAAATTGTATCAGTCCAAAAAAACACAGTTTACAAATCCAATAAACTTTACAAACCATTCTGGCAGCATATATAGCAGTTTAAAATTTTACGGAAATGGATACAAAGGAATATGGAAAATATTATTTTATTACAAGACTTATACGCACAATATTTTATCATCAGTCTATCATTTTTTTTCTACTGTTTGATTTTAATATGACGTTTCTTCAATTAAACCCATCGTTTAACAAGATGTTCGGGGTTAACTCCTTTACAAAGTTCTTTTTCGCACTTCAATAGCATAAGACTATCCAATCTCTCGTCACTCATTGTTGTTCTCAGATGTGATTTTAAAATCTTGAGTTGGCTGAAAGAACGCTCATTTGATGCTACACCATAAGCAGCTGTGATAACAAAAATGCATAGTTTATGGGCTTGTTTCAGTATATCCTTTAACTTCACAACATGTTACAAAATGTCTTTCAGCATATTGGCTAGTATTCTTGATGACTTCAAATCTTCATCACCATCTAAATAACAGATATCTATCAAAATTTCTATCTGGCCTTTCAGCACATGGACGTCTGGAATATGATCCTTGTATCCAGGAGGAAAAAGTTTGTTTGCTTTTGTTAAGTTTTCAATACTCAAATTTTCTTTATTTAACGGAAAACTAAAAACTTTGGTGATAGGGGCAAATATTTCCTTTAATGCTGCCGAGTTTTTGGTTAAACCCATGGCTAGAGAGTATATGAACTCTTTGAATTCTTTTCGGTAAAAAGCTTTCATCTCCATTGCTATTAATCTATGGTGTCGTTCGTAATCGTTTTCTGCATCAATGTGTAATTTCCTAGAAAATATTACTGCACTTTCAATCAAATTATTCATGGCATCTGTATCGTTACTTATATTTTGTAAGTACTTGGCAGTACTTTCAATTACATTAATACTGTCAATGACATTGAAGTTTGGACTTCAATGTCATTGACAGTATTCTAAGATTTCTGGTAATATTTTTATCTTCTCAATGATATTCTTCATGAAGAAATGAGTACTAATGAAATCAAAAGTTGTTACTTTTTTCAGAAGTCCCATTACCTTAGTTCTCGTGTTAGTATCAAAAATCTTATTATTTTAGATGATCTGAGGAAGACCAATAACCTTTTCTAAACACTGATTTAAAGCCTTATCAGATTTTGCTCGTGCGGTCCATCTTGTTCTAGACAGGTTTACAAGCTGTATTGCACAGTCAATGTCTTCAAGTTTTTCTTTTAAATGACTAAATCTTTTTGTGCTTGATGTGAAGAAAACATGAAACTGTTCGAGGACATTAAACAATTCTCGTATTAAAGTATTAACATTGCAGGCATGTTCAAAAGCAGTGTTTGTTCTGTGGTCTTGGCAAGGTATGTATGGTACATTATGGCCAACTTCTTCTGTTATATACTTTTGTACTCCCTTAAATTATCCAGACATTGAACTCGCGTAGTCATACGACTGAAAAGTCATTTTGATGTGTCAATGCCTTCTTTTTGTAAAGGAGATAAAATTAGCTCAGCCATCCCTTTTCCAGTCTTATCAGTGCATTCGACAGATTTCAAAAGCCTTCCCTGAATCTCACCGTTTTCACTGGTTGTTCTCACAGCTATACTCATTATGTCCTTATGTGACATATCGGGAGTAGTGTCGGCCATCACGGAAAAAAAATTGGAGCTGTTAATTTCATCAATGATCTTACTCTTTAATTCAGTTGCAATTAAACTAATCATTTTATTTTGAGACGATGGACTTGTGTATGTAACTTCATATGGACGAAGGGCTCTATCTTCAATCCAGGCTTTTAGTGTGGGATTGTGGTGAGAGATTAGATTCACAACTGCAACAAAGTTACCTTGATTAGCACTGCCTGATTTCCTAAACGCTAGCCCTTGGCATCCCAAAGTCTTGCATTTATCGATAAGAACTTCGACAGTTTTTCAATTCTGCATCTCTATTTTTTGCTCTTCTATTAGAGCAAGTCTATTGGATTTTTGAACTTGCGTCCTATTCAAATTTTTTATCAGAAGATGTTGTTTCTTCTTCTATGGATATACCACACGTTGAAGTTGATGTTTCAATTATTATCAAGTCCAATTTTGTATGCTCACTACTTTGTATTTCATCATCCACTTCGACATCGTTACCAGCATTCGAAGGTTCTATTTTTCGTATTTTTGAAGCTAAGGAGGCTATAAAAGAATTCTCTGGGGCGCCCACTGTTTTTATATGAACCTTTCTACCAAACCACCATGAACGGATCTTTCATGACTGGTTTTATAGTCGTTATCAAATACTGCTTTGCATACGCAACATTATAATATATATCTTTTGCTTTTCATAGTTAGTGCTGGAAAACAAACGCGTTGCTATAATTTACCGTAATTTTTAAATGATTTAATGTTTATAAAAGTTATCACTCTTAATAAATGTGTTAAGATATAAGAGTCTTACCATAGTAGAATAAGACTAATAATCCTATTATATATTCTTATTAGGCATATTACTCCTACAAACCTAATTCTGATCCTACTTTAGTATAATGATAATTCGAAGTAATAACAGGCACAAAACGTTCATATCAGAGTTTAGCATTTATTTTCTTATACTTTCTGATAAAAGCTTTATATAAAATTACTGTATTAAAAAATGAATCATATCATTTTAAATGCTATCATATCTTTTATACAAAGACAGAAATGTTAAAATCAATTCATGGAAATAAATATTCACGTTTCAAAGTAGAAAGTATGAAAAAAATGAATAACTGCTTTTAGTCAAACATAAACTTGCAGCTGCCATTTTTATTGTTGATAACAAAAAAAGGAGCGCGAAAAAAAACTTAAAGCTGTGGAATACAGCCTTAAGCCGTTTAATAAACGTAAAGTTTATTTGTCCAAGTCAAAAAAGAATTAGATCTTTGATGGATTTTCGCAAAAATTTTGATTTTATTTAACTAGAAAATATTTTTTGATTTTATCACCGATTTCCCAACTGCCCCAACTTGTGGCAAGGAAATTCCTAACTTTTCTATTTTTTAGATTCTGGGAGGTGGAGACTCCCCCACCTACCCCCTGCAAGGCGACGCCCCTGGATGTACATATAAATAGGTATTAGGTAAATAGATAGATGTTAGGTACATGTATATATTATAGATCGTGATACATTGGATTTACGAGAATTTTTAACATTAATCCAGCTGCAATTAAAAGTTAACGATACTGAAGAAGAAGTAATTGAAGCTTTTAAAGTAAGTCTTAATTATTTTATAATATATAAAATTCAATTTAAAAAAATCTATTTTTGGTTAGATTTATAATGATGCAATAGTATTTATAATGAATTTATAATGATGCATAGTAATTATTACTTGTTACCTTACTCTTAACTCATTAGCTAGAACTTCAATGTTTTAAGATTCTTACCTGGAAAATTCGGGCAACAAAAACTTAGAGTTTAAAAAATGAGTGTTGTTACAAAAATGTGACTGTTGGGTGCACAACTCTTAAACAATAGACAAGAATTAGAAAACCCAATGATTTTTCCATTTATATGCAGAGAAAAGTTTCCGTTTGGTAAAAGTAAGTACTTTTACCAAACGGAAACTTTTTTCCGCATATAAATGTTTTGAGTACTTTTTGTAAAGTTTTAACAACCATTTTTGAAGTTAAATTCAAGAAAAAAACCTATATTAGCTACGAGATTGCCCAGGAAAAATATATATTTTTCCTTGGCAATCTTTTTTTTTTTCTCGGCAATCCTTTTTTTTTTCCTTGGCAATTCTATCATGATGATGATAAAATTGCCAAGAGGAGGAGGCAATTCAAGTGGCTTGTCCCATATATCACATATGCCTAAAATGTGTTAATTTTGTAAAGGTTTTTAACTCTTATATGTTGAAATTTTTTACTATATAACCTTAGATGTAAAACAAAAAATATGTTTTACATATGGATTTTCTCTATTTTTTATTAAAACTTTATTATAAATGTTGCACAAATGTCTTAAATAAGATATATATTTTTAGTTCTGCTAAAAACTGTGTGACATAAGTGTTTGAACTCATAAGCAAGAAAAAACAAGTGTTAATACTTTTTTTATTACAAATAAATAGCAGTTTTACCGTTGGAAACATTACTCACAGATGTCCCCCGTAGTTATTCTTTAAATGGTAAACTTGAAAATTGCCAGTAAGATGTAGCCTGTATTTCTTGTGCAAGTTTTTTATTGGACTGCAAAGGTTAACCATCTCAGTGTTTAACTTTCAGGCATGACTTTTGTCTACATTGAAAATAGGAAATATTTATAATAATTTATTTAAAATAAGTAATATAAAAAAATTTATTTTTTAATAGATTAGTTAGAAATTTCTTATTTTTATTAATTTATTATTTATTTATAATAAACAGTATATATATATATATATATATATATATATATATATATATATATATATATATATATATATATATATATATATATATATATATATATATATATATATATATATAAAAATCATTTCAAGATTTCCATATTCAATAAGAACGCTTTTATTGGCTATTCAATTGCATAAAAAAGCAATAATGTTAATTATATATTCACATATATTTTTCTGCATATTTGTTTAAATAAATTGTGTAACAAGAAATTTTATTTATCTTATTTAAACTTTTAGTTTAAAATAAGATAAATAACTTATTTAAATCTTTAGTTATTTATTTTTGCTTATACTTTGGAAACGAGTGGAAACCTTTTTGTCTTTTTGTATGATTTTGACCTGTTTTTTTTCCGACTAAATATTAGACATCGAAAAAAACTAAGAAATAAAATATATTTTAACAACAAACTTGTTTTTAGTGAGTTTTTAAATTTATGAGCCAGATTTTGCTCCGCTATTAAAAACGGGCTAACAAATTAGGCGACACAGAGGAAACTTAAATAACACGGTGGGTTAGCTGTGTTTTTTAATGTTAGCGTATACACGTTTCATTTGTAAAATGACAAAAATACCCGTCTACTCTGCTTAAATCGAAAGAAAAAGAAATGATTAAAGAATGACTAGTCCAATAACGTATCTTGTTACATGGACAAACGTACATGGACAAACATGCTGACATTTGTTACATGGACAAACATGCTGACATTTGTTACATGGACAAACATGCTGACATTTGTTACATGGACAAACATGCTGACATTTGTTAGACAAAAAATGGTGCATATCCTTGACTTTATTTATTATATTAAATTGTACAGAAATGATGGAAATGTAGTTGTAGTTAGCTGGATTTTTTCAAAGTATGACTTTATTTTGAAAAAATATGAGCCATGATTTTGGTTTGTAGCTCTGAGACTTCATTTGGTTGCAAGTCATCCGTACCCTTATGTGTATTTCTAATACCTTTTTTAAGGTATTTCAAAATAATTTATAAAAATTTTACAAAACTTTCTTTTTATTAAGGTTTTTGAAATAGGTTTATAGAAAAGTACTAACACCTTTTAAAAAAAAAGAAGGTATCAGTACTTTTCTATAAAAGATCATAAAAATTTTTTGATGCCTTCTTTTAATAAGGTAAATACATAGAACAATACATAGGTAAATTAAGGTTAAATCATAAAAGGCATTTGACAAAGGCTCGTTTTTGTATTTGGACTTTTGGTAAAGAGTTTGAATGAACATTTCAACTTTTTTTTTTTTTTTTTTTTTTTTTTTTAATTACATAATTGATTACAATTTATTAAAATTAAAAAAAATTTTTTTAAGGTATTTGATAAAGATCAGAGTGGTTTCTTAGAATGTTCAGAGCTGCGACGTATCATGGTAAATTTAGGAGACAAGTTGACAGATGACGAGGTTGATTCAGTCATTGTTAAATCTGATATTGATGGAGACGGAAGCTGTAACTATGAGGGTACGTAACTAAATGCGTATTTAACTTTGAAGGTATATAACTGTGTAAACAGTTGTAATACGTGTGTAATGCTTTAGACTGATATACAGAAGATGTACCAAAAACATTAAAAAAGAATTTTAAATTAAAAAATTAATAGATACAAATGTTGATTTAAAAGTACACAGACATGTTAAAAAACATTTTTTTTAAAAAAAAAAGATTTTTTACTAAACTATGATATATATTTGTTTATTAATTCTTATGATATATCATAACAACTAATTAACTATTTAAACTAAGTTTTAAAAATAAAATTGCCGAAATTGGAACACATTAAGAAAAAAATTTTTTTTATCCTATTATGGCTTAGCTATGAAAATATTTTTGATTTGGTTTATACAAGCACAATCCTACTATACTTTTAAATATAATTTGACTTAATTGATTGCACTGTTATTGGAAACAAATTTAGTTTTGTCAAAGCACCATTTTGTTCCAATCAAGGCAACCGGTTTTCTAAGTTAGATCATTTTAATTGCATAACTTAATCGGAACTAAAAAATTTTAATCCGTTGATTTTACTTGCGCAGTAAAATTAACTGATCAAAAATTATTTTCATTTTTGCATTTAAAGAATTTTATTTAAAACTTTTAATAGGATTAAAATTGCACGCGAAAAATGAAATTCTGCAAATGATAAACAGTACAAAAGCTTCAACTTTTATGACGTTCTTTTTCTTGATTAATCGAAAATCACGAAATAAAGTATTATTTTTAAGTCTTATGTTTGTAACTATTTCTTTTTAAATTACGCCTGAATTATTTCTTTAAGCTTGCAGCAACTTAAAAGATAAGTTAATGTTATTACACAAAAAACCATATACCCGTAGCAATATATTTTACTCGGTGCAAACAATATAGTATATCATATATCATATAATCAATATAGTATATCATATAGTATGATACACGAAATAAGATCACGTAGAAATCTGCCCAGTGGGCATGCGTCATCCGGGGAACGTCCCGCGGACGTCTTATGAACGTCTGGATTACGCGTGCCCACTGGGTGTTTAAATTTGTCTAAATTATTTAAAAAAATTTACGGTATTCGAAATGCTGAACTTGAATATAAAAGAGGTTATTTGTTTTATTGAAATCAAATAGTCAAACTTGATTCTTTATTATAAAAATGCAAATTATTTCCAGTATTAACAATATTGAACTTTTTGCTTTATTGTGATTCTCCATACATTTCATGGGCAATAATAGTCCGATATTGATAAATATCTAAACTTGAGTTTGTTTAAACTCATAACAAATTTAACTTATTAAAAGTAATTTTAGTTTGTTACTTAGGTTACGAAAGATTTTGCCTTGAAACTGAGAAATACTAATTTAAATTTATAGGAGCAAAGCTGTTTAACAACTACCTTCTGGCATTGGCACACTAAAAAGCCAGTCTAACAAGTTTAAAACTAATTCAAAAACTTTTTATGATAAGAGTTTTTAATTATTACTTATAAGTATTAAATTTTAATCATAAAATTTAAATATTATTTATAAATGCTCAGAATATAGAGGATACACAGTTATTTTCCCAATTGCTAACATGTGATCAAAATAGTCAAATGGCTTAAGAAAATATGGCCAATAAATATCGACTTCGATTGAAAGGTAAAGACTATTCCCATTTTCAAGCAGCAATAGTGAACATTAAGTTTAAGGACTGTTTTGTGATTCTGGAACAAAGTATTTGCAAGATGAAAGTTTGAGAAGCATTTTGTGGGATTTTGGCTCATCGTCGTCGGCTGGTTTATTCAAACCATAAAAATGCTGTATTTTATTTTTGTTGCCAATTGTTCTTAGATCTAAAAGTCAAGCTTACAATTGAAGGAAACAGTTATTGGTAAAGCATGACCAGTGTTTTAACTGATCATGAATCCTCCATGAAGCACATTTATGCTATTGGTGCTTGGATTGAGCAAGGAAGTTGATTGAGGAACGGTAGACTAAGAAACAAAAAAACTTGTGCAAAAAGAGACTCAGCAGTGGAACAATGTTATAAAAAATTTATTTTAATTGTGCAGTTTTTTGCGGAACGAATTTTAGCATTTCGTGGCACTGTGGATTGATTGTTTTTATTGTTAAAGTACAATTCATGCCTAGAAGATATATAACTACATATATATGTATATATATATATATATATATATATATATATATATATATATATATATATATATATATATATATGTATATAGAGAAAGTTTATTCAAAATGAGGCAAATCATCTAATTGGTGATGTTGTCTTTCAAAAAATTATGATATAATGTTCAAAATTCAAAACTATATTTTATCATTAAATTCACTCATGAAGCCGGTCACCGAATGCTAATGATAATGGTTTTGATAATATGAAGCGTTTGGAGGAGAAATCAAGACCAGTAAAAATCAATGAAAATTTTGTGGAATAATTCCCTGTCAATGACATCACTAGTTCAGATCCTGCGGATCCATGCTTAAAAATGCCTAAAGTTTTAAATTTAAATTTGCAGAGGTTCAAATCAAAACATTTAGAAGTTTTGCATCAGTTTTATCTTTTGTTTGGCACTTCAATGCAGTAATTGCAGGTCTTTTGTTTAGCACTTTAATAAATTGCAGGTCTTTTGTTTAGCACTTCAATAAACTGTAGATCTCAAAAGCTTATGTATAAAGTCTGATAGTAAAACCTTTTGCTCGATACACGTTAGAAATACAGGTTTGATAATGTGAAAGTTGTTTGTGCAGTAAATTACGATGAATTGGTGAAAGTGGATGAAAATATCAACAATCCAAAATCAAGAACTAAAGCAACTGAACTGGCAAAGCAAATCAAAAATTTTCAATTTCTGATTATTTTAGCTGTCTGGTACGATCTATTGTCTCAAATGAATATCTTTAGCATATTGATGGAATTAAAAAACACGCAATTTAACATTCCATTGACATGTTTAAAAAGCACAATAAAATTTATAAAAAAATACAAATTAAATAACCTTGTAACTGCTTAGATTTCAAACAAACTTAAATCTCAAAAATTAGAAATGCGACCAGATGAAATCACATTTCCAGCTGCCATAAGCTTAAAATGAAAGTAAATAGTTTGATCATAAAAATATAGATGAATCATTGACAGATCTAAAAGAAATATATCAATTGAAGTTTCTTAATATTTTTTTAGATCAAGCAGTTATGTCGTTTTGGCAAAATGGAATGTCACTTACATCACTTGGTAATCAGCACAATATCAACAACAACAACAAAAAAAATTCAGGGTTACACCAAAATGATTTAATGTAATATTGTGCAAATTCAAATATTACGCTCACAGATACATATGTCTGGGATGCATTTGGTTGTTGCGCTTACAAATATTCTTAATATTCTTGTTGAACAATTATGAAATTTACGTTAATGCAAAATTGCTAGTATGCAATATAACAATGTGCATGAAATGTATGGAGAGTCACAATAAATTTTTGATTTATTCTTTGAAATTTTTTGCTTCCAGCAAGGCAAGGAGATAAGCTTCATTCTGGTACTTTATACATGCAAGTTTTTAAATAAATTATTGAATTAATTTTAAATAAATTAAAATTAATTTAAATTAATTTTATAAATATAAATATAAATTAAATTAAATTAATTTTAAAATAAATTTAAATTAATTTAAAATAAATTTAAAAAAATTAAAAAAAAAATTGTATTAGTTTGGACTTTATATACATCTTGAAACTTAGAATAACCGATTAAAAACCTCGGACTTTTTTGACACAATAAAAAAGTAAGAAGTTAGAGACAACTTTCAGCAAAAAAATTAATAACTCTACTTTTTACATTTTATAATAGTCTTAGATTTTCCAATAGTTTTCAATAATAATTTGGTCATTCGCAAGATTTTGGTACAACTTTAAGATTATTATATAAACTATTGAATTACTCTTGCAATAATCAAAATGTTGACTTGAGCAATGGGAGAATGTTTAAAAGTGATTAGAAGTTTTAACTAACTTGTGTGGTGCAAAAAAAAATTGGACTGTTGGAATATCAACATATGACATAATTTTATTGTTTCATGGATTAAAACAGTGTAAAAATATTATTCCAAAAAAATTTAACTAAAAGTTTTATGATTTAAATTTGAAATTTGCCCCCCTGCCCCTACTTTATTAAAGTCTGAATCCACCGAATCAAAAATCGCCCATTCCTCTTCATTCCTAGATGGCCTGGATCCACCGAATCCAAAGACCTTAAAAATTGCCCCCATTTACTAGACAGTCCGAATCCTCCCCTGAGACTAATATTAGTAGCTTCTTCGTGACTTATTAAAATTCCTTTAATGAAAATTTGTACAAATTACTTTGTTTTGTTAGTTTGCGAAAAATCAATTAGAATAAGTGTAATTAGTCATTTGGTTCAAATATTCAATACGTTTATATAGTATATTCCCGACGTTTTGGAAAAAGATTGGAAAAAATCCAATTTAAAGATCAATAAAAAAAAAAATATTTATATTTAATTTAAAATGTTATAAACATTTTCTTAATAATAATAAAGCAATTAAAAAAATAATAATAATGATAAACAATCCTAGATAATTGTAGATGTCATCAGGTCCGCGATCACAAAATCTTGACAACCCTACAAGCTGATTGTTTTAAAAGATACAAACTTTCCATTAAAAAAAAAACTTTTATAGATTCTCAAATACGCTCTTTCTTCAAAATGAGCTTCTAACGCGAGTTAAATATCTCATAAATATCACAAAAATTAGTCACAGAAGTTTGATTTTATAAATAAAGGCTTAAAATGTTTGTCAAACTGTCTACACTTTTATTCAAACTGATATGATGATATATGATTACTAAAATAATAAAGAAATACATTTTATTGTAAGTAAATAGAGCATAGCATTTTTATTGCTAGATAACAATGACTTAACGTAGTTAAGGAGAGATCCGAAGAAAAATATCGCGTTTTAGCACTTTCGTTTTCAAAAAAAACCGTTTTAGTGCGCGTTCTGATCGGTTTATTTTTTTAAAATATCTCGAAGCTAAATGTATTATTTTGTTTACAAATATTCGGTGATTTTATTATCTGCGAGTTTCAAGTTTTAGCTTAATACCATGGGGCAGAAGTTATATAAAAGCTGAAACGTTTCTTTTTAGTAATTTATTCGAACGACTATAAAGAGATTGAGTAAATAAGCTGTAAACTGCTATGAGTGAAAACTAATGCGAAAACTTCGATTTTAACGTTTATACTGTTTACGGAAAGAAAAAATATGAGCTTTTCAGCCATTTGTTGAATATTTTAATGCTGTAAACAAGGAGACTTTTTACTTTCGAATAAAAGAGACATTTATGGAATGTAAAAACTTAACACATTTGTTTTAACTGTTTTCATGACGCTGCCCCAATGCATTCCATGTATTTTAGTGGTAGTTTTGTTTTGTTTGATACTTTGGTTGATAAAAGATTTATAAAAAAATAATAAATTATATAAAAAAAGCTTAAATTTTTTTTTTTATATATTTTTAAACTTTTTAAAAATATATAAGAATAATAGTCAAAAATAAGCGGAAAATACAAAAAACTGAAGTTTAAAAACGTAAATTTTTGTATATAAAAGAAACTCAAATCGTTCGGATCTCTCCTTAACTACGCTGAGAAGTTGTTTCTATTATAGATTACCAAGCTAGACTTCTAAAATAAATAAATAATGTTCGATTAGTATTTAATTCTAGCAATATAGTTTAAAAAGATTTTTTTTTTTTTTTTTAGAATTTACTAGAATATTAATGAGAGAGAAGAAATTTATTACAAGAACTGAGAGAGAAACGCAAGCTTTAAGAGAAGAAGAAGAAAGATTTCGAAAAGAAAGAAAAGAACGAATGTCTCAAAATAAAGTTGTCATTATCGAGAACGATGATGATATTGGTAAGGAAGGTGAAGGAGTGCGTTACAAAAAAATCTGAAAATAGTTTTTTATCGGGTTTTCAAATTTTTGTTATCAACGATTTTTATTCAATATGTGAAAGTATGGAGGTTTTTAAACACAAAAAAAAATTCATTATTATTTCTTTTTTTGTTGTTGTTAATGTTTAACAAATAAAATTGGAAACTGGCAATCGGGAGATTTTTGTTCAAAAATCTCCCGATTGCCAGTTTTCGCGTGATTTCAAACTTATAGTCATAGTAAGCAGAAACCATGTACAAATAACTATAAATTTTTAATAGACCAACCAATAGCGAAAGTTTTCTGCGAGTGGTTTCTACCGTACAGGAATTTGCGCTAAACTGGAATTTGATTTATAAGAAAACAAAGCGTATGGATCATAGGTCTATATACCTCCTATATACATCCAACCATTTTTTAATATATCTTGAAATTAAACTCTCTCACTGATAAGATAATATCTTGAAATTATACTCTTACACTGATAACATAATATCAAATTGATATTTGTAGAAAAAAATATTACAAAAAATGGACACACCAATTACAATTATACTTGTGAATAAAAATTAGTTATTAAAAAACTAAAAATCTTCATGTAAAATAATTTTTAAATTAAAAATTTTGTAAAAAACTAACATTAAACAATTTAAAAAAATAATTTAAAAAAATTATGTAATATAAGTAATGAGTAAATAAAATTAAAGTTCTTCTTAGAAAATACTGCTATGAAAAATATTTTAAATTGGCTTGTAGTTGGAGGTTCTTTTAACTTTGTTGCATAAAAGTAAGTCGTCAAGTAGAGCCTATTAATACCTAAAAAGCAAAAATAAAAAAAAGCACTACTGTCCTATCTAATCTATTATACATGTTCTATTTTCATTCAATTTGTATATTCTTTTTGATAAATCTATACACACTGTAATTTGCATAGCTTGTTGAACAGCCTAGCTTTAAATATATTGTAGATTAAATAGCTAACCTTAAACTTAACTTAACCTTAACCAATAGAACTACAATATACATCTACACCTTAATTTATTCAAAATAAATAAAAAGAATAATGTTAAAAAAGATGCCATCTTATTGATACTTTTATAACAGGTAATGCTTATCAAAACTAATAGAAACAAATTATTTTAATATTTTGAATATGCTATCTTTTTTATGAAGGTTATATAGTCTAAAAAAATATATTAACTATTATGAACAAAAATAATTTCTGAATTCGAGATGTAATCAAAATGCAAAAGGATTTCCTGAAATGAAATGAAACCAAAAATTTGCTGCTTGTACATTTTTTTGATATTTGTCAGCACAAATTTTTTAATAAAAAGGCCATACAACTGAGCAGCTTTGCAAGCCACTATGCATGCAGTACCAATTTCGCAAGTCATTACATATGTGATATCTATTTTGAAATTCGCAATACTTGCTTGGATCATAGCTATAATAATCTGGTACCCTGTATCAGATTATCATAACCTGATACAAGGTATATCTGATACCTTGTATCAGATGTTAATTAACTTTGAAAAACAAACTACAAAATGCTTTTGTTTTTGAACATGCAACATATAAATGGGTATTAATGAATATAAATGTGAGAAACACATTTTTTAAGATATACACCAACATATGTATGAAAAGTAGAAAGCAGTGACTGTTTTTGAGTTTTAAAAAGTCAGTTGGTTTTTTAAATGTTGAAGTCACTTAGTTAATTATTTATATGTAGAAACACGTGGCTTTACCTTCAACTTGCCATCAGACAATTATGTTTATTTGGTGATGATAAAGATATTGATTTAAGTTTTGTACCAATTTTAAAAACAAGAGCAGAGCGAGAACAATTTATGAGAGAAAAAAGTGAAGATATATTACGACACGGCGTGTAATTAATATAATGTTTTCTCAATAAATTAGAGAGCAATAGTGCTAACTGAATCAAGAGTATAGCTTGTAAAAAAACATATGCTATGTCTAAGATCAAATGTATTTATCAATAGCATAAAGGTGTAGCACTTCACAATGACATTTGCAATGAATTATTTTTCTTAAATATTAATTTTGATATTTAATATCAAGTTTTTATCAAACTTAATGTTTGATATTTAAGATAATAATCTTTTTTGGGATTATAGTATTACTAAAATTAAAGTTGTCAACTATGATTATAAGAGAAGCAGTAATGAGAAACTTCCGTAGCTCTCTACAAAAGAAAATTTAATTAACAAAAAATATTGTGGCTGAATCAGGTATCTATAAATAATCAAGCAGAGTTTATACACTACAACTTCTTCAAAAAGGATTGTTCATATAATGTTATGTAATTCGTATGTAATATTCAGACTGAAACGTAGTAGACGTAGAAAACTGTTAAACGCTAAAGAGAAGAATATCATTAATATTTCGTTACTTTCAAATGTGAAAGTTACTGGAGGTAAACAATAATTTCCCTGTGTTTTCTTCGCTCTCTTTTTGGATGCAAAGTTATGGATTAGCTAAAGATCAATGTGTAGTCCGCTTGAATGGTGGAAAGAAAGACAACCGGAGGAAACTAAGTGGTCATATCAAAGCATATTATAACAGCCCTGTCCACTAAAGCCATTACATTACCAGGAAGACTTTTTTTGACAACTCTTACCTATAATAGTGAGATTGATTCGGCAATCAAGCAAGCTTTAGAGTCTGAAGTAGTTAGGTGGCGTGAAATTATATTTTAGACGCTGTATTCTAGACGCGACATTGTTTCTCTCATTACAAAACAAGAAGACTATATTTTTTATTTGATAACTATTTTTTATTGTGCCTGAAATGCATTTTTTTTACCGCGTCTTGTTCTTTTATAGCAACATGTCGTCAAGGGCAATTTTCTTGGAGCTCTGGAAAAATAATCTCAAATTACTTTTATTCTATGGCTTTTACACTTTATTTTCAATAAAAAAATCTTGGAGGAAAAAGAACGCTTTCTTTGTGTTGAACATTGAGAAAAAAAGGGGAGTAGATATTGACAATCTGATTTGTGATGTTTTAATAAAAGTAAAACTTGGTTTGCAAAAATACAGTGGCCTAGGTTACAACAATGGCTCAAATATGGATGGAATTCATATCACCCTATATATTTCTTGTGGCGTCCCTAGCCTTGATTTCGCTGGAGTACTTACAGTTGAATCTTGCGCCGAGATCAAAACTTTTTTTTATGACATTCAAACTCTTTATGTATTCTTTAGCTGTAGTCCGTCTAGATGGAAGATTTTTCCAGAATTGACAGGAATATCTCTTCACAAGCTTTTAGATAGCAAATGGTCAGCTTGGATTATCACTATTAAACCAATTGCAAAACAAATACGAGAAATTATTACTCCCCTTAATTGTTATATAAAGAATTTTGAACTTACCACTAAAGTTACCACAAAAAAAGTTTTTAAAGCTGTTTTGAAACAATTTTATTACACAACTTTCCAAGCTGTCGTTTGTCGTCAACTTCACTAACTATAGATTACGAAGTTATTTTCATTTAACAGGGAATTAGCGACCATTATTTTGGCTGAAGTAAATAGTATTACAGGTCCTCTTGGCTTTGAAGCTGAGTTTTTCACAAAAATTAAAAAAGAGAGAAAAATAATATTACAATGAACCTGCAAATGAAGTTTTCTACTATGAGAGCCCCGAGCAACAATTTATGGTAAATATCTTTAGCATTGCTCTTAATCATTTTGTTTCAAAAATTCAATCAAGATTCTACATTGTAAAGACTTTCTATAAGGTTCTCATTTATCTGATTGAACCAGATTCTTTAGAGAAAAAAGCTCGTAACATTCTACTTTGACATCATTGCCGTAGGTTCACATCACACAAATGATGTCAAAGAAGACGAATTTATAGAATAAATTGTGCATCTTAATTTTTTAAAAAAGTCTTTACTTATTACTCCTGGAAACTCCTTCAGCCTTCTTTACCAAATACATTTAAAGGATTTACATCCTGTTTCCCATCTGTATGCATCATTAAGAAATACATCATTTTAAAAGCGTATGCAATCATACATATGCATGACAGCATATTGTTGGGGATAGTGCAAATCCGCGTAACTTGCCTTAGCCACTATAATTGGATGTTAAAAACTTTAACACCAAATATCTATTGTTGACAAGAACAAGAATAAAACTCTCTTTACTAAAATGAGCCAAAAATTGTTTTGAAAAAAATCGGTAGTAAAGATATTATCCAATGCTAATTACGCGGCTTTACACTATTCCCGACAACATGCTTTTAATTTTAATCTTTTTTAAAATTATGCTTACTTAAAGAAAACTCTCAGCGGCTCTGGTTACTCACATCAATAAAACATAATTTCGAGTTAAAAATATTTAAAAAATGTTTATATTGGTTAGATTGAATAAATGTTGTTTTACTGTTTTTTTAAATGATTTAATTGTGATTATATTTTTTTATTTCATTATTTAGGATCGAGTTTTGCAGACGTAGACGTTGACAAGTAATTGAGTAGTCTGATTCTTTTTAGAGATTTTTCTGTCACCATGACTCTTTCTAGAGATGTTTATCCCACCATGAATCTTTCTCGAGATGTTTCTATCACCATGACTCTTTTTAGAAATGATTCTGTCACCATGACTCTTTTTAGAAATGTTTATAGCACCATGACTCGTTCTAAAGATGTTTCTGTCACCATAACTCTTTAAGGATAGTACAACAACTAGCGCAGCAACTTCTTTAACCCTGTGTTAAAAGTGAATATTTTAACCCTGTGTTTAAAGTGAATATTTTAACCCTGTGTTAAAAGTGAATATAGCTTGTAATTTAAATTACTTGACATCAAGAGGTGTTGCACATGCTCTTTGCACTTTTGAGCTTAAATATCAAAAGAAAAATTTTAGTTTGCTGGTAGGTTTTTTTGACCGGCCAGGTCTAACTGTTGTGATATCCTGTAGGGAAGTACCTACCAAACACTGAAATATAGGATCAGAAAGTTCAAGTTACAGTTTCTCTGTTACATAACAGAAAAGCTAAAAGAAAAGTATACACAAACAAATAATTTTAACAACATTAAATTTAATGACATTATTAACAGTAATTTTAACGACATTAGCTTTCATTACAGTAGACATATAGTTTACAGTAGTCTCTCGCTTAATTGCGCACCCGATTAGTTGCGCATCCCAGTTAATTGCGCGTTTAGGCTCAAAATATTTGTTTCAATTTTTTACTGAGTTTTTTGTTGAAAGTGTAATTAGATCAGAAAACGTAACTATTATTTTCCTGTGTTAAGTTAATGATTTTATCAGAATGTAAATAGATAAATAATTCGAATAGAAGTAAATGATAAATATTATTTTAAACAGATAATAATAAGTTTTAACGATTTATCAGTCTCATTGAAAAAACTTTAATAAAAAAATTTTAAATTTAGCCGTCAGAATGCATATCAGCCTACAAATCATGACTTTTTCCGTCATGCATAATATATTTCCTAATAAAGATTTGTTTATATAGTTAACAATTTAGTTTGCTAAATTTTTTCATCTATTTCTTATTTGTGCACTCCTAGTTAATTGCGCACCGCAGTGCCTGTTTCAATTTGCGCAATTAAGCGAGAGACTACTGTACTTTGTTAATATAGGTTTTTCTATAAAAAATTAAACAAATTATTCATAAAGAAAAATATCTCGTGCAGCTTTGTGCTAAAACATGATTGGTTATATCTATTAAGAAGGATTTTAATTTCGAACTTAATAAAAAATTTTGCATACTTTTTTATTACCTAAACGTAAGTAGTATTAAAGATCATAATGTTGGGAAAGAGGTAGACAAAATAAAATTGATGGTAAACCTTAAATGCAAAAAACCTCTGAAAGTTTTTAAAAAAAACTAACAGCTTTTCAAATTCACTTTGAAAGATAAATCTGAGTTTATCAACATCGACAGCAATTTTTATTTAAAAAAGGTTATGTTTACATATTTTATTAAAAAAAAATTGTGTTTAAACAGCTTTTAAACGATTTAATGTTTATTACTCCTTGTTTACCGATGAAATGAAACATAAAATGACCATGAAGAAAACATCAGATGACTTTTTAAGTTATGACTCTTAGTTTTTCTAAACATTTTAGTACGATTAATTCACTAATAAATCAGTACATTAAACTACAATTAAATCATATTGGACTTTGGACTTTGTTTGCTCTTGAACTTTGCTTTTGCTGTTGCTGAACTTCGTTTACTTTAAAGTAACTTTATGTTAAGTTTTATATTTTTAGAAATTTTTCTTAGTTGAGTGTTTGCTAATTTTAAAATTTTATTCTCTCTCTTTTGAATATTGCTTGGATTTGACATTACAAACAGTTTTTTTTAATTAAAAGTATTTTCTAAAGCTTTTCTGACTAGAAAACACGTGTGGTCATTAGCTTCTCAATATTTCAATCAAATTATGATCACTAGGAAGTTACTCTACAACCAAAGCTACACCTTTCTTTGAGAAAATTTTTGAAACCTTTGTTTGAGAGTTCATCATCTTTTAATACAATTCATCTAGTAAGCCTGTTTTGGTATTTTTATAAGAAGTGAAATGTAAGCTACGTCAAGTAATCTGGTGTATCCCAACCGGCACATCTAGTTTCTTTTTCGAAATTAAAACCTGTATAGACACGTATTTGCAGAGCCGTGCTGTTACTTTATGGGGTCCTGTGTTGTAACTTTTTGGGGCCCTTAAAAAGTTTTTTTCAACTTTCTTAAATTCATTTTTATTGGGTTTTATTTCTAAAAAAAAAAGTTTTTACAATGAAGTTATAAATCCATTTTCCTAGCCTTTTTGCGATTGCATTTTCTATCAACAATATTGTAAATCCTGAAAGTCTTTCCTGTGACATAGTAGAACGCAGATAATTTGTAATTAGTTTTGAATTAGTTTCAATTGGTTTTGGAATTGATAGTTCACAATAAGCAACGGTAATGGGTATTGTTAAAATTATTTGATATACGCGATACATACATTTGGATATAGTACTTCCAAATTCCTTTCCAAAATGAATTCCAAACTCTCTTTAATAGTATAATTATCTTCTAAAATATATCTTAAAATAGAAAGTTCTTTTTTGATTTCCTCCTCTTCAACATCATTTTCTAAGTGTTTGACCAGATTTGAACAATTAGTATTGAATTCATTTGTATTCATGGTTTTTAGCTTTTTATTTAAAAAAGAATACCAAAAATTTGGTTTAAAAAATTATACCATTTAAATCGTTCTTGCAATGAATCATTTACTTTATTGATTAGTTTATTAAAAAAAGATTCTTTAAACTTATCTTCAGCCATTTGAGTTAGATGGTTATACTCATCATCGAATTTCAGAAACGAGATCACGTAAACCAATATCATCACAGCATTCAATTGGATCAATCACAATCTACACCCCCTGCACATCCCGTTTGGGACGGCCCTGGGTTCTGGTGATTTATTAAGACAATCTTTGTTTCTACTTAATATTTGAGTATCACAAGAAGACTTTCAGTAAACTGTGCTATAACATCTACCGATGCTTCTTTTATAATCTTTTCAAAATTGTTTATCAAATCATCAAGAGATAATAGCATAGCCTTTGTATGTTGTAATGCAATATTAATTGCCATATTTTTTCGCTGAAGCAATTGACTGAAAATGTGAAGCTTTGATAACAAGTGATACCAAATTATTGTGAGCACAACAAATTCATAAGATTTTATTTATTTTATTTAAAATGCAGCATGAGTTTTACAATCTGGATGGCTATTTTTAAGTATTTTATCTAGCGCAAGACTAATTTCTTTTACCTGGTATTTCACGGCTTTTATACTTTTAAAGCAATATTCTCATCGAGTATTGCTTGGCACCTTCAGATTAGTTTAAAATATTTTACTTGAATAGCCTATTGCTTTGTTGATGCAGCAAAAATCTTAAATTATTTAATGTAGTTAAATAGTTCTGACTTTTAATTGTGTTTTTAACACTATCATTTATGACTAAATTGATGTTATGTCCACCACACGGCGTATACCATGCTTTGTTGTTGACTTTTAAAATTCGACTTTTCACTCCCTTATATTTTCCTTTCGTATTGCTTGCGTTGTCATACAACTTACCACGGCAATCAGCAATCTTGATTCCTAATACTTGTAATTCCTCAATACGAACGTTTTCTAAATTTTCTCGGGTTGATGACATAATATTTACAAAGTTTAAGAAACTGTCTTGAACACTTGGCTTTTGATCCGCTTTTATAACATACTAAATAATGATGGACAACTGGTCTTTTTTGCCTAATCTGGTGTAGAATCAATCATTACGGAAAAGTATTTTGATGATTTAATATACCTAATATTGTATGTAAAACTCTAGAAGCTAGTTGTAAGATAATTTCAGTTTGACTTTTCACAGAAAAATATGATGTAACTCTTTTTCTGTATCAGTGATTGATTTTAAATACATTTTGAGTTCTGGAACAAAATCAGCAAGTAATTCAATTACTCCTAAAAAATTACCATTATTTGGTTTAAAGAGTTTTTCGTTGCTGCCTCTAAAAGCTAAATTTCGTTCACTTAAAAACAATACCGCTTTTAGAATGCATTTTAAAATTATTCGCCTCTGCGTTTTCTTAATTGAACACATCTTTATTAAGATAATCTATTCCTGTTCTGTGTTTAATGTTATATTCTAGAAATTGCCATTTATACGCTGATTCAAGGTGTTTCTTTAAAGATTCATGCTAAGATAACCGTTGTCCTGTATGGGCATAATGAGAAAAGTTAAGCTTATCTTTATCGATAAAAACAAACAACAACAGAAGCAGAAACTTTTTCCTGTCGAATTAGAACATAAAAGCCAATTTCTTAATTCCTTTTGACAATTTTT
>NC_088925.1:40310000-40375000 GCF_038396675.1 Hydra vulgaris
GTAGAATAAACTGTGTTAAACCACTTCGCTTCTATTTAAAAGAAATCTTAGAGGCACTTGAAAAATTGGAAGAACATGCCTTAGAAAAAAGAGATGGGGCAACTTCCACAGAAGTATGATCGCTGACAGAATATATTAGAACATGGCCTTTCTTATTATCAATCATTATTTGGTATGACGTTTTATTTCAAATTAACGAATCAAGTAAGCTGCTTCAGTCTTCTGCAACCTCTCTCGACATATTAGCTAGTGAAATAAATGCAACAAAAGCGTTTTTTTTATGAGTATCGCGAAAATGGATTTTCTGGCGCATGTGTTAAGGCATCAGAAATCGCAGAAGTATTGGGCATTGAAAAGGTTTTTTCGATGGTGCGTTCACGAAAAAAAATATCGATTTATTCATACGAGTGTGCTAATCACACTTGGCAACCTGAACATCAGTATAAAGCAGATTTCTTTTTGCCACTAATTAATATGTCAATTACATCAGTAAAAGAGCGTTTTGAACAGATCAGCATTGTCACAAAGCTTTATGACTTTCTTTACCGATCTGAGAGTATTATCAAAGCTTGTAATGAAAATTCTCTGTCTGCTTATTGCAAAAATTTGCAAATAAAGCTTGCTGATATAGATTCTGAGGATTTAGAATCGGAGTTAAAACGTTTTGTCATAGTTATAAAGGAGGAAAAAAATGCTCTCCTAAAATCTGCATATGACTTCCTAAACTACATCTACAAAGAAGAGCTGCAAGAAACTTATCCCAATCTAGTTATTGCGTTACGAATCATTCTTACTTTACCAGTTACTGTTGCAAGTGCAGAACGTAGCTTCAGCAAGTTAAAACTAATTAAAACATTTCATAGGTTAGTATAAATAATCTTGCTTCATTATACATAAATACGTATAGCTTTATTTCTTTGTATTTTTAAATAGGTCAACAATGGTTGATGAACGTTTGTCTTCCTTAGCAATGCTGTCTATTGAGAACGAGGTTGCAAGAACATTAAGTTATGAAGGCATAATAAATGAGTTTGCTAGCATGAAAACACGTCGCAAACCCTTTTTTTGATGGTTTACGACATTCTTCTATTATCTGCGTAATGCATTTACTGTATTTACACTAGCAACTCTATATCAATTTAACAATTATAAAATATATCTAATTGAGTTTAAGCGTTAATTTGATTGCATTTAGTCTCATGAACGGCGACGTTAAAATATGTCAGGTACCCAGCTGTTTTAAAGTAATCTGTAAAGTTTATCCACTTCTTTAGAAAAAAAAAATTAGGGCCGTAATGGCTAGTTTTGGGGGGGGGGGGCCCAAATCCACAAGCCACGGCACTGCTTTACAACTTGACCTGATGGTAAAAAAAGAGTTGCATATTTGAAATCAAAATGAGAAATGCTATACAAAAAACAAATTGTTTGCTCGGCACCAGAAAAAAAAATTTTTTTAGTTGACCTGTGTAATAGTAAAATTGAAATGGATAATATTAGGCTCAAAGAAGTTATTAATGTAAATGCTAATAAGCAACTTGAAAATAGTTGTTATCAAGTGAAAGAGATAGATCTGGGCAAGATGAAATTAATCGTTGTTGAAATCTAAGAAATGCAGCGAACAGAAAACTTACTTGCCAGAATTCAGTGTCAAGCAGTGTTAATGTCTGTTAATTTAATTTTACTTTAGACAATTTAGAACAAAGCAAAGTATGAATTTTACTATTTATAGTAACAATTAACAACAGTTTTAAATTTAAATGGTTTTATATTTTTTTATAATTTCAAACATAATTATGTTCTCTAACATAATAAAACCAGTTGCTACTATTTATTGCGTGTTTTTTTACTTTTTTTAACAAGCTGCTTTGGAAACACTCTCTCTCCCACTCGCTCTTAGATCAGAGGGAGAATTAATAAAACATATAATTACTGAGCTCTTACGTATTTCTTAATACCTCAATTGATAATGACGATTTATAAGAAATTTTTTACGAGCTTGCTATTTTATGGTATAATTGTTCAAATTGTTTAACTATAATTGTCCCTCGATTGTTCAAATATTATAATAAATAAAAGCTTTTTAGTCCAAGTATTTTATTTGATAAAATATCTTAATAAGCCGTGGTGTTATATGCCAGTAGTACTACATTGTGTTGCCTAGCCTTTTTATAATCTTTTCTTTTTTAATTACTTTGGAGACACAGTAATGTGTGCTTACAAATATTTTATGCTATGCGCTATTGTTACTGTGTTTTGTGTTGATAGACTTAGGCTGTTAGCTATTTTTTATTCTTTATATTTTCTGTAATATTATTATCCTAATTCTACTAACAATAAAATGCAAATAATACTTTTTTAATTAAAAATTGTAATTTTTTTTTCATTTCTTTTTTTTAGGTATTTGCAGGCTTTACTTGACTTTCTTTTTCTGGTACTTGTGATTTGACAGATTTTAAAAAGAACTTAACTGATGTTAATGCGGTCTTTATGTCGTTAACTATAAACAATGACATGCTGATAGAGAGTCAAAGTTAAAATATTATTTATAGATAAATTTGTATTTAATTTTTTAGATAATATATCAAGTTATTAATGTGTTTTCGTTATTAATGATTTAATTACCCATAACCCGTATTAGGGGTTGCTTACTGCTAGTTTTTTATTATTGTTACTGTTGTAAATTACTGCTGTTATTATTATAATTGTAGTTGTTATTGTTATTACTACTGTTATTATTACAATGATTATTACTGTATTATTACACAGGTCAACAGAAAAAAAAAATTTTTTCTGGTGCCGAGCAAACAATTTTTGTGTGTTGCATTTCTCTTTTGATTTCAAATATGCAACTCATTTTTCACTATCACGTCAAGTTGTAAAGATCGTTGTAAACATTTATAACATTTGCACTTTCAATTAAAGTGCAAAAGCGAATTTAAAAAATCGCAAAAAAAATCATATACTTGTGTCGGTAATGGTAACAACTGTTAGCCAACTTTTTTATTACTGTTGGGCCGTTAATGGTACCAACAGTTTATAAAACAGTTGGCTAAGTGTTGGTAAAAGCGTTACGTTTTTTTCACGGTACCAACTAAATAGCCGACTGTTGGCCCAACTGTAGCTAATAGTTGGTTATTAGGATCGGGCCAACTACTTACCAACTGTTCAATGTTTACTGGGATTGTTTTTGTTTTAAAAGGTTTTAAACACGCAATAGAAAACATACTTAAATTTTTTCGGAGTTGTGCCGGCTGGGAATAGTCACTTGGGATGAAACTCCTAAGTACTAAAATTAGGTCTCAAATTAGGTCTAAAACATTAATGTAATCCAGCAAACTTCCTTAGTTAAGTAAAAGTTTTTTATGTGACTGAAATTTTAAGTTGTTTACGCTTTAACAAAATGTCATACACTACATTTTGAAGGATTCTAGCTGGTCTTTCATACTAGGATTTGTAAATTTATTTTTTTTAAAACTTAGATTATGTAATGTTATACTTTCTTCTCGAGATTTAATTTTATTGCACACTAGCCCAGCTCCTGAAAATTCTCTTTCATGTTCAACAGAAATAATCAAAGACCATTTGAATGTAATTTCAATGTATATTTTTTTTGTCGAAAGTACTCAAAACTACCTTTTTATTACTTCTTTAAGATTTTTTGTATTCTTTTCTTCTAAAATTAACATAACCTGAATCATGTTTGTTTTTTTGAAAAAAAGCGCAATAAAACCCTAAAAACCTTTGCTTTGTCAACTCCACACACAAAGACAACACAAAATAAAGGGAAAAAAAAAAACAACAACAAAAAGTTCTAATAACTTTATTTAACTTTTATTTAAATTATTTTCAATATATCCAGTAATTCATGCCCACCCTACTCAAAACTTAATGAAAGTATTTTATTCCCACCTTACTTAACTTTCAATTTCGATATTTTAAGTATACTTTATTTAAAACTTAATTGAGATATTTTATGTTTTGTAGCAAATAACCGGTAAATTATTATAACTTACCGATAAATTTACAGGAACAAAAATAGCTGATTAACAAGAGATCTGTGTTACAATCAAAACACTTTTTGAATTTTGCAACTTTTAATTGTTGGCTGCTGGTACTTGTTCTTTATTTTTGTTTTGCTGGGGTTGCTCAGCATTGTTATGCTCAGGCATTTAAGTAGTTGGCATAGAGAGTCTACGCTTTGCGTTAAGTTTAGCAACTCTCACGGCTTCCTTTGTTGCTTTTTCTTCATCTTTTTGTTTGAGGAACTCGATCACATTTTCTTCGGTAATACATTCTCCGCCAAGTTTTGACATGTTGCACTGCTTCGGTTTCTTAATATGCGATTGATTTTTGGTTTGAAAAAACTGCTTCAACTCTATCTCGATACTGTTTTTGCAACGCTCAACACATGCTTAATACCTACCAAAATTGAAGTTGGTGTAGTTGAGAAATATGTTAATTGGTGTGTAGTTGGAGTATGTGCTGCGGCTGCTGTTGAAGATAATAAAGCTGTGTCTGAGCAAGATGGTGTAGGTACTGCGGAAACTGCTAAAGTTGATGAAGGTGGATTAAACGTTTGTGTGATTCCTAATACCTTATGATTTATGTTGTTTTTATTAAGTGGAAATAAGCCAGTGTACTGGAAACCAGCTATTGCATGCAAGCGTGTAAAATATTTACCAATCTCGTACAGCAGTTTGAGGAACACTGAGAAATTTTGTATATCTAAATTCTTACATTTTGAGTTGATTTTTTCATTTTGAGGAATACTTTGTAAGAATTTCTTTCCAAACTTGTTTGATATGACAGCAGACACCTCTATCCAATGGTTGTATAAAATGTGAAGAATGCTCTAGTAGTCAAATCAAGATTATATTGTGTTTTTTGCACAGCAATACCGCTTCCAAAGTTATGCAAGTCGTATGCCTATCTAATAATAAAATATGAATAACACCAACTTGCTCAGTTTTGGGTATAAATACTTCTTTCAGCTATTCAATAAACGTATCGTGCTCCATCCAACCTGATTTTGAAATTGAACATTTGGTGCCAGCTGGACCACCTTTTGTCCAGTCAGGACGAAAGTTTATTTTGGCTTTGTATATCACAAATGTTGGTACAATGTGCCCATCAGCGTTGCAGCAATTGTTTACAGTATAATGAATTTTTTCATTGTTGCCAGTAAGTTTAAATGCACGTCTTGTCCCTTTTTGACACACTACGGTTGCTTTGCCTTCATCACCCAAAAAACCTGTTTTATCACTAGTCCAAATATGCGACCCAGAAGTTATACTAGTCTGTTGTTATTGCTTGGCAACGCATTCAAAATAATTATTAGTTATTTTTGGCGTACAAGAAGCGGCTCTTTTAGATGCTAAGTTATCCGCTTTTCTTATTGAAATTTCTTTTGACCATCTTTTCATAAAAACATAAAACCAGTCTTTACCAGGCTTGCCATTTTTGAATAAGTGCAATTGATCTTTGCGTTTAAGGTAGCCACGTTATAATTCTTGGGTTTCATTTCGGATTAAACCATAACCCCAGTCAACAAGTAATTGGAACGCATGCACCATCAATCTTTCTGTTTCATTTGAGAGAACCATTGTTTTACCAGGAAGCCTTTGTTGTTGTTACTTTAGCGATCTTTGAGCGTTGACACTGAAACGCCATTTTTAAATGCAGCTTTTCTCAGTGATGTTTTATTTTCTATCATATCAGTTAATCCGGCTAGTATATCGTCTTCTTTGTATGCTCTTGTTTTTTTAGTTGACATGTTAAAGCGAGTGAGTTAAATTGAATTGAGTGAGTGATGAATATATTGAGAAATAATATAATAATTGGTTTTTAATGAGTAAGAGTTTATTATATTAACAAATTATTATATTTATAGTTTATTATGTTAACATTATTATATTAACGCTATTAACATTATATTTTTATAAACATTATTAACATTATATTATACATTATATTAACATTATTATATTAACATTATTATATTAACAAATTATTATATTTATAGTTTATTATATTAACAAATTATTATTATCATAGTTTACTATATTAACAAATTATTATATTATATTTCATTCATAATTAAACCGGAATTAACCTTAAGTTAATTAGATAAAGTTAGGCGCTTAGTCACTTGCGAAAAACTAAACTAAGTAATTAATCAAGTGGGCGGTTTAATCAGAAAAAAGAGTTTTCTTTACTTTTTTGATTTTTTATTTAACTTTTTGTTCTAACTAAATAAAAAGTATCCTATCAGAAATATAATTAAATTTCCAAAAAGAAATTGCTAAAATTATTTTTTATATCAGTTTCTGTTCAAGCACTATTTTGTTTGCAGCGATAAAAAATATATAAAAAATTTTGACTCCCCGTTAAAGTTATATAAAAAAAGAAAAAAATGGAGTTTAATCGGCATTTGAGTCATTTTCTCATTCCGTCAACTCCGTTACTGAAATTTTGTCCGACAGTTATAAAAACGCAATTCTTGTACAAGTAACATAAAAACAGCACCGTGGGTAGTAATACTTATCGTTAATATAAACTAGCATTTTATCAAATATTTCCAACTAAAATTTAAAATTTTGTGTGCACAATTGTTAATCAAAAATGTCCACTCCGTAGATGTCCTGCATCTAGGACTATATTGTTGTACTCAATAATTTTTTTTCTTTTGTATTAAAGCTAATCGGGGACATAATTTGGTGCTTTAGACATGCTAATATATGGTATTTTAATACATGTATTAATTTACACCTTATCCTGTTGTAGCTCTTGTCAAAAACTTGCTGTCCCCACATTTTTTGTCCACTCCGTTATTACATTCTAAAATAGTCACAGGTTTGTAGTTTTTACTTATTTACTAATTAAAATAATGAAAAAAAGTCCAGTTCTATGGAATTTATTAATATTTAAAGTTATATCGTGCTGCAAGCGTTATTTATATAAAAATGAGAACCTAATTACCTTATTTTAAAAATGATATTCTTATTCGAACGCACGTCAACCATTAGGGACTTACTGCAGCGATAAAATATGATTACCTTATGTACGCTGCGTTCTTTTACTTTCAAGTTATTGTAAGAGTAATTTGTAAGTATTTTAGTATTAGGATTTCATTTATTGTTTGGTTTTTATTTACATTTGACTCTAATACGTTTGGCTTTTGAAATAAATGTAAATCTTGAAATATATTTTAATAATAATAAATAAATAATAAATAAACTTTTGGTGTATTAACAATTACAGTTATTATACTATTTTTCCAACAGAAATACAACTAGGCATATAACATGAAAACTTCAAAGAAATCTCGTGCTGAAATTCAGAAAGCGTTTCGGGACAGACAATTAGAAAAAAATGCAGACATATTTCGTGAAAAAGAACGCAAACGTTGGCATATGCGGCGTGAGCAGAAGAAGGTTAAAGTGATATCAGAATTATCAGAAAGAAAAAAACGAATTGTTCGTCGTTGTTGGCGCGTCCAGAAAGCAAAATTTAGAGCTGCAAAAAGAAAGATTGAAACATCGTTATCAGAGTCACCGGAACGCGAGTTGAAAAGGAATAACGAACGCAAATAAAGAGGTAGACCAAAGGTTCCTTACCGAAAAACAAAGGATTATAGAAAAATACAGACATTAACGGACGAGTTGGAAACGGAAATTCACTTACAACCACTGATAGATCATCTACTTCTTCTGTAGAAAACGGTTTTCTTACAAATGAAACATGCAGGATGTCAAATTTATTAGCAGGTAATAAAACCCCAAACTCTTCTTTATCATCAAAAAGTACAACTCCAAACAGCGAATGCCATTGTGGTAATGCATCGCTTTATGCTGAAACACAGGATTTGATCAGAGAGTTTCTTACATGTGATGACAATTCTAGAATAACAACCGGAAAGAAACAGACTGTAACAAAAAATAAAGATAAAAAACAAAAGCTACTACTACTCGATTCATTAATAAACCTTTATGAAAAATTTAGCGCGGAATAAACGAGAAACAACATTTCATGTTCAACGTTTACTCGTTATCGCCCATTTTTTGTCCGCAAACCGTCGGCTAAAGATAGAGATACATGTCTGTGCAAAAAATACGAGAACATACAATTACTTTGTGATAAACTTATTAACCTGCGTGTTTTGAATAAAAAAAATATTGAAAAAGTAGTGAAACAAGTTTGTTGTAGTACTGATAGAAGAGAATGCATGTTCAGAGAATGTAACATTTGTTTCAAGTCTCGTGTTCAATTTCAAGCAAAAGGATTGCTAAAAGATGAAAGTATTATAGTTTGGTTCCAGTGGGAAAAAGTAAAAAAAGGAATACAAAAAGATGGGAGAAAAGAAAACAACAAATGTTATCAGGAAAAGTATGAAGAGTGGAACACTTAAAGATCTTAAATAAAAATTCTGTGAATCAATTCGAAACGAGCTATGCAAGCATGTTTTTATAATAAGACACCAGTTCAGAATGTACAAACAATTAAAAGAAACAGTAAATGTGAACAAATTAAAATTTAATTTAGCCAGATGGAATTTTTTTGAAAGTGGGCATGGCAAGGGAGCACCAGATGCGATAGGAGGATCTGTGAAACGTCAGGCAGATCAATTGCTTAATATGGGTTGTGACCTTCCAGATGCAGAAAGTTTATATAATTTTCTTATCAATGGACATTCAATTATAAAGTTTTTGAGGGATCAAAAATTACTTCTTTAGACTCAAAATGTTCCAAAACATTAATGGCTATTACAGGCACTATGAAATTGCATCAGCTGCACACAGACAGAAAATTTAATGTTTTGTATCAAGATTTAAGTTGCTTCTGTAGGAGGGCTACAGTTTGCACATGCTACAATTTAAGGCGATATATGTTTTCCAAAAACACTAGTACGGTAAAAAAATATTTGTGTATTTTATTATTTCGCCTATTTATTTGTTTCTATAATAATTAAAATTATTTTAAGTACTTTCGTGAATTTCTTTTTAATATTTTAATATAAGAATTCTAACAGTGATGAAAGTATTACTTCGGCCAATGCAATGGACGTCAATGATTACCAATTTCAACATTTAAGCAACAATATCATTGATCTGGTTAATTTCGATGAAAATTTGAATATCTTGTTGACTAAAGCAAATGATGTTGTGAGCGACCACGACTTTCTTCACATTAATGATGTATGGTAATGATCTAATAACGGAGCGGAAAGTATTTGTACAATTTAAATCCGAAAAAGATTTTTATCGAGTTAGTTTCTTTTTTTAAAGACGCTTTTCCTTTTTTAAAAAGACAATGTACTGAATTTATTTGTATACTAAGATTTTCCCTTTAATTTAAAATGTAACTTACACTGTTTTGCTTTTAAATAATAAATAATTAGCAAACGTCAGTAACGGAGCAGACATTGTCACGTAAATTAAATTTTTTATGTCATTAAATTTGGCTATTATACTTAACATGTAGGCTGTAGTTATAGTACCCAGTATATTTCATTACAAAAATAGAATTTGTTACAAAAATAATAATAATTCACAGATGTAGTTACATTTACGTTACGGTAACGGAGTGGAAAAAAATTATTGGGCCTCATTACTTGATGACATCCAAAAACATTTAAAAAGCAGATTCGTGCAAAACCAAATCTATTTTGTACATCCCTTATGATGAAATTTAACATACTTGTTAAAATTTTATAGATAGTCCAAACTTTATTTTCATGCAACATTAGTTGCGACAAAACCGTCTTATGAGAAATTGACTCATATAATTTTATCTATTCGAATAGAGGAAATAGTTCTGTATTTGAATCTATTTTTATTTTTTCCAATCCATATCCGTTCAGTTTTTATTAGATAATTTCGATCAGTGTGCGGAATGATATGGTGTTCGGTTTGACCCGGTTTAACTCAATTATTTTTGTAATTTTTTTATTATATTAAGTGGTATTACTTTAAATTATCCGAATATAGTAAGCGACGATTTGAAAACTTCTATAAATAGGTTTAAAAATTAATTTTCCTCAGCTTACCTGTTTTCAAACATTAGAAACATTGAAATCGTATGATAAAATGATATTTGAATTTGTCTAATGACTTTTTATGAGTTATTTGAACTCAATTCTATTAACTTTCATTAATTATATGTTATTTGAATGTTTAAGAATAAATTTTTTGAAAAGTTTTGGAAAATTGAATCATAAATAATTAATGATTTAGTTTACAGAAACTAAGTTTAAACTATTATTTACTTTATTCCAATAAGTTTAAACTATTATTGCACATTTTTGCGGGGTAAATACAGTTATTTGCATCTTAAAAGTATACAATTCAGGTATTAACACCTATTACATTTCCTTTCATATTATTCATAAAAAAGTAATGTTTTATTAATTTATAATACTAATTATTATTACTTTACAACAATTGCTTTATACCATCGTAGGTCTTTATGTGTCAGTTTTATAACTGTTTGTAAATGTTCATCACTATCGTATATATATATATATATATATATATATATATATATATATATATATATATATATATATATATATATATATATATATATATAAATAAATATATATAATATATATATATAATATATATATATAATATATATATATATATATATATATATATAATATATATATATATATAAATATATATATATTATATATATATATATATATATATATATATATATATATATATATATATATATATATATATATATATATATATATATATATATATATATATATATATATATGGATTAATTGATATTAATAAAAGTGTTATTTTAGCTCATATAGCAAAAGCCATCATTTAACTAATTTAAACATCAATAAAACCATTTATAATTATTAAACCCATAGGTTTTTTAGCGGTAATTTAGTTTGGTAATGGGTTTATAACAATAAATTAAAATGATTTGTATACAAATTTCACGTTATATCTACTATAGTCTATAGATCAGCAATTGCTAACTAGTTTTGCATATCTTTATAACATACAATTTTAAGAAAAATAAAAAACAATAATATAAGGAAGAATAATAAAAAAAAAAAGGTTGCTGCCCTAGCCTGAACCCTTAGTTACAGTGGTGCTCCTTTGCGGTAGCAGGCTATAAGGTAGTTGCTGTATGTACTGAAGCCCCTGGCAGCAGGCTATTTCAGTATGGTGTATGATGTATATATATATCTGTGTGTGTGTGTTTTTACAATTCTTCAAATCTAAAATTATAAATCGCATTCAAAAATCTATATATATGACATGAATCTTAACAAAAATAGTTACCAACAATGTAGATTACACTCAATTTGTATATACATAATTTTTATTTATTGTTATATATCAACATATATAGTTACCTTGATATCTTAATTAGAATATTCATGGCATGGCTGCTAAAAATATTATTGCATCACCACTTGTCACTTTTGAAAGACCAGTGTTTCAGATGTTTATGGGTGAAATGATTTTATCTCAAGCCAGTGTGGTTCGATATTATGATACATCAAATCGTTTAAATAGTTTAACTGGAACTTTGTATATAACAAACTTTAAATTAGCATTTATCTGTTCACTCAAAAGTGTTTCTAAACAGACATCTGGGTTTAGTGAAAAATATTTAGAAGAACCAATTGATCACAATGATTTAATACCACTAACTGTCATCAGTAATATTTATGGTATTTCTAATATGAAACAAAAACGTAAAAAACTAAAGAATGTTATGATAGAACTCTCAAGTCAGTGCGATATACTTGAAATAGAAACAAAAGACTTTAGAATTGTTCAATATGATTTTAAATCCTCAGGAAGTCAGAATAAGCGTTCTTGTTTTCAAATGATATCCCATTATGCTTTTCCAACAACAGTTTTTCGTTTATTTGCATTTGATTATGGTAACAGTTATGTTACAAGCAATAGTAGTGCATTTTGTTTTTTTAAAACTAAAAAAGATTATGAGCTCAATATTAGCCGATTGCATGCTTCACAAAACTGGCGTGTAACTGATATCAATGAAAAGTTTGCTATTGATGAATCGCTGCCAAAGTTTATTGTTTGCCCTGCATCTCTAGAAGATAATGATATTGAACAAATTGCTAAAAGCTATGTTAAAAAAAGATTTCCAGTATGGATTTGGAGCAATCCTAGTTCAGGTTGCTCTCTTTTGATCTCATCTCATCTGAGGTATTTTAAAAGTATTTTTTATAATAAATTATAAATGTGTATAAATTTTTTTTGAACTATCTAATATATACACTTATATATATTAGGTTGTTTTCAAATAACAACATTCAAAAAAAAATGTCTGAACCTGTAATTGTTTTTTTTTATTTGTGTAAATAAACTGTAATTGTTTTATTTATATAATATATATATATGTGTGTGTGTGTGTGTGTGTGTGTGTGTGTGTGTGTGTGTGTATATATATATATATTTATATATATACATATATATATATATATATATATATATATATATATATATATATATATATATATATATGTATATATATTATATATGTGTATATATTATATATGTGTATATATTATATATGTGTATATATTATATATGTATATATATTATATATGTATATATATGTGTGTGTATATATATATATACACACATATATATACAGGATGGTCATTATTAGGTTAGCTTACTTAAAATAATCTTCTTCTTTTTTTTTTTCGCCAAATAAATTGAATTAAAAATAGCGAAAAGAATGCATTGAATAAATGCTAGATACAATAATTTTGAAAAACTGGTGAAAAAAGCCCCCATTTCATAAAAAATAAACAGAAAAGTTTTGCTGCAATTTAAAATAAAACGCTTTTATTTGTTTGGCAAGCACTTTTTTATGCGCTTGAAGTTTTTTCTTTGTGATGGCCCTTGAGTAGAAATCTTTCGTCTTCCTGCTGAAAAATGTGCTTCTTACTTAACTTCTTGGATTCAAGCTGGCATGGAATCTTTAACTCCCTCTTGACAATTCCAGGTCAAGCCTAACTCTTCTCCGTGGTTTTCCTCACATTGTGTTGCTGCAATTTCTAATCAAAACTGTTACTTCCATATCTGTCAGCAAAACAATTCTCCAGAAAACAGGCGTCTGTTTATTACTGCCAGAAATCATTGTAAAAAGGTTTTGTCTAACACCAAAGCCCGCTATTCCCAGGTCATGAAATCTTGTAATTTATCACAAAAATTAGGCTCTCGCGACTTCTGGAGGATCTTTAATAGTATCAATAATAAGGGCAAATCTGTTATTCCACCTCTCTTGTATGGTTCAGACTTTGTGACCTCACCTAAAGATAAAGCTAAATTGTTTGCTAAGAACTTTTCATCAAGATCATCTCTTGATTCCACCAGTTGCATTCTACCTGTTATAACTGTCAAACAGGTTGATCAATTGCTTAACATTCGTATCACTCCATCTTCTGTATCTAAAGTGATTTCCTACTTAGACTCTTCTACAGCTTGTGGTCTAGACAAACAATCTCTCATCTTGAATCTAATAACTTACTTTCCAATTATCAATATGGATTTTGTTCTTCCCGTTCTACAGCTGATTTGCTGACAGTAATAACGAATAGGTTTTATCATGCATTAGATAAAGGTGGAGAGGTTAAGGCTATTGCTCTTGACATTTCTAAAGCTTTTGATAAAGTTTGGCATGCTGGTCTTCTCCATAAGTTTTCTTCTTACAGTATATCTGGTAATGTCTTTACGATTATTGAATCATTCCTTTCCAATTGTAGTATAAAAGTTGTCCTCGATGGACAGCACTCTTCTTTATATCCTGTAACTTCAGGGGTTCTTCAAGATTCAATCATTAGCCCTACACTCTTTTTAATTTACATTAATAATCTTCCAGATATTCTTACATCCAAGGTGGCATTGTTCCCTGATAATACTTCATTTATTCTCACAGTGGCTGGTGAACTTTAATTCAGATAAAACTCAATTTTTTCAGCCAATCATTATTGCAGTAATATAGATCTTCCTATATTTATGAACAGTAATGTACTCGATGAGTCATCTACCCTTCATCTTCTAGGATTAACTCTTACTTTCAATCTTTCTTGGAAACCATATATCAAGTTCATTGCAAAATTAGCATCTGCTAAGATTTCATCTCTTTATCAAGCTCGACACTTTCTTTCTTTGGATTCTATTCTCTTTCTATAAATCTCAAATCCAGCTTTGTATCACTACTGTTGCCATATCTGGGTCGGATCAACTAATGATCAACTAATGCCCTTTCTCTTTTAGACAAGGTGCAAAAATACATTGTAAACATAGTTGGACCTGCTCTTGCAGCCAACCTCCAACCATTATCACATTGTCATAATGTTGCTTCTCTTTCTCTTTTCTACGAATATTATAATGGGTGCTGCTCTAAAAGTGCTAGCGTCTTTTGTGCCATCTACTAAAATTTGTTCTCATGCTACTTGTCACTCAATTAAGTCTTATCCTTTTTCTGTGACTGTTCCTAAGTGCTCTAAAAACTCTTATACGTCTAGTTTTTTTTCCTCAAACATCAGTTCTGTGGAATTCACTTCCTTCATCTTGCTTTCCTGATTTATATAATTTGCAATCTTTTAAGTCATCTGTCAATTGTTATCCTGCTCTACAATCTTCATCTTTTCTCTTCCAGTAACTTCCAACTCTAATAGTGGTTGTTTGCAGCCTAGTTGGAAGCAAAGATGTCAAAAAAGTTTCATCTGAGCAATAGTTAGGAGTTGTCCATATGTATGCTTTTACTTCGACCCTACCCCTCACCCTGCATTTGCTATACACTTTTTTGAGTACCCTCCACCTCTCTTAAAGTACCTACGCTTTTAACCTACCTACCCAACCTTTTATGGTTAAATTTTAATTTAGTGAATTTTTTTTAATTTAGTGTTTCCTTTTATTTATAATTGATCCTTGCCCCCATCTCATATACCTGATTTGCAGACTCTCTCTGAGTGTTTGTACTTTATGGACGATCACTAAAGAAATCGTTTTATGAATGCTACATACAAAAATTAATAATAATTTTATATCTCTGATTTTAATTAATAGAGAAAAAATTTTTTCTTATCTCTGCTCATTTTAAAAACTCTTAAAATTAGTTATTTATAACTTTATTAATATTATTGATGCATGTAACTGATGCATGTAAATAATTAAATAATAAACTAATAAACTTTTAATATATAAAGTAAATAAATTAATGTAATTTTTTCATTTGTTACTCACTCATTTTTTTTAAATAAAAAATTATTTGTAGTTGCAAAGCCAAAAATTAGAAATTTAAGAAACAATCATTTAAAAATATAAAAATTTAACATTTTATTTCATTTATGCAAATGTTGAAAAAAGAAAAAATTTTGTTAATATCAAACATTAAAAAAAATGTAATATTAAATTTTATTATTTGATATTAAAAAAAGAAAAGAAAATAAACATTCCCTTATAGTAATAATAAAAAAGAAGTTAAATAACATTTAACTCGTTTTGCGGTAATTAATATTATTGCAGTAATTTTAAAAAGTTAATGTCTTTAAAAAATAAAAAAATTAAGAAAATTTTAAGATTTCAAATATTACATTAAGCTAATGCATTAAGCATTTTTTATTTAAAACAAGGCCTGGTATATATATTCATATATATATATATATATATATATATATATATATATATATATATATATATATATATATATATATATATATATATATATATATTCAATATATATATATATATATATATATATATATATATATATATATATATATATTTATGTATATATATATATATATATATATATATATATATATATATATATATATATATATATATATATATATATATATATATATATATAAAAGGTTAGATGAAAAAAAAAAACTTTGTGATAGTGCTTAAAGTTTCATGCCATTTTCTGCACTCATCAGCCATATATTTAAATCAAGGAAATACTGTTTAAAAATATAATTTAAAAATCTTTACAAAATTAAAAAAACAACAACAATGGAATGAGTTCTGATGTCAAATAATGATAATAATTATAGTAATAGTAATAATAATAACAATATATGGAAAAACATCTTTTCTGATCGCCAGTGATATCTGGAAGTTAGTTATAGTTGCATGCCAGGTGTAAAATCTATTATAAATTTGCACAACAGATACATTTTATGCAATGATACAAACTCTAATCAAGAAAACTGTAATTGCTTTAATAAAAATCTCTGTCCATTGTTCAATAAATATTTAACAAGCAACATTGTATATCAAGCAACTGTAACCACTGCTAATCACGATTCCTCTCCTAATGAAAAATCCTACATTGATATAAGTGAAACTCCTTTTAAATTAAGATATGCTAATCATGTTAAATTTTTTAACATTTCTAAATACAAAAATGATACTGATCTCTCAAAGCAGGTATGGAAGTTAAAAGAAGCTAATTTAGTTTCTATAATTAATTGGAAAATTCTCAGGCGATGTAAAGCATATAATCCAACATCCAAATCTTGTAAATTATGTCTCACTGAAAAATATAAAATCCTAAATTATAAAAATCCTAATCTATTGAAAGGAGTGAGATTGTTTCTAAGTGCAGACATTTTCCTTCCATTTTACAAACAGATTCCTTCTTTCCCAATTTGACACTAGCGATTAGAAAAAATGTTTTTCCATATTATTAGTATTAATATTATTGTTATTATTGTTATTATTATTGTTATTACTATTATTATCATTATTATTATATGATGTCAGAACTCATTCCATTGTTTTTTTTTTTAATTTTGTAATGGTTTTTAATTGTATTTTTAAACAGTCTTTTCTTGTTATAAATATATATAGCTGATGAGTGCCGAAACTTTAAGTACAATCAAAAAGTTATTTTTTTTCTTCTAACCTCTTATTTATTGATCTATTTTGTAATTATTTCACTTTATATCGATCACTCTCAAATCAAAAAAGAGTTGATTAATCAAAACAACAATATATATATATATATATATATATATATAATATATATATATATATATATATATATATATATATATATATATATATATATATCTATAGTTTTTTGGCTGTGTGAAGAGCGGAAGGAAAAAAGTGAGTCTTATGCCAACATATACGTCACTTTTAATTACTTTTAAATTTCGTCAAACATTTCAGTGTTGGACGAAAGTAAAAACCATTAATTTAATTACAAATTAATCGTTTTTTAAAAAAACTACAAAAACGCAAATTTAATTGACCAGAATGTTTTTAAAAACATTCTGAATGTTTTTAAAACATTTTGAATGTTTTTAACAATATAAATAATGTTTTTATTTTAATTTTTTTTAATAAAATGTTTTTATTTTTATTTTTTTTAATAAAATGTTTTTATTTTTATTTTTTTTACTGTAAATCATGCGCGGAGTGTTGCTACATCGACTATCTTATAGCCTGACTCGCAAGGGAGTGCTGCTACATCGACTGACAAATAGCCTGACTCGCAAGGGAGTGCTGCTACATCGACTGACAAATAGCCTGACTCGCAAGGGAGTGCTGCTACATCGACTGACAAATAGCCTGACCCGCAAGGGAGTGCTGCTACATCGACTGAGGGTTTGGTTGGGGCAGGCAGTCTATCATTATTAAAGAAAAAAAATTCTGGTCTTGCATTTTAATTTTTACTTTTTGTCAACAAAATATAGAAAAAACTTTCGGACAACATCTAAGGGTTCTATATATATATATATATATATATATATATATATATATATATATATATATATATATATATATATATATTTATATATATATATATATGTATGTATATATATATATACACACACATATATATATATATACACACATATATATACATATACATATACGTATATATATATATATATATATATATATATATATATATATATATATATATATATATATACATATATATATATATATATATATATATATAAATATATATATATATATATATATATATATATATATATATATATATATATATATATATATATATATATAGAACCCTTAGATGTTGTCCGAAAGTTTTTCCATATTTTGTTGACAAAAAGTAAAAATTAAAATGCAAGACCGGAATTATTTTTTTTAATAATTGATAGACTGCCTGCCCCAACCAAACCCTCAGTCGATGTAGCAACACTCCCTTGCAGGTCAGGCTAAAAGATAGTAGATGAAGCAGCACTCCCTTGCGGGTCAGGCTATTTGTCAGTTGATGTAGCAGCACACCCTTGCAAGTCAGGCTATTTGTCAGTCGATGTAGCAGCACTCCCTTGCGAGTCAGGCTATAAGATAGTCGATGTAGCAACACTCCGCGCATGATTTACAGTAAAAAAACATTATAAAAAAAACATTTTATTAAAAAAATTAAAAATAAAAACATTTTATTAAATAAAATAAAAATAAAAACATTGTTTATATTGTTAAAAACATTCAGAATGTTTTTAAAACATTCTGGTCAATTAAATTTGCGTTTTTTTAAAAAACGATTTATTTGTAATTAAATTAATGGTTTTTACTTTCGTCCAACACGCAAATGTTGGATGAAAGTCAAAAGTAATTAAAAGTGACGTATGTGTTGGCGTAAGAATCACTTTTTTCCTTCCGCTCTTCCCAAAGACAACAAACTATAGATCTATATATATATACATATATATATATATATATATATATATATATATATATATATATAATATATATATATATATATATATATACATATAAAAATATATATATATAAATATATATATATATTTATATACATATATATATATATATATATATATATATATATGTATATATATATATATATATATATATATATATATATATATATATATATATATATATATATATATATATATATATATATATATATATATATATATATATAGATATGTATATATATGTATATACATATATATATATATATTTATTTATATATATATATTTGTATTTATATATATATATATATTTATATATATATATATACATATATATATGTATATATATATATATATATATATATATATATATATGTATATACATATATATATATTTATATTTATATATATATATATATATATATATATATATATATATGTATATATAGATATGTTTATATATGTATATACATATATATATATATATATATATATATATATATATATATATATATATATATATATATATATATATATATATATTTATTTATATATATATTAGGGTGTCCCAAAAAACAACATTTTTGAAAAATATATGCAGAGACCCCCTTAATGTGTTCTATCTAATACAAAAACACAAGATTAAAAATTTTTTTGAATAAAAAATATTTTAAGAGGTCCCTCAAGACCCTTGAATATTTAATGGATCCCTAATATTTTCAAAAAAAAAATTTTTCAAAAATATGTTAACCTGGTACTCAAATGAAGCGAAATATATAAAAATTTCAAAAATAGTATAGATTTCAAATATAGAATTGTTATTTTTGGTTTTATTACATGAAAAATTACGTTTTTTAACAAAAAACAAAAAAATGCATTTTTTATGTATTTTTATGACAATTTTGATAAATAAGTTAAAATTTTTTCAAATTAAATATTATTTTTAAATTTTTATATAATTTTGCTTCATTTGAGTACCAGATCGACATACTTTTAAAAAACTTTTTTTTTTGAAAATATTAGGGACCCATTAAATATTTGAGGGTCTTGAGGGATCCCTTAAAATATTTTTTATTCAAAAAAATTTTAAATCTAGTGTTTTTGTATTGGATAGAATAAATTAAGGGGTCTCTGCATATATTTTTCAAAAATGCTGTTTTATGGGACACCCTAATATATATATATATATATATATATATATATATATATATATATATATATATATATATATATATATATATATATATATATATATATATATATATATATATATATATATATATATAACCTCCAAGGTGAACAAGAATTTACTTCAAATAACCAAAAGTTCGAAAAACTGAAAATCTTTTTTAAAGTGACCAACTTTAAGTTACTATTAAATTTTAACAGTAGTAGAAAGTAAAAAAGAATAAAAACTTTGGAATAAGATGCGGTTTAAGTCTTTACCTTCTAAAAAAAAAAAATCTAAAATAAAGAAATAAAGTATTTACAATTTTTCAAAAAAAATTGTCCATTTTCGATTGCTTTTTTGCCTCTAAAGAATGTTTATCAAACATCTTTGATACTAGGTTTAGCGATTGTCGGATTTTGACGCCGTTATTTTCAAAAAGAGGCCAACATTCAATTAACTCTATTGCACGTGCAACCTCTGATAGTTTTGGCTTTACGGGAGGCAAATCATTCGAATCTTCATCTATCTCCTCATCTATCTCAGCACAATCGTTGATTAAAATGGAATCCAGAATTTCTTGATCTGTGATAGCAATTGCTTTGCTTGTACAAATATCAAAATTTATGTTTACGTAATCTTCAACAGCAAAATCTTTCTCTACTAAGCCACGTGATCTAAGCTCTTTGACTTGATCTGTGATAGCAATTCAAAAGGATCTTCTTCACCATTTATACTTGCAACCGGAATTTCCTTTGAGATGCCTGCCTTTCTAAAACAATTTATTACAATGTTAGTCAATACAGCATCCCATGACTTGACCAACATGCTCATAGCTTCAAGAATGATGATATTTGGGGTCGTTTTACCAGCATCGATGTATTTTATCTGACGCCTCACAATATTCGTGCGATAAAAAGTCTTCAATGCCCTTATGACTTCTTTGTCGATTGGTTGCGTTTTGGTGGTAAAAATACTAATTCAATTGCTTTGAGATTTTCAACATTAGGATGAGCTGGACAGTTATCTATGATTAGTGCAACTTTTCTACCCTCAGCATTAAACTTTGCGTCAAGTCTCCTTACATAATGAGTAAAGATTTTAGAGTCCATCCAGGAATTATTTTGGGACTTGTACTGACAAGGTAGACTTTTGACACCTTTTAAACATCGTGGTTTTTCTGCTTTTCCAATTATAAACATAGGCAGCATTACCAACCCCATTTCCTGCTGCTAAGCCTGTTAAATGAACTTTGCTTAATTTTCCTCCTGCACATCGTTTACCTTTTAGATGAAAGGTTTTTATTGGTGGCTGTTGATAAAATAAACCAAACTCATCAGCGTTGTAAACATCTCTCAATTCATACCTTATAAGGATAATGGGCAGATGGCTTTGCTCCCAACTTGATGTCTTTTCCGCTGTACATGACCTTTCCTCGCCAGAAATAGTTCAAAAAACAACATTATGTCTATTTTTCCACCGATCAAGTCACCCTTCTGAAGCCTTAAAATTCGCAATGTTGAGCTTTTTTGCAAAACCTAAAGCTTTTTCTCTAATGATGTCTCAACCAATCGGTACATTTTGTTCATGTGCACTCTTAAACCATTTATATACAGCTTTATCAACGGAATCATGCTTTCCCAAACTTAACTTTTGTCTCTTTGCTCCAATTTGACCTGACTCATACTTGCTAATTATGTTTTTTTATGCGTAATCCAGTAAGTTAAAGTGTTTTGAGGAACACTGAACTTTTTTGCAACATTTTTTTTAGTTAGTCCTTTTTCTAAATCTTTAAGAGCAAGATATTTTTCTTTGATTGTCAGAACTGTTTTCTTATGTTTAGATGCCATGTTGAAACTTCTACCGCACTACTTTGCAATGTCTTCGATTTTTTAATTATATTTTAATTACATTATTTCGTTTATATTATTTTGATAATGTTTAGTAACGTTACGTTTTGAAATGCAATGGAATGGTATCTTTAAACAAAGAAAAACTTCAAATAACTGACATGGTTTTCGTCAAGGGAGTAAAAAATTGTTTCAAATAACTGCGTGTTCGATTAACTGATGGGTTATTTGAACACGCAGTTATTCGAACAATGCATGGGTTTGTTAATGAAAATTCGCGGGGAATTAAAATTTCTTCGAATAAGCGGGAAATTTGAATAAGTGCCAGTTCCAATAACTGGGAGTTTACTGTATATATATATTCTCTCAAAAGCATAATTTTTATTAGCAAAAAAATTGGTCGCATAATAAACTGCAATGCTTTTTAAAAGGCACAGTTGTTGCAAAAAAAAAAAAAATTAAAAAAAAAATTAAAAAAGAGAGCCAAATGAATTGCAAATGTTTTGGATTGGACTAACTAATAATATAAAATTATTACACTCTAAATTATTTTGATAAAATTATTTATCTGATAAAATATAAAATCATTACACTTTTAATTATTGCATAATAATTTTTATTTTATGTAATGAGTTATGTATTTTATATATTATTTATTTTACTTTAATATAATATTCATTTTTATTGTGAAATAAATTATTAAGAATTATTATGTTTTATGCATTCTATTACAACAAGAAAATATAAAACATTTTTTATAAGCAGTAAAAACTTTTATAGCTCTTTGTCAAATTTTTTTATCAAATAATTAATGTTTTTAATAAATAAATGGAAAGCTAGTTTGAAAACCCAAAAACAATGCTCTTCTATAAAATTAGTTCACAGCATAATAAATGACGCTTGTTATTTATATATTCTTGTAACATTAACAATACAAACATATGCTTGTAAGAAGTATAAAACCAAATTTTGTATTTAATAAGCAATTTTTAATGAATCAACAGATAGCTCAAGCTAAAACCAAATGCTCTTGTAAGAAGCTGTTTAGAGGAGCAGCTTGCATAGCTTGCCTTGTTCGTTTTTAAAGAGCTTTTCTCTGCCCTCCTGCTCATTTACTCCCACTAAGGCCTGTATATATAATTCTACCTACCACCACTGCTTTCCATCACTACATTATTTTACTCATTGTTTTGTTTGTGGAGTTACAAAGATCTGTTTAAAAGTTCTCTACTATGTAAAATTAAAAATTTTATTAAAAGTAAAAAAATTTTATTGTGTTTTTTATTTCTTTAGAAATTCCTCGAGTAAAGATCCCATGTCTCATCAAATGATTCCGTCAAAGCTATTGAATTCTTTGAAGTCTTCTTCTATCGTTGGTAATGGAGAGAGTTTTTCAATTGATTTAAATAACATTTCTGATTTTCCTTCTCTAAAACAGTTGCAAATAAGTTATCAAAAAATTCACAAGTACTGTACCTTTCATTCAAGTAAAGAATTTTGGAGTTCTGATTCCAGTTGGTTGACTAGCATTGAAGAGACAGGGTAATATAATAATAAGATAATAATAATAGTTATGGTAAAAATATTCGAGCCTTCCCAGGAAACGCGTGCAAATTTTTGTCTTGATGTCCACGCATGAGTATTTTATTTTAGACAACTTGGTCACAGCCGGTTGCAAGTTTTATTATATTAAGTGTTGCGGAAAAAACTAAGTTTCAAAAATAAAGAAAGCAAAACTAACAAAATAGGATATTAAAATAGATTTAAATAGAAAAAAATAAAAAACATTAGTAATTTAAATAATTTGTGTACTGTTTTATTTTTGTTTCTTTAGAGTGGTTGTTATTTTACAGCAACAAAATTGGATAAGGCAAAGCCTTATCCAATTTCATTTGTTTTAAAAAGTCAACATTAAAAATAATTGTTTTCCAGTTTCCAGTTTTGTGAATGCTATACATGGTAGCCTGATCAGTAGTGTCAAAGCATAGCCTATGAAAAAACCGACCAATTTGAAACGAATCAAGTATAGTTCTGTATAGCTAAAAATTGTTCCTCTCCTGTTCCATGGTCCAATCCTGGCACACCAAGTAGGTGGGTCTCATTGTTCAATCTTATAAGGACACACAGATGGCCTTTTGTCTCATCTGTTGCACCTGTAAAATCCTTAATCATTTTCCTATCAAAATGTAAAATTACTGGTGTACCAGTGTTGGTAACCATTTTACTTATATTACCTCTCAGAATAGCTGCATCCTCCCATATGATTTTGTCAGATATTCTGTGATTGGAGCTGAGGGATAATATAATACCATCAATATTTCCACCAGCGCTGGACTTAACTTATAAGTGCATTTGCTTGATTGTTAGAAATTCCCATTCCAATTGCTGTTCTAGCAGTTTTTGACACAATATCTCTAGGAAATATGAGTACCTAACCTTTAGCAGCTTTCTTCCTTTTGGGTCAAGTTATCTCAAAATCCCCATCATCAAAACTTTGATCAGTACACTCAAGTTCCCAATCATCAAAACTAACTTTATTTTCAGTTAAAAATCTTGCTGATATTTCTGTTTCTGCTTGTACAGAAGAGGTTTCCTGACTTTCTCTTAATTTAGCTCTCACACTGGCCTGCTCAAAATGACCATCAAGTTCTCCTATTACCATTTTTCGGCTTTCCATCTGGTTCTGAATAGAAATTAAATCTTCTTCCTTGACCAATTCAGTATGCGTCTATTAGACTGCAAGCCATAATTGTAATATGTATATATATATATATATATATATATATATATATATATATATATATATATATATATACATAAATATATATATATATATACATATATATATATATATATACATATATATATATATATACATATATATATAAATATATATATATATATATATATATATATATATATATATATACATATATATATATATATATATATATATATATATATATATATATATATATATATATATATATATATATATATATATATATATATATATATAAAGTACTACAAAATTGTTCATTACATTTTTTTTTTAATGTTTTGGCATAATATTTTTAAATATTACAACTTAAAAGATCGCAAATTATATAAATCAGGAAAACAAGTTGAAGGGAGCAAATTCCAAAGAACTGATGTTCGAGGAAAAAACTTGACAAAAAGGAATTTAGGAAGCACTTAGAAACAGTCACAGTAAAAGGATAAGACTTGATAAGTTCATATGACCAGTGTAAGAATTCATTAAAAACAATATTTTAAAAAAGCAACTACAACACAGAAATATAGAGTAAAGCTCTATATTTAAATAGCTTTTAAAAAGCTATTTAAGTTTTTAGTTTTATATTTTTAATTGAAAACTTAAAAATAAAGTATAAAGTGTAATCTATTTATTCTAAAAACAAAATAACTTTTTAATTCGCAACATTTTTATAGTTGCAATTTTAACTTAGTATGTGAAATACAACTTAAAGCTAAAATAATAGGCTCGAATTTAGTTATCACAAATTGCGATATTTGGAAATATTTCTGGTCATCAAACTCTCTTTATTAAAAACTGTGAACACAAACAAAATTATACTAAAGCTATTTGCACATCGTTTGAAACATGAAAATCAATATTTGTTAAGAACTTTGAGAAATTATATATTTAAAAATTTAAATGTTTTAAATTAAAAATTAATTAACTGATAATAAAAATAATTATAAAAAATATATATTTTAAGATAATTTATTAGAGTTTTTTTGTTTTATTTTAAAATTACTGTGAAAACTCCTCTGTATTTAAGTTTATATACATATCTGCTAAAGAGTTATGAGCATTTAACTTATAAGAAAATGTTTAGATTTAAATAAGATATAAATTTTATATCTTTTTTCGCAATTTATTTTAAAATATTTGATCACCACTAAATTTTTGACTGTTGTGATTTGTGATTGTTTAATATTACATTGTAATGTATCTTTTATTTTTCTATTTTTATCTGATGATTCATTTAAAATTAAAGTATTAAAGTTTAAATCATAAGTTTTAATAATGATAAAAATAATATTAATAAAAATAGTAGTAATAATATAGTTTTATTTTTTAAGATTTTTTATCATAATTCAGATCAATAGATTTTTTATTGAATAACAGTTATAGAGTTTAGTGATAAAAAGTTTTCCATTTTTTAAAAGTTAAAAATTTAAAGACCACAAGCATTATCAAATAGCGCAATTCGCAATCACTTAATTTGAGCCTTCATCTTTTTTCATAAACAGTTATAAATTTATAATTAGATATTTGTTCATTTTAACTTAAATTACATAACTCAAAACAATTTTAAAAGTATTTTAGTAATTTATTTAAGTTTTAATTACAAAAGCTCTTTTAATTACACGCTCTCTAGCTTAGAGTTAAATTCAGTGCAATTTTTTTAACTTTTCAAATAACAAAAAAAAAAAAAATCACATAGAAAAGAGTGAGCAATGAACCTTAATATATGAAAATAGAAAATGTGAAATAAAATAATATTTGTAAAATAATCAATAGTTTTAATAAAAAAGTGAGCTAATATACTAAAAGCATAAACTAAAAAAAGTTAAATCCAATGTTCTTATTAACAATTTTTCTATAAAACTTTGAATAAATAAGTTGCTTGAATAAGTAAATAACATAAAATCAATCGTTGCTGATGATTGTTTCTCATCATGAAGGGAGCAAATTCTAAAGAACTGATGTGGAAAAAACTAGATGAAAAAGAATTTTCGGAGCACTTAGGAGCAGTCACAGTTTATCTTTAATAAGTTTATCTTAATCCATATTGATCATGAGAAAGTAAGTTATTAGGTTCAAGATAAAAGAAAAAAAAAGTGTTTGTTAAATAAAGACTCAAAAACTTGCTTATGATAGGAAAAAAACTAATGGGACAGTAGTAAGACAAGTCAGATCAATCTCCAGAATTATTGAAAATAAGGATAACAGAAGCCACTATCCAGCAGGCTGGAAAACAAGACTCTGATAAGCACTTCTGCAAGACTATTACAGGTATATTGTCTTGATCACAAGCTGTAGAAGAGTCTAAGCAGAAAATCACTTTAGAAACAGAAGCTGGAATGATACAAAAGTCAGGTAATGGATTAACTTGTTTGTCGGCTATATCAGGTAGAACGTGACTAATGGAATCAAAAGATGATGTTGATGAGAAGTTCTTTGCAAACAATTCAGCTTTGTCTGTAGGTGAAGTGACAAAATCTAAACCATACACGAGAGGTGGAATAACAGATTTATCCTTGTTATAAATACTGTTAAAGATTCTCCAGAAGTCACGAGAGCCTAATTTTAAAGATGAAATACGAGATTTTGTGACCTGAGAATAGTGGGCTTTGACATTAGACAAAACCTTTTTACAATGTAAAAGTAGTGAACAGACGTCTGTTTTCTGGAGAATTGTTTTGGTGGTAGTAAGTAATAATTAAGATTAGAAATTGCAGCAGCACAATGAAAGGAAAACCATGGAGAAGAGTGAGGCTTGACTTGAAATCATACAGAGAGAATAAAAGATTCTTGAAGATAATCTCAACTTTCAAACTGTAATTTTTCCGTTTCATAAAACTGTCAGTTACAACCTTCTTGCTCTGAGTCTGTGATGCGTATTGTAGGTCTTTACTTAAGAAATTATTATAAAATAAATGTTTTTATAAAATTAGCTTGTTTTGAATATTCTAGTTGACTGGCCCTGCAAAAGCACGGTTTTTCGCAACTATCCCACACTGACCTTTCTATACTTCTTTCTTATATATACATCATAGCTGTCCGGACCCATTGTGCAAAAAAAAATTGTCACACACCTTTTCTGCATACATAGAGCCTATAAAAGATTTTAAAAATATTTTGTTTTTCACTTGCATAACTTTGATAGCTCAGTAGTTTGATGTGCTGTCATTGGTGTTGTTTTGCAAGGGTTCAAATCCACTCCTCAGCACAATACATTTTTAATTAATCCAATCTGTCCATATATACTTAAAGCATAAATATAGATATAAAAAATATAAATAAAAACAGCAAAATAGACTTTTATTTGTTAAAATAAAATTTTAAAGTTTTTGCTAGCTACACGCTTTTTTTTTGTTTTTGTTTCCAGAGTAGTATAATAGTAGTAAATAGTAAAATAACAATGATGATATTTACAACTTATGTAAATTTACTACTAAATCTAAAACTTTTTTTCTCATAATTAATGCCCTCATAATTTCTAACCTAATATGTAAAGTTTAGATTTTCTCTATGTTTTCTAACATATTGCTGTTGATTTTTTTTAATGAAATAAGAGAGTAAGCAGTTAAAAAATTTCTTTGTTAGTTTTTACTGTCTGAAATATCTTTTAGTAATGCTCTCAGAAACACTAAGTGTCTTTAACTGGGTCTTTAAATAACAATGCTGAATATCATTAATGAACAACACTGAATATATTTGAAGAACAATACTGAGTGTTTTTAATATACAACACCAAATATTTTTATTAAACATTCGATCTCTAATTTTAAACCATGCCAGGCAAAGTAAAAAATTTTAGTTTAAAAAAGAAAAAATTTTATAAAGATGTTGACATTATAGCACAAAAAACTATAAAATACTTTCTTGTATCAGCGTAATTAAAGTATTAGTCAAAGTTATAGTGTAGAAGCAGTGAAAAAGGTTGAAAAATTCAATTTGTTATTGTGGTACAAGATTTTTCAAATTCTTTTTAAGTAACTTTATTTATTCTGAACTTTATTATTGCTTTCACAAGTTATGTTAATTTTTCATTCATTTTTGCATTTGAATATTTATACATTTTTTAAGTAGATGACATTATTGTGATTTGTACTAGATCAGGTGGCTACATTATTTTTTTCAAAGTTTTTTTCATAGCATTTTTCTATTGCACTTTGGTGTTTCTTTGTTGTTTTTATCTGTTCATTTTTTTAGGTTTTATTAAAAGGTTCTTTTTGTTTTCTAGGTGTTGTCATATTGTTTTTAACTATTGTCATGGTGTTTTTTTGTTTTGTTTTTTTAATACTTTTTATTGTTATTTTAATTTAGTAATTAGCATTATCTATAATTTTAGCTTTCGTAGTGACTTTTTTATTTCTTCTGTTTTTAGGTGGCTTCATTATGTTTCTTCTTGTTTAAAAATAGCAAAATCATTAGCAAAAAAAATTCAAAAAAACCATTTAAATGTTTTAATAGAAGAAAGTACTGGACACGACTTTTCAATTCTTGTTGCATCCTTAGTCCAAATTATGCTAGATCCATATTATCGTACTCATTTAGGACTAAAAGCTCTTATACAGAAAGACTGGGTTTTAAAAGGTCATCCTTTTTCTACAAGACTTGGTACATTATCTTTTCATTCAATTAATAAAACTGATTTTAATGGTCAAAGTCCTGTTTTTCTGTTATTTTTTGATTGTTTACACCAACTTATAAACCAGTATCCAGTATATTTTGAATACACAGATCTATATTTGGTCCTAGTAATGGATTGTGCTTATTCATCTTTGTTTGAAACATTTATATTTAATTCAGAAATGGAAAGTGAAAAACATTCAAAAGACGTAAAATTGGTATCAGTATGGGACTTTCTTGAAAGCAATATATCTGAAGCTAAATTTCAATCACTTTTTACTAATCTTGCATTTAAGTTTAATAAATCATGCAGCAAAGAGTACATTTATCCTTCATGTAAAGTCAGTAATATTATATTTTGGTCTAAATATTTTTTAAGATGGTTATCAATCATCAATAAAAATTTAGTATGTTTCTCTGGTATTGTATTGCAATTACAGCAAAATCAGTTCAATGAAGAAGTTGAATATTTAACGCATCGCCTTATGCAACTGCAGTTGCAATTCAGTATAAAGAGTTCAGTAAGTAATCAATCCTTAAGTTCAATCAATCAATCAAAAAAAAAAAAGATAAATGAAGCTCAATCAAATAACATTAAAAAAGATTTAATCAACGCTACTTTTGGTTTTCATCTATTGAAATTAATTTAGTTTTAATGTTACATAATTTGTTATAAAGTATTTTTAATATTTTATATTTTTATATTTTCACAGTTTTCAACTTTCATATTTCACTTAATGTTTTTTTATTTAAAGGATTTTTATTTATTATAATTTTTGGTTAATACAACTTCTTAATAGTAAATTTTAAGCTCTATATATATATATATATATATATATATATATATATATATATATATATATATATAAATATATACATATATATATATATATATATATATATATATATATATACATATATATATATATATATATATATATATATATATATATATATATATATATATATATATATATATCAATGATCGTTGACTTTTGGAAAAATTGATACTTTGAACTCCCAAAATTAATTATGCCTGATCAAATTTGATCGCCATAATTAATTTTGGGAGTTTTAAAAAGAATCTTAAAGTTACTAAATTATCTTTAAAATTTAAAAAATGCTTATGATTGTTAAATTGAAAAAATTAAATTAAACAGTTTTAAGACCAAAACAATCTTTAGTTCACAATAAAAACAGTAATTAATAAAAAGCGCAAAATTTTGATCTTCCGGAAAATTATTTGCTTTTCAGTTTTTATCATTTCTGTATATCCAGTGTTGATCATCAACCTTCAAATAATTATTTGGAGCTATTTATTTGAGAGTGTATATATATATATATATATATATATATATATATATATATATATATATATATATATATATATATATATATATATATATATATATAATGTGTTGCAGAATTTCTTCTTAACTGTTGTGGCCTCTCAATTTTAGAGAAGTGATTTTCGATTTTTTCAATCTCTAGTCTGAATATCATTTTTTTAAATTTAATGTTTTATTGTTATGTTTTAATTATTATTATATTTTAATTATTATTTTTAACATTTAAACCATGTTCGGATTTGGCTGTCTCATTTTTGCTGTCTGATGACATAAATGTTAAAATATAACATGTCATTTGAATTAAAAAAACTATGATATTGAATGTTTATTGTAATAAGATATTAAATGTTTTATGTCATATTTAGATAAAATATTTTTATACAATTTGCATTATTTATTACATGCGTTATAAATAAATATGAAAATAAAAAAATAAATATTAACATTTGTATTAGATTTGCATTAAATTAGATTTATGGGTGATTGCAAACAGTAAATAATATGATCATATAATAAATAAAAGTCTAAAATTAATGCTTCAAACATCACAAATTTTTTCAATCACCTGACAATAAACACTTCACCTTTCTTTCACTAATGCTCCACTCGTTTTTTCTAGTGTTTTTAATGAAAAATTGGCTTAACACTGAATTAATAATAGAAAATGTGTGAAGTTTTTGCTTATGTATATTGCATATATATAATTCAACTGTATTATAAGACATCTATTTAAAAATTACTATGTATTAATTTTTATTTAAAAAAATCCATCTTTTGTAAATTTGTTCAGAAGTTTTTTTTTTTGTGTGTAGAAATTTTAATATTATACTTAAATTAAAACTTTGTTGTTGTTTTTTTTTTTTTATTGTAATTTTGATTGACGCTTGACAGTGGAATTTAAAGTTTTAATTTTTTATTTTAAAAATAATTCAGTAAGAATTTTTGGTTTTGTTTTATGGAGGGAGTAAGAGAGAAATAGATTTAACTTAGAAAAGAAACTCCGAAAGAAAGTTAAAGGAATTATATAATTATTTTTTTTCAAGTTCACCAGATTTTTTTTAAATTAAAATATTTTTACATTTGTTCCAACTTTTTTTGTATTATGAACTTGTATTAGGCAAGCCTTAAAATGGAAATATCTATAAAAGAACTCTTTTGAAGAATAATGAAATAACAATTTTCTTGCTTATTTTATTTTTTGTTATAAAGCGATTGTTTATTTGATTTACTTAAAGATTTTTTGTTATAGAAAAATAAAATCAAAAGTAGTTTGTCATTAGCTTCTTTAACAATGTCTTACCCACGCAAGTTTGTATATCTGACTTTATGCTTTGTGATGGTTGCAGGGGTATGTTATTTATCTTTTTTAGTCTTTTTCGAACATAATCGAACAAATTCAAAATATTATCCTACACTTATCAACAAAGATATTTCCCAAGATTCTCACCAAAATGTTGATTTTAATAACCGAATAATGTCGGCTGATGTGCACGAGATCAATAAAGTTATGCAAATTGAAGTTAGTGAACTCAACAAAATAGGTGTAAAAATTGGTTTGAAACAAAATCGACTTTTAAAAACAAATAATTTAACTGACATCGATAATATTCGCAAAGTGTACAACTTCAAAAATGTGGATAATATATTACTTTCAAAGTTGTCAAAGGTTCAAAAGAAAATTGAATATTTAACCGACCCTTTGCCTAATTCCGCTTCATGTTCTGATCCAGTATTTTTACTCATCGCTGTTGTATCGCAACCATCAAATTATGAAAGGCGCGAGCAAATTAGAAACTCGTGGGCAAATACTTATTCAGAAGACTTTGATAAACTTAAAGTAAAAAAACTGTTTCCCAACAATAAAATATATTCATTAAGCAATGTTCTTAAAGTTGTTTTTATTGTAGGCGTACCAAAAGATCACTCTACCTCTGAAATTTACAAAGAGGCAATTTTGAAGAAAGATATAGTTTTTGGATCCATGGAGGAGGATTACAAGCTGCTTGTCATGAAAACAAGACTTGCACTAAAATGGTCCTATTACAACTGTCAAAGTTCTTTTTTCTTGAAAACTGATGATGATGTTTTTGTTAATCCAGTTATTCTAATTGAATGGCTTAAAGACATTCCTCAAAATAACTTATATACAGGCTGGTGCAACTTTAACTCTCCAGTTGTTCGCGATAAGAATAATAAATGGTATGTTTAACACCATTGTACGGTAAATGTATAGTGCATTAAAGTGTACGGTATTATAAAACAAATGTTTTATAATACCGTACAATTAAACACTATGCATTTAAACAACGTTACATTCAAAGCATTTGATTTTAATTTATGCTTATGTTTTAATTTTTTTAAAGGTATGTTTCTATGGAAGAATATGCTAATCCTACTTATCCTCCATACTGTCTTGGAGGTGGGTACTTAATGTCAGAAGATGTGTTAAAGTCCATTATCAATTTTTCATATGGTCGAAGCTTATTTCCAATGGAGGATTTGTATGTTGGGCTTATGGCATACGAACTTAAAGTGCCTGTACGAGACGAAAAATCTCACTTTGATTTGAACTATGTGGATCGTCAAAACGACTGTGATTTGAATAATCTATTTTTGGCACATCCAGTTCTCGGTAGCAATCAATTAGCACTTATTCAAAGATGGCGTAAGGCACAAAGTACTTGTGAATAGATCCCTTACTTTAACTGTTACTTAAAAAAATAGTTGTAAATAGTAAATATTGATATTTTAATATATTCATATATACATAATTATTTACATTATAGGTTTTGTAAGCTTTTTTATATAGTATATTTATATATTACATATATTATCGTGTAAGTAGTTATTTATATTATGTTTTTGATTTTTTCTGGGTTTGGCTGTTCATAAATATTAGGCTATACTTTAAAAGAATTTTTTTTTTGTCGATTGTTTCAATCCCTTGTTTTCAACTTCCAACCTCTGCGTTTTATAAATTAAAATGACACTAAATTTTAAAAATAATCTTGTAAAAATTGTTTCAAAGAAGTTACATTCGAACGAGCCTCTAAATTAAAAAAAGAACTTCAAAAATACATCACCATAAAGTTTATGATATATATAGTTTATAGTATATGATATATTATAAATTTTGAAATATTATTTTAATAAAGTTAAATCACATGCTATTAATGTCTGTGCTTGGCCGAGAGGTTAATGTGTAGGAAATCGACGACGGAGACCGAGTTCGAATCCCGAAGAAATCCATATTGAACTTTTTTTTTCTTTTAATCAAATTTAAAAAAAGGCGGACGTTTTTTTCAGGCACCCCTCTTTAGTAAGTAAAAAACGAGTCTTACGCGAGATCAGTAATATTGAAAACCTAGCGGTAAAATTTGGAAGATTTTGAGACTCTAATAACACGTTTTTTGGGGGGCACTTTGACCCATCAACCACGGCCCTGCTAAAACCTGTTTTTTGTCGACTCAAAAAATACGTTGCCTGAAATACGCCTTACTCAGGGCCAGTATATAAGGGGTGGCATGTGTGCATTAGCGCACACAGGATATTTTGATGTTTCAGATAGGACACTTTCACACATCGTACAAACTCCAAATTTAAGTATGTTTATATGCCAAATAAGGTGACCTCGCAAAAAATTAGGATGGCGGAGGTCTGGAAACAAAAAGCCCTAAAACGCTTGCCTCTCCCCTTCCCTGCACATACGTGAGGGCAATATGTAGTAAAATTTTCAACTTTGCTATCTAAAGCTAAATTTAAATTTATCGACAGATTTTAATTTTTGTAGAAAAATATTGTAAATTACAAAAGTTATGATCATGCAAAGTTTATACCCCTCTCGTTGGGGGGGGGGGGGTCCGATAAGCGTACCCCGATAAGCGTACGTACTTTATGGACGACCCCTTATTAAAAAAAAATTTTAAAAATACGTCATAAAGTTTATGATTTTTTTCTAGAAATTAAATGTATAAAATTTTTAAACAAAATTTAAAAATGTTTTTTTAAAAGTTGTTATTAGTTGAAAATATTTTTAATGAAAGTTAACTGCTTTAAAAGTTCTTTTCAAAATCACTAAAAACTTGTTTTAATTGAAATTTTAATATAATAAATTTTCTCAAAAACTTTATTTCTATTGTTTTTCGGGTTTTTTCAAGCCACTTATTCCAGTAAATTGAAATGAGATATGAACCATTAAAAGCGAGTTTGCATTTTTTTTTTTTTTAATTTTTGACTCTTTTCTAAAAATGTACTAAATACGTCAAATATCAAACAAATTAGTTTCAATAAACTACGTATATTGACTGATAATTTGTCAGATTATTGATTTATAATAGTAGTCGCAAACTTAGTCCTTCTAAATTCGCCTACAAAAAACCGAAAAGATTCCATTAAAAAAAAAAAGAAAAGAGGTCTGCTCCCAGAGATCCATCACAGTATGCGTCACTGAGCGGAAATAGGATTTTACTTAAATTTCTTTAAGATTTTGTAGTTTTAACTTTTATAGTATTTTATAATACCAAACATTTTGCGGAATTAGATTAATAGCTCTCATTAAAAAATGATTATTTAAAAGTTTTTTCACTTGCTTTTGTAAGAAGGAGAATTTCAGAGTTAAAAAACACGTTTTTGATAAATTTTTTAATTGCTTATGATGAAAATCAAACTTATGCATTATAATTTTCTATTTTCAATTTTATGATATATTAAAATAATTAAAAACTAAGACTTTCAAAAAGATGTTTTTGCACAATAGTTTTTTTTTGTTTAACTTAGTCCCCAAATATTAATGGATTGAATCATGTTACTTTAGAGATCGTCAATTTTTTTATTTGATATAAATTTTATGCAACAAATAGACTTTTCATACGTAAAAAAATAAACTGCTTACTTCTGTTGTAAGATACTTCAATTCATTTTACGGGTCTGAACTTCATTGAGAACTGACTCAAATTTCTCTTCTAAAATCCTTGTTATTTATTATTATAAAAAACAAAATGATATGATAAATAAACATGCTCTAATTTTCAATACAGAAAACATTTTTAGTAGTAGTGCGACGCATTCCTACTAAAAAAGAAACATCTCATTTACACAATCAAACGTTTTATTTTCAGTTTTAAATAAAATGCGTTTTATTGCGAGTATCAGCGTAGTATTGCGTTAACTTTCTAAACAAGAATGATTGTTTCTTAACAAGTGACTTAGTTGTAAACAATTTTCTTATTTAAAAAAAAATTTATCATTTTTTCTTTTCTTCTAATATTTTTAGGCCCTTTCGTCATGTTTTAAGTTAGCAGAGAACTTGACTCGATCGTAGATTTTGCGTAGAACTTAAAGCAATGACCAGTTGTCTCAATACCGCTACATAACCTAAAGTCGTAATAGAGTGCTCCTTGTGTGGCCTGAATAATGCACACCAAAAGCACTAACAAGTACACCATCCATACGCAACATGGTAATATTCTGATATTTAACAGCTGTTGATGAAATCAGCCTCTCTAATTTAACATCTGGCCTCAGAACTATTAAACTAAGTTTTAGAACAATAAGGAAATAATAGGAAGAGCTGCGTAGCCACTAAAAGAAAAAGTCAAAAGCAAAAACCCATGATTAAAGTCAAGAAGATCTAGTATTAATGATCCTAAGCAGAAATCAATGTTACACTGGTCAACAAAAAATTTCTGTTTACCCCAAAAGTCTTTGCTACGATTCCTTCTACAAGATAGTAATCGGATGCCGTTAACATCAGCCAAAGATGAGCTCTTTTATTGAGACACCATTTCCAAGCTTTACTTAACCAAAAGCCCCAAGGCATGGATATTTTAAGTCAGAGTTAACTTCTCTTAGCCTTTGTATACGATAGCGAATTCTACAAGGCAGCATGTCATTCCAGTAGGCACGCAACGTTTTATTCACGTTTCAATCACGTGTATTTTAGGTGACTTCGTCCAGGTTACTATTTTACGTAAAAGTTACGTGAAAGTTACGTGCCAAAATATCGCGTCTAACGGAACTTTTATTCTTAATAAAAACCTGTGATAAGAAAAATGAAATAATATTTTTTATTATATTATTTATTTTTTTATAGTATAGTTTTTGTATTCATTATATTAGTTATAATTATTTTACTGTTATGATGATATAATTAATTTTTATTGTAGTTTAATCATAATTAAAAAATAAAATTGGTCTATATAATATCTTATAACGCAATGCATTTAAAACAGAACTAAGTAGTCCAATATATTTTAAGTTGTAATATCTAATATCCAAATTACATCAAATTAAGTTAAATAAATTAGTACCAAGCGTTCCTATTTGCCACACAAATAAGATTAAACTCAAATACAAGGTATGCTTTTTTTCTATGATATAATATTTTAGACTGGCGAATTTGTCCATTTTGCTTACTTTAGACTGGCGAATTTGTCCATTTTGTTTACAAAATAAGTTATGTTATAACGAATTTAATATCAAATTAAGTAAGCTACATGGACAAATTATAAGTTCTAGCAGAACTTATTCTTGATTCTTGAGCAATAATAATGTCTGTAGAACTTCTGCATACATTATTGCTCAAGAGTCGATTAGATAAAAACCAAAAATAGATTTTCTTCTATTATTTGGTTTTTATCAACAAAGAATTTATCCAAGATAATATCAATAAACAAATGTGTTATGTTATTTATTATTGATATATGTATATATTATTATTATATACTTTATCTTTTTGTAATATATGACATCTTAATCTTGTGCTTTACTTGTTAAAAACGGTTAATACTTATTTATTTCAATTTTTTATATTATTTGAATATTATATGATTAATATATATATTTGAATTGTATTTATGAAATTATTATTGTATATATTATATGACTTTTATTACTATTGCTATTATATACAATATAAAACAGGTTATTAACGCGGATTTGTTCAATGTTTTCCCCACAAAAAGATGATTATGATGCTATTGTATTTGAAACTGCATTATATTTATCTTTCAATGTTGACAACCTTCCAATATGTAAAGCAAGTTTCTCTCAAATATAGCATTGCTTTTTTAAAAATGTTTCATGATTTAGATCAAAGAAATAGTAACACCAGAAAATCTTGTTGCCAAAACAGTTGGTGACTCACCATGTAAGACTTGTTTTAAAGATATGTGATTTAAGATAATTATTTAATAATCATATTATTATTTAAGTTTTTATTTGTTTCTTTTTAGCTAAATTTGGTGTCGCTAGCTATTATTGGAGTAAATATCGACTTATTCATTAGATAAAGTTTGATGCATGCTCTTACCCAGTTTCCTTCTTCACGTTTCAGTCATGTATATTTTAGGTGACCTTGTCCAGGTTACAATTTTACTTGATTTGAAGCATGAAAGTTACGTTGCCAATGTATTTTGTATTTTGGAACTTTTTTTATTCTCAATAAAAACTTATGATTAGAAACTTGGAAAGATATTCTTTATTTTATTTACTATTTTTTTAAAATTTAGTTTCAGGGATAATTTTTTTTGGGATATTCCCGGAATACCAGATATTTTTCTGAAATTTATCTTTTTCCAAATATCCGAAAAGTTTTCCATACATGCAAGTTAAAGTATACATTATTGTCATCAACTTGGCTGAATGCAAAATTAAGGGAAAAATTAGGGGGAAAATATTCTGAATTTTTTCAGGATATTTTCCGCAAACAATTTTCCAAACTTTTTAAATATAATGATTATATGAAATATGTAGTTGATATATTCATTATTGTAATTACCTTTTATTATACTTTTATAATAATATAATTATTTTGCATTTTAGTTTTATAATAATAAAAAAAGTGTCAGGGTATAAGATATCTTATAACATCGCAATGCATTTTTGACAAAAATTAAATGTCACATATAATATTTTATCTAAACATATTATATTATTTTATATCTAAGTTTTATCAATTTAGGTTTAATAAATATATTACAAAGCTTAGTTCAAAATCGTGTAATGTTATGGTAGATAATTCTCATATTGCAACATGCAAAAGATCAAACCCTAATACAAGGTATACTTTTTTTTTCTACCTTATTATATAATATTTTAGAATATCAAATTTGTTGATGTAGTTAATTTAATAATAAATAAGTTATTATAACTTATTCAATATTAAATTTATTAAACTACATTACAAATGATAAGTTCTGTATAAAATATTATTGACTAGGAAGATCCAATGGTATTGTTATGTTATTTTCTAGGAATATCATTCTGTAGTATAACACAATAACCTTTTAACTTTTAAAGTTTGAGAAAATTCACTTTTCCCTCTCTTAGTCTTTTTTTGTGATCGCACCCTGTAGCAAGAATTTAATTTAGTTCATATCTTGTTGGAGAATGCAACTTGATTCTGAGTTGAATTTTCAGCACTCATTATTTATTGGTGACCTAATTTGACAATACTTTATTATACATACTTTTAGTTTTATACTTAATATATTATATATAATTAGGGGTAGATGAGGCTCCTTAGCCGTGGTGAATGTTTCCACAGCAAAAGGAGCCTCAAGGTGAAAATCTCACCATGGGTAGGAAAATCATGATATAAAATCCCCACTATAATGTTGTGTGGTTATGTGGTAACTATTACATTTTTAAAAATTGTTATAATTTTTCTGTGTGCATTCTAAAATTGCATTTAATGTTCAAAACTTTGTAGATTACTCATTTAAAGCAACTTTGTGTGCTGCCACTTTTGCATCTAGTGAGTTAATGTATGAACAAGTTAATGCAGAAACAAGTGCAAATATAAGAAGATGGAAAACAAAGAAAACAAATTATTTAATCAGATGTTATCACATAAGGTGAGTACAGGTCTTTTTCTGATCACGCGCATCAGTTATTAACTTTATATATAGATATATATTTATCTATAGACAGATATTAGATATAGATATATATAAATAAACAATATTTTTTTAGACTTGTATTTATTATTTTGTACTTCTTTTTTTTATTTATCTGTCGACTTTTTTGTTATGTCTTTTTTTATTAAATCCTTATTTATTTTTTAGCAATAAGAGTATAAAATTAGAAGGCAAATGACTTTTTTTATTTTTCTACATTGTATGTAGTATTGTTTTCTTAAAATTATTTAATGATTTAGATTAAAGAAAACAACTAGAAAATCTTGTTGCCTAAATGGTTGGCAACTTACCAAGTAAGATTTGTTTTAAAAGTTTGTGATTTAAGATAATTATTAAATAATCATATTATTATTTAAGATTTTATTCATTTCTTTTCAGCTAAATCTGATTCATTAGATAAAGTTTGATGCGTACTCTTATAGGAGAAAATATCGACTGATTCGTTAGATTATGTTTGAAGCGTGCTTTTATGGGAGAATATATCGACTGATTCGTTAGATTAAGTTTGAAGTGCGTTCTTTGTGGATCGAAGCGTGCTCTTCGTAAGTTGCAGATCTATGACTTTGTACTTATTACTTATCGGATATAAGGAGGATATTTTAACAAAAATGCAGCTTTTATTACAAATTCAAAATGTTTATGTCAAGAACTTATATACTGACTAATGAAACCATGTAATTTAATACGTATTAAATATTTCCTCGACGATGAGTTTTTTTTCTTTACACGAATCCAAACACTTCGTTTTTATAAAGCATAATTATTACTTAAATATTACGTGCCAAAATTAACGTCTTTTAGACAGTTCATGGGGACCAAAAAGTTACCTAAATATCACGTGCCAAAAGTAACGTGAAAAACACGTCCATAAACCACGTGAATTGGTCATTTCATGGGGACCAAAAAGTCACTTAAATGTCACGTGTCAAAATTGAGGAAGATAGTTTTATTTAAATCGTAAACATTTTAATTAGTTAAATACTTTTTGTAAAGGTGTAATTATTTTTTGTTTCTTGGAAATAGTTTAAAAAGTAGAAACATTCAAAACATACCAAACTTTAAACGAGTGATAAAAATAAAATTATGAAAATTTAAATTTAAAAAAATAAGTTATTCTACTTCTGATCAAAATTTTTTTTTCAAAAATAAAATTCAAGCATATACATTTGGAAATATATACAAAGCATATACAAAATTTAAGCATATACAAAATTTAAAAGCATATACAAAATTTAAGCATATACATATGGAAATATAATTCGACTTTTCAACCAAATTTTTCTTTCGCTTTATTGCAAATCAATTTGAATAAAAAAATTGAATGAAAACATCAACTTAAAAATCCTTTGAATGAAAAAATTATTTATACTTTAAACTATTAATAAAAAAAGTCATAAATTAGCAAAAACGTAGTAACTAATAAGTTTAGTTTTTTTTTGAGTTTACTTTTTGCTTTTCTGATTAAATTACATCACGCTATTATAGGAGAGGGTTTGGTAGTTTTGTGACGACTCATACAAAACTTGCTTCTTAAGTGTTACAATTTTGTGACAAAGAAGGTGAGGAGAGGGGGGAGGTCAAAAACAGTCGAAAATTGCATGACGTAATTTATGGACGACTCTTTACTCGTTTTGTCCATAGATAATGCAGCGTGTTTTTGCACAAATATTAAACTTCAAGTTTTATGACGATAATGTTTAAACTAATTAACTTTCAATGACTCAATTTATTTGCTTCATTTCTTTATAAACGCGTTTTACGTTTATGTTATAAAATGTATAAAACAGCAATTAAACAAAATAGCGAAGCTGTTTTTTTATACACAAGCTCTTTTTATTGACAAAACAACTTTGCATTATTGTTTTATTTATTTTTAAGGGTTAAAAGATCTAGAGTTTGACCGACCGTTGTCACAGGAAATTTTTTTAATTGATAATTATACTTTTATTAACATTAAATATAAAATAGTTGGTTTTGCTAATATTTTTATAAATTTAATTTATGCTAATATTTCTAGCTTTCAATGTACTTTTTCAAAGTATTTTATTCATTGCCACACTATATATTAAGCTGAATCGAATAATTATAACAAAATAAAACTCAAAGACAAGAGTTGATAATATATTTAAAAAAAAACAGAAATATTTTATAGAAAAAATATTTATGGCATATTTCGTATGCATATTTCGCAATTCCACTCCTGCACTGAATTGTCTTCTATATATTGGACACATGTAATATGGAACCATTTTAGGCATTTGCTGCAAGCAACCATAAAATCATAAGTGCAAGGCATTAAGCAAGTGCAATGCAGTTGAACATTTATAGTTGAGGGATTGTTACGTGTAATACTCAATTTACTTCGCTTATTGAGTAATGGGAAGGGTTTAAACTGTCCAGCATGAAACATTTTTTCAAGATTTTGTCTCATAAACTTTTGATTATATGATATAGTTTCGGGTTGTTTACCGAAAGCCAAATGCACAGCATTAGCTATAGCAAATAATCCACAATCCAAACTTCCGGTCTGTTGTTGGACACTTTTAATATTTACAACAATACTTGGTGGAAATTCACAATTATAATCGGCAAAATTCTTGTAACATCTGGCTAACTGATTTATTAGATGCGAATCTAGTTTATTATACATACTGTCATAAAGTGAAATTGATCCATTTATTGAACAGGAAATGACCCAATGAGAATTATTAAAATGGATCTGAACAGAAATTTTATCTGTACTTACTGCCTTAAATGCATCAGTCTGTGACAACAAGGTATCCTGCAAACCAATAATATCTGGAAACTGTTTTTTTATTATCAACTGAGCTAAATTTATATGTTCGTCAGTCAATTCTTTGATATCTAGTAAAACTTTTTTCATTGTCAGTGTAAAAATAGAAAGTTCCTCAGGTATAGGTTTAGACTTTTCTTCAGAATTATTTAGGACTTTTTCAACAATATTATTTAGAACCATATTTTCAGAAATAGGATAATAAATCTTCAAACGAGTCATATTGTATATTTGTTTTAATTTCTTATTGCAATCATTTACATAAACGAAAAGTATTCTTTTTCAAAATTTGACAAATTTTGTATGGGTCAGTCCAATTTGGCTCCATCTTTGAACCTTTTCTGGAAAGTTTTTTACTACTTCTTATTAACACTTGAATGCCAACTTTAAACAACTGGTTTTCAGAACAATGCTTGGCATCATATGTTTTTTTTTGGCGTTCCTGGGCTTTCTGAATATTTTGCAGTGCATTTTTTCGCATTTCTATTACATTTTCTAATAGACTTTCTCTATTTTTTAAACTGTCATCATATTTTAAAAGTTGACGCTGAAGAGTTTGATTGAACCTTTCGTCTTGACCGTTGCTCTGTGGGTGGTAGGCACTTGTTACGTTGCACTTTGTTCCCATCATTTTATTTAATTCATGGTTTACCTAAACAAACAAAAAAAATAAAAACTCTTTACCTGAGTAGAAAAAATATAAGGAAATAGGTCTATTACAAAATGGTCTGTAAAAAAGGCTTGTATAAGGTTTATATTAAATAATAAACAAGTATATCATAACCAAATAAATAAAAATTAGTAAATTAAAAAAAAAAAAGTTCTTGCAAGTTTTTGCATAAAACATTTTAGTTATGCAAAACATTAACAAAGAAAAAAATATTTTTATATATGCATTGCAGATGAGGATGTTTAGCCAATGTTTTTTAAGCTTTCATTTTTCAACTTTAAATGAACAAGTCCTAAAGTTTTAAAATTCCAAGTCTTCATTCACCCTTTACATCCAATTTTGATATATCAACTTTTCAAAATTTAGAATTATGAAAGTTATATAAAAATTAGAGTTTTAAAAAAAGTAATGAAAATAAAAAAATAAACAAAAACATTTAAACAAACAAAATCCAACACAGTACCTCATTTACAAACTCTCTTCTTTGGTCACTTATCTGAACTTCACAACAACCATGTCTTGTAAAACATGCATACAAGAATTCTGCTGCACTTGTAGCTGTTTTATCAGCTAGGGAAGCAGCTTCAGGCCACTTGGAGAATAAACAGGTGGCTGTTATGATATATTTATTTTGCCTTTCTGTTAAAGAAAGAGGTCCAATTAAATCAAATCCAACAGTACTCCATACTTCATCTTTAACTTTAATAGGATGTAGTTCAGCTGAGTGTTTTTCAAATGCTCTATAAAGTATATTATGAAGGAAATAATATAAATTATGCATATTTAAAGACTTTATACAATTTGAAAATAACACAATTATGTTTAATTTTTGTTATAACTTAGATAATAATACCTGCAGTATTATAAATTAAAATTATCAATGTTATTATTGTTTTAAATAAATAATAAAAAATAAACTTTAGTGTATAAACCTGTTTGCTCTTTGACACCTATCACAATATTTACAAAAATTCTTCACATCATCTACCATCCCTTTTCCAGTAATACTTCTCGTAGAGTTTTTCTAACGTTTTATGTCGACCAAAGTGTCCACCACCAAGAATTGCAGAATGACAGCCTTCGAGAATCATAGTTTTTTGACTTGTTAGAACTACTAGCAGATCCATGTTTCTTTTTTTATCGTAGTAAAAAAGTAAGCCATCTTTTACCAAAAATCTTCTAGACTTTCTTCTTAATTCATCTTTTCTAATCTTATCCATGCCATGAGGGTATAATCCTCTGACAATTAGATCAAGAAGATTGTTGTATTCTTCGTCGTTCATATTTTAAATATGGACTCATGATTAATTTCTGTTTCTCACGCATTCAGCAGCAAATTTTCCTGTGAGCGGCAATTTTTCCTAAGAAATAATGCCGCTGAGCGGCAGATTTTCCTAGGAAATTATGCCGCAGCCGCAAAATTTCCTGTGACACCGTAACTCAGGCACGTTCGTTTAGTGTCGACAAGTTATTATACGCTAGCGCAGTAAACATTTAAGAAAATAAAATTTTTAAATATGGCTACGGCTCGTAGAAACGAACTTTTTTAGTTTAATGGCTGTTTATTTATATAAATTTCCATATAAATCACCACTTTTAACTCTTTTTATGGCTGAAAATATAATAGGCTTATCTTTGTTGCATAAGGAATTAACTCAAAAAAGGTTAAAAATATATTTAAAAGTTTAAAGTTGTGCTTTTCTAAGAAATTTAACATTCAAGGCTGAGCGTGATTTGCTTATACTTTTGAAAACACATAATCTAATTATCTGAGCGTAGAAGTTTATTTATCTTTTCAAAAAACTTAGATAACTTTTATCTGTATTTAATACCTGTTACAGATATTAGCACTCAATTTTTTTTCACTAGTTTTTTTATATACACTCTCTTATATTTGATATCATATGTAATGATTATATATGATGAATATGTATGTATGTATGTATGTATGTATGTATGTATGTATGTATGTATGTATGTATGTATGTATGTATGTATGTATGTATGTATGTATGTATGTATGTATGTATGTATGTATGTATGTATGTATGTATGTATGTATGTATGTATGTATGTATGTATGTATGTATGTATGTATGTATGTATGTATGTATGTATGTATGTATGTATGTATGTATGTATGTATGTGTGTATGTATGTATGTGTGTATGTATGTATGTATGTAAATATGTATTTATGTATGTTATATATATGAATTATATATACATACACACTTTTTATATAAACTCTCTATCCAATATATATATATATATATATATATATATATATATATATATATATATATATATATATATATATATATATATATATATATATATATATATATATATATATATATATATGTACATATATACACACACACACACGTACACACACAGATACACACACGCACACACACACATATATATATATGTATATATATATAAATATATATATATATATATATATATATATATAAATATATATATTTATATATATATACACACACATATATTATATATGTGTGTATATATATATATATATATTTTTATATATATATATATATATATATATATATATATATATATATATATATATATATATATATATAGGGCTACCATTGTCCCGGTTTTTACGGAGGAGAGCCAAGCGCTAAGCTAACTAAAATTAAAACTTTTATCGCGTTCTCCAGCGAAAATATCAGGACAATGGCAGTTCTATATATATATATATATATATATATATATATATATATATATATATATATATATATATATATATATATATATATATATATATATATATATATATATATATATATATATATATATATATATATATATATATATATATATACACACACACAAATATCATTACATATACATACATATGTACACACATAATCACATACATACATATCTCATATATTATATATGAGGTATGTATGTATGTATGTGTTCATATGAATGTATTCATTCAAATATAATATTAATTATATATATATACATATATGTATAAATGGGTATATGGGTATATATGTAAGTATATGTATATACAGTGCCGGTTTTAGCACTACCAGTGCCTTGGGCGAGATTTCTACGGCGCCCCTAGCTCAATTTAACCGCATTCAAAAAAAGGCAAAGGGAAAAATGACCATTTAGTTTCGCCCCTTTATATTCGGCGCCCTAAGCCATCGCCCAACCAGGCCCTACCCTAACGCCGCCACTTTGTATATATATGTATATCTCAACCTTTTTTCAAAATTTAAAACAATTACAAGATTGGACACAAATTATTACAGCTTTACTTCATGTAACATATAAAGTAAGTCTCATCAAAATGTTCATCCAAAATAACATTCAAAATAAACAATGGTGATATTGGTCTGTTACAATATCAAGATTTGTTTTAAAATTCAAAAGCATAACTTGAACCCTTTTTGATTATCAAGTTCTCAGTTTTTTAAACTTCTTTATATTGAAAAAATATCAGAGTTATTAAAATAAAGATTTTGTTCAATTGTGAAGAAACATTTTAAAACGGTTACATTAAACTGTTTTTCACTCAAAGTTTTTGCTTTTTTTTTATACAGATTTTTTTTTATACTTTTATCTCTCTGTACATACATCAACTGACTGGTAAATTTTATTGTAGAAAATTGTACATACATGCATTGACCGACAAGTTTGGAGTTATATATGCACACATACAGGATTCTAGTTAAGTAAGTCCAACAACGCCGGAGGCCAGAGACTTTTATTCTAAAGGATCTTAAGAATAAAGTTATACATACATAAATATATAAATATACATATATATATATATATAATATGTAAAAGGCTATTATAGTTAATAGCATATTTTTAACTACATCAGTTGCCAAAAGGATTAAAAAATTACATAAACATGTCCTAAATTTATCTATAAGCATGCATGTTCTTTGTAGCAAAAAAAATAAGGAATAAAAAGTGATCTAATTTAAGATTAAAAAAAAGACCTAAACTAATGCACTAAATTATCTGCCGTTTGTTTGCTAAGCGGAAGCTTAGCTTACCGATAGCAGACAAAGCCGAGAAGATAAATAACATCAATCTGAAAAGCCACTATATATTTAGTTTATTTTCTATTAAAGTCTTAATAAAAAACGCTCAAATCAATGCCCACTTCTTCCCCAAAAACATGCCCATGTCTTCAAGAAGGAGAGTGTCCCTACTTACACCTCGCCTTAGTTACGCCTCTGCTACATCAATCTGGGTTTCTAGTTAGGCATTTATTGAATAAAACGATGAAATGATCTACTCAATATGCATTTAGCAATAACTTTAAAAAGCTGCATTTTAATATTATGACATTTCTTTATTCACTTAATATTTACGAACTCGAAATTTCATATTGGCAAAATCCGTGGTTTTTTAATTTATCGGATGCTTGGAGCCAGAACGGCGTATGTTCACTTTTCAACAATTTGAGAAAAAGTTACTTGAAATCAAAAATCTAATTCTAATTATTACATAATAATATTATGTCAAAAAAACAAAATTTTGTGAAGAATTAGATTTTAGATGTATGATTGAAGATTTCAAATCGCTTTTTCTCAAAATGTTAAAAAGTGCACATACTTCGTTCTGGCTCCAAGCCCTCGATATGCTACGAATATGGCTCTTAAGTATCTAATAGTCGGATACGTATATTTGGAAAATATATAAGAAAATAAACTTCTAATTGAAGGGTGGGGTATATATATATAATATATAAAGACTTGGAGGCTCTACCTGCAAATGGATAAGCACAAACGAGGATGTAATTTGCTTTTTGCTTTTGCTAATATTCAAATTGTGAGATATTCTTACTTTTATCGTTTTAGTTTTTAAAATTGTTTTCTTTAAATTATTTGAGTATTTATACATCTCGATACATATAAAGACCGTGACTAGGCTACTTCGCACACTTTAATCGGAGGGCAGGGCAACGAGTGAATTTAGGGAGTTTTTTAATAACACCAAATAAAATTTTTTTTTAAATTTTAGTGCTCTAATGACAAGTCATTTTCAAAAAGAAGGGGTTGGGACACGGTACTGTTCATATACAACATTTCTTTCTCAACAGAATAAAATATTAGATATTCAAATAAAATATGCACTGATTCGCTTTCATTGCTACCATGTTGGTTGCACAAACTACTACTCTTCCAGTATTTAGAATATCCAATATTAACCTTTTGTCTCTGCTTGAAATGAATTTAGCAGCCTTGATTATAGACAGAAAATTGCATCGTTGGATGTACCAGACATAACTTTTATGTGTCTTTTGATAAAAGCATTTCTGACTTTTATAGTTGTATTTGATGCTTGGTTACTGCTAAAAAACTGCTTACATAAGCTTTTGGAGTAAGTAAAAACAAAACTGGTTAAAAAAAAAGATCCATGAAAAATAACACCTATTTAATTTATAGTTATAATAAATTTAAAATTTAGAATTAAAAAACATTATTACTCAAGATCCTCCAGTTTTTCACTCAACTGCTTGTTCACCATCTTTAGCTATCTTTTACTTAAGAGCATAGAATGCAGTATCTTTAACTATTCTTGGAATACCATTATCTACTGTGGAAATAAAAATTTACATAAAGACATTTATTTTACATAAAGACATAACATAAATCATGAACTAAAAATGGCGTCACTTTATGGCAGTGGTGGGATGTAATTTTTGAACAAGAAAAAAAATTGAGAGCTAAGATCAGTTAAAAGTAATAAAAAGATAAAAGATTCATATAAACAAAATTATAAAAAGTTTTAAATTTTACCGCTCAAAAAAAAATTAAAAAGCCATACAAAGAAAGTTATTTTTTCAAGTAAATCTGTATCATTCATAAAATTAAGTTCTCTATTTTATTTTACTTACTATATAACTAAATTAAGTTACCAAAACACTACTGATAGCCTAAAAACTGGTTATCTTCGTAGAAAATAATAAAAAACGCTATGAGTAATAAAAAATTGGCCGTCAACTAAAAATTAACTTCGTAGCGAAGGCCCGAAGCCGTTGAAAGTCTAAAATTTTTATAATCAAACTGCGCTTGCGTACAGTAACTTGTCGTTTATTAAGTGCGTATGAACGACCGACCGTTGTCGCCTTAAATAAGTGATCGTTAAATAAGTAAGCAGTCAGTTCTGCGCAAGCGTTACGCATGCGCAGATATGGCGTAAAGCTACCGTTGACTCTATCGTTAAATAAGTAGCCTTGTTTTCGTTTGGTAAACTCAAAATAAAAAAATAAATAAATAAACTCAAAAAAGAAAAAAAGTCATATTTTTAAATTTTTTAAAATTATATAATTAAAATGCCAGTCTATAAATACTCTGTTGAAGATGTTTAGCAGTATATCTCTAATGGAATAATAAATTATTATAATAAAAAAGTGTCAACATTGTGGTATGTGTATTATAACCCACTATTTAAGTTAAACTTTTATATAATTTATGATTAAGTTTATTATTATTGTATGTTTTATATTTGATGTATGTTTCTGAAGTTAATTTTGTACTATGTCTCAGCATTTCAAAAGCCACAGTTGTTTTGGGACTTCCATTTTTATGCATAGTCGATTTTGCTCAGAACTATTAGTCAATTTTGCTATATATTTAAGTGTTGCAATTAAGTATTACTAGATTTACGTATTGAAAACAATCTAAGATTAAATTAACTAAAAATTTATTATAGATTTGAACCTAATTTTCAGAAAGTGACCCTAGGTACAGCCCAAAAAAAGCTTATCGTACCTAGGGCCTCTAATTTTCAAACCCTTCTACTTGATTGAATTTATTAGTATAAGTCAATTTACTTATACTAATACAAAGTAATTAGTAAAGAGATGTGATCGTATCAGTTTCACCATTTTTAGACAAGTCTGGGCCCTTGAATTTGGGAATTGAAAATCTGGCCATAAGTACACAAACTTCTGCTAGACCTTATTGGACCTCTTGCCTTAATAAAACTTGGAAAAAAAAGTATTATTACAATTACTGATCATTGCAGTAAATATATTGAAAAATTAGCAACTTATATAACTACTTTATTTTATAGATTTTTGGCACTCTTCAAAAAACTCTAAAATTTCAGATTATTTGATAAAGTCTGCTTATTTTCCTCAAACCAATCAACGAGAAGAAGGTTCAGAGTTTAAACTGGTAATGGTAAAGCTTTGAAAAAAGCTATTTGTTAATGATAGTATCATTGTAAAAAGGGGCTATCGAAGTTTAATTTTTTCTAAAGTTTTCTTTAAAGTTTTTCAATACAGTCTAAAGACTAGGCTTTAGATATTTTAAGGCTGGCTGGCTTGATGACACCTTGATTGATATAGCACAAAGTTTGCTTTTATATCAGTTTTCTTTTATTTGGGTTCCAAGTTTAAAATATCTGGGTTTTGTGCAATTTTAGTTGTTTTAATTCAGGTGGTTTTTCAGAAAGTTACAGTTTTATGCAAATGAATAATGTTAGAAAATCATATTGAGTGTTTCTAATGTGTCCTGATGTTGTTTCACAATAGAAGTGTGTTGAGTTTTATGATTCTTTCGTTAATAGTTTAAGTAAAGATGATGCGCCATTGTTAGTGTATAGAACTGCACATGAAAATGGTTGTGATCTTTTCTTAAAAGGAAATACAACAGCTTTGTGTAGCGGTATCAATCTAAGTTTAATTATAAAAAAAGATAACGACATGAGGTAACATTACCTGAAATGTATTGAGAATTGTAAAAACGTTTCCTTTTATTACTGTGTTATACTGCCATAAAAGGTGTTTCTTTAGTACTATCATTGTTGTGAAAGTTTTCTGTTATTTCTGCTGTTTTTGTTTTGTTTTTATGACTTATTTGAATATTTAAATTCAATCAATTACATTATTATGTTTTTTTGTTTTTTTTATGTTGGTTTGTTTATGTTTTTATGTTTTATCTTTTAGTTAATACTTAAAAAGTTCATTACTTATTTTACTTTTGTAAGTGTCTTATAGATGTCTAAAGTTATACAATTGGCTAATTTAGGTCAACTATTGCTTTTTCTTTATTTTGTTATTTGCATGATGATTTGTTTTGCTCACATTGTGGTTGTTTTTTTCTTACTGCCATTAGTTATTCAACTAGGGTTATCGATATAAGATATAGTTAATAGGTACAGTTATTAAAGTCAGTTCTTCATTTACATACATTTGTTGCAGTTGCAGTTAACTATAGCTACTATTACAACTACACCAAAAGTAGTATTTAAAAATATTGCTATGTAATTTTAAGGTTTAAGGGTTAAAGATTAATAATTTAGCATGAAACATTTTGCTAAAATGCACAGTTAAATTATTTAGGAATACATTAAACTTCCTAGTGAGATGACTATTTTATTTGATATCATTAATACGGGTGAATGGCGTAAAAAAAAGCTTTTTCTTAAAAATATGTTTCTTGTCATACTATACTATAAAGATATAAATTACGACTAGAATATACAAGTTAAATATTATTAAAAGTAGTAAATTATCACTATAAAAATGCCGTAAAATAATAACAATTCAATAACAAAGTAAATGCTTTTAGTTCGGTTAACGCATGTTTTTTTTTTAACTTGTTTGTTTGGGTTTATAAAAATTGCCTTGATTGTTCAATTTGTCTACTTATTTAACAATCTTATTTAACATGACTTAATAGGTTAAATAAGAATCCGTAAACTAACGCATCTACTTATTTAACTTGACACCGTGCAGGAACTACAAGTATTAAAAAAAAATTAAAAGCTTCTTTTTTACAATACAATTAAGTTTTTTACAATAGCAATTAAGAGCCATTTTTTAAGAAAACCACGCAAAAGTACTGTTGGCACAAAAGTGATATCCTTCAATCACGCTTAATTTTTTATATAGAAATGTTGAGAGTAAAAAAGAAGCTTTTAATTATTTTTTATATTTGTAGTTCCTGAGTTACGGTCAGTCAAACTCTTTTGACCCTTTAAATGTTTTTTTTTTTTAACATTTGTTAACCCTTGGAAAGTCATTTTTGGGATTCATTTTAGCTGAAATCACACATTTTTTAATTTGGGGCCCAGTTAAATACATTTATCTCAAAACATAAAAGGTTCCCGCAAGATATCTTATCGTTTTTGAAAAGAGTATCACATTGCAATTTTAGTGTTTTAAAAAAGTTGAGGGGTTATTGTTTACAAAAATACTTATGAGTCATCAAACTGTCAAAAAATATTTTAAACATTGTTTAAAAATCAGCTATTATGAGAAATGGAAAAGATTAATCCATAATACCGTTTTTAAAAAAAACTTGGGGAGTAATTTTGCATTGCTGAAATATCTCTATTACAAAAAGTTAAGTTTATTGTATATTTAAAAAAAACACAGCGAAATTACTCATTACATTATTTTTCTTTAACTTGATATGTCATTGTTTAAGTCAGCGGCGTAGAAAAGATTTGTTGATGCTTTAGTAATGGCATTTTCAAGCATTATGCAAACTCCAAACTTGAGCATAATTTAGTTTAGTTTATTTCGCCGTTAAAAGATAATAACAATGTACAATAATATAAAAAAAGTATATAAACGACTGTAGCAAGAAGAAGGCATAAATTAGCCTTATCACAGAGCCCCATGAGAAACGCTTTTTGGAGCATGGGAACAATAATGTACCAAAAGGAACAACCCGGCTAACCCCAAATTTGAGAGCAATTAGTTAATAAAATATTTCAATTTATTGACAGGTTTTAAACTTTTTGCAATTTTTTGCTAAACATTCTCATTTTACGGATACATGAACATACTTAAATTTCGAATTTGCACAAAGCATGAAAGTGTTATTTTCGAAGCATCAAAAAATTCAATCAACGCCATTAGTTTGAGGCATAAGTTTGAAGTTTGAAGTTGGTTTAAATATTCTTATAAGTCTTTTATTTAAGTGCATTGTTGCTTAAAGTTCATTTTCAGCCTTTATAATTCTTATTTTGAAACGCTTAAAGTCTATGTTTTGAAGAAAAAGGCTGTTTTAGAGGAAATGGTGGCAGAATTTTACAATTGACTTCAGTTGTAAAACTCTGCCTTCAGGAAAAGCTAACCACTTAAAATGATTCTTGAATCCAGAACTGTACTTTATACAGATCACCATTTAATTATCACAGACAACCTGATAAGAGCAATGATTTTTCTAAAGATAATTTGAAAAATATTTAAAAAATTGGATTCTCATTTGACAAAAGTAAACTTTATTTAAATTTCAGTAACACAATCAACATGATCGATTAATATTTAAAAGATACTTATTTTTAAACTAAATGAAAATTAAGTAGCTCATTTATAATCCTAGGATAGTAGAAATTTTTGCTAATAGTCTTTCAACCAAAATCTAGATTTTCCATCAAGGCTTTTAAAAGCAAAAACTTTGGTTATTTTCTGTAGACAATCACGCATTATAAGCGTATATTTGTTATCCAGACAATCACGCATTATATGCCTAATATTTTTTTATAATCAACGATATCTTCTTCAGCAATATCAATATCATAAAATGTATCCATGCTGATGCTTTTTAGTTCAATAAAGGGTTTGCTTACATTTTTACAAACATGACATATTAAAATACGTTTTTAAAATAAAACCTGTTTTATCGTCAGCATGAACAGTGTATTATAGTTTTTTTATAACTGTTTAAAATGGTTTAAATATAGTAATATTAGCGTTTTTATTTTTACTTTTTTATGTACTATGTTAAGTTAAAACAAATACTAAAAGTAATATCGAAAGAGTGTTATATACGTTACTTGCTCACTATAACTGCAACTTAAGCTTTAAATTAGAACTTAACTTGTAAATTATAACAGTAAATTAAACTATTGTTAAAACCCGCCAAACGAGAATATTATGAGATATCATGTTTAAAGATAACAACCAAAAACTAATGTGCAAAAGAAACAACTTTTTGCGTTAATTCGAGCCCTGAAAAACATCTGCTTTGCACCAAAAATGCTCTTCTTTGTCAATTTCTTTTATTTCATGGAAAACAACTCGTCCAATCAAACAAACTGAGTCATTTATTAAAGCTGGTAGAAACTGGTCTTTTTTTGTTTTGCCAGATTTGACATTCTAGAATCCTTTATTTTTTTAAACAACACTTCTTTTTGTTTCATAATCAAGTTGTTGCGTTGGTTTTTTTCTTACAATGTATTGCTTGTTGTTCTGGTGGAGGCAAACTGCATGTGCAGATGACAGTCATCAGGTTCTCCGTCAACACACTTAAAGTTAAAACAACACGTTTATTTCCAGAAACTTTGGTTTTATAAAACAACTTCAATAATTATTTTGCATTAATTAAATAACGGTAAAAATCTAATTGGACTCTAGTAACTTTTTTTATTAAAAAATTTATCTTTTTGCTTCTTCTGCTGTTAGCCAAATTTGTGATTTTAATTGAATAAACTCGTTTACAATATTTGCTTTTTTCAGAGATGCCTTCTTTTCTGTATCTGGTTTGAGTTGCTGTTTTATTTTCGACATTGAAGTTTACTTTGATATTAACTCTAATTGGCATTCTTTATGCTTAAATTTCATTGTTTCAATATTATGAGAAGGCTTTTCAATTAACATAAAACGCTCTTCTTCTAATTTTGTATCCAACCAATCTAATGGTTTGTTTCGGTACCGCATTGTATATAATTAAATTGTTTGTATTTTAGCATTTAGTTTTGTACGAATAAGTAGATTCAGAATCGCAAAATCACTTTTTGAAGCTTTATTAGTTGTTGGTACATTTTCAGCAGCTTTTTGAATTTGATCATTTGAGTTTCAATATTCACCGACTGGGAGCTGAGCAATTGCTTGTCTTTCAAGATTCATTAGAAACGCATGGGAAATTATTTCTAATGACTGTTGCACCAAGACATCAAATTCTATATTGCTAGTCTCCACAAAAAGTTTTTTATAAACAGTTCATCTTTATGTATTTTTACATCTTTTGCGTCAAATACAAGTGTTTGATTTAGTATTGAAAAGTCTTTGCAAAGATCTGACAATTTAATTTTAAAATAAATAAAAACTTATTCAAACTAATAATGTCTTTCCTTTCCTCAATAAGTCTTCAAAATGGACAAGTAATAAGCTTTTCAAAAATACCTAGTGCACAAGGTTCTGCTAAAAATAATATATTTAATATATTTTCATTAACTGCCTTCAATAAATTATTAGGATTTGGCCATTGAGAAAAAAATTCTTTAAAAGATTCAGAATGATAACTCAATGGAGCCCCATTGTTAAAGATGATGTTGAACTTATTGCCTATAAAAATGGAGCAAACATGCACTTGTATTCACTTTTTCCAATGAGAAAAGAAGCAAAATATTTAGCCACACCATCTTCACCATTTTGAAATGCTTTACCTGCAGTACGTATCAGTCTTGCAGACTGCAAAATGTGTTTTCATGACCATCACTTAGAGCTATTTTTCAAATAAATTCAGAAGTTTATCTGTCTCAGTTTCAAAATTTGTTAAAAGTAGATGCAGCATCAGCGGAAGCCAATTCTGATCGTCCAAATTGATAACAATCTACCACTTTTGGTTGACTTCCGAAAAGTGGGATTTTCAATTGAAAAAACCGAAATTTTTCCTTTTGTTTTGTTCATATTATTTTCCAAACGACATAAAACGACCGTTTCTGTATTAGTGTCAAAATATTATGACTTTTTTTATTGTGACTTTTTGATTCTGCGTTTTGTTAAAAGTTTAAAATCTTACTTTGAATCATCTAAAAGAACACTAACGTAAATACTAACTAGCTATGTGGGTTTAACGGAGTACCATAATAGCGTCAAGAAAAAAAAAAATTGATAAAAAGTGTACTTTTTAAAGTGCAAAGTCCAGACATAAAAAACAAATGTTTATAAAAAGTATCAAGTATTGTTGTTTAAAATGCATCATAATTTTTTCTGAGGTGCTAGAATCCGAAAAAACAACGTAAAACAATATATCTACTTCTTAAAAAAGAAAAATAAAAAAAAACTATGAAAAAAATGACTTAAAAAATCTGGCTTCTTTTTTAATAAACTTTAAAGAATAACCTTCAGAGATCAATATTTTTATTTAATTATCGCCAGTGAAATACACCGGGCAATAGTGCGGCCGTGGCGCAGTGGTTAGAGCGCTTGCTTTATAAGCAGGAGATCCAGGTTCGAAACGAGCTCAGGACAAATTTTCGCGTCACGGTAAGGAAGGAGGCGTGAACTTCCTGGTTAAATGCACTTCGGCGGTGCTCTGTGACAAGACCGTTAGGACTTCTTGGGGCAACCTAAATAAAAAATTAAAAAATAGCTTAAAGTTTGTGTTCTAAAAAAAGATTTTTTTCAGTAACGTACGGTATTTTGGAGTTGAGATTGGGACAAACACTGCACAGAAACAAAAGAATTTCTTAAAAACGCAAATGGTTATGGGATTGACACTCGGACAAACAAACAATTTGACGTCACCAAAACGATACGCTACTGGGTTTAAAATTAGATGGCATTAAGATACTTCCCAAAAAAGTTGCAGACAAATTTGCCAATATTAATATTCTAAATTTGTCACACGGAAAAAGTCATGTAGGGGAACATGGAGCAAGATGACGAACGTTTCAAAAAACGTCTGTATCTTAGTCAATATCTGTCCCAAAAATTAAAACTTGATTTAAAAGTGATAAAAAATCATTCCGCGTCACTGATGTATCAAAAAATCACTCTAAAAGTAGAAAATAGCTAAGGAAAAACTCATTAAACGATGTTAACTCAAATCGTCATTTTGGCCCGCATACGGGGCAAGATGACGATTTGAGTTAACAAAGTTTAAAACTTTAAGAAAAGAAAACTCTACGAAGCTATAAACGCCTCAAAAACCATCATCACAAATTCTTTTTTATTAAAAAAGTAATACAAATAAAGGTGTAACTTTTAAAACTAATAAATTATACATTTATATCGGTCAATGCAAAAAAAAAAGAGTAACAACCTAGTAACCAGTTTGTAGCAAACTCCAACGCAACAAAATAAAACTATGGTCAAACAAATATTGTATTTCGTAATAAAATAATGACTAAACAATACAAGAATAGCAAACAGTACAAGTAAACTTCCGTTTAATATAGATTACGGTCATCTTGCCCCAGGCTAATACAATCTTTAAAATGAATCAGAATCAGTACATAATCAAATTATCATAGCCTAATACTTTTTGTATGGCTTCCAGTTTAATCAAATTAAATAAAAATTTCTCGCTTACATTTAGCTGGTGATGTAGCGACGTAATAAATCAAGTAAAACGAGGATAAATTGTTTTTTTCTCAATGTCGGAAAAACTTTTTTAAAACTTAACTTTCGTCACAAAAACAATATTTAAAAAGAAACCATTGATAAATCTAGTAAAATTAATCTACTTCCCTTTCAGCTAAAGTCAACTTTTATATATAGTTTTGCTTAAGAGATAACTGTAGGTCGTCATCTTGCCCCATTCGTTATCTTACCCCATGTTCCCCTAACTGAAATGTCTACTAATAGTAACGTACTCCAACAATAATAACAACAAGAAAAAGTTCATTAATATTCAGAAAAACAATTGAAAACTTATTACTCAAGAAAAGTCTTACATATATATATATATATATATATATATATATATATATATATATATATATATATATATATATATATATATATATATGTATATATATATATATATATATATATGTATATATACACACACAGTGGTGTGGCTAGTGAGTCGGAGACCTCTAATACCTGTTTTTAGGTTCCCAAAAACTCGAAAAAAATTTATATATATATATATATATATATATATAAAATATATATATATATATATACTTGGGCGTAGATTACTCAAATTTTCAAGGGGGGCAAAAAGTTGAAGGTTTGATTTTTTTGAACAATGTATGTCTACTGTCCAGTGACACTGACTGAACCATAATTTTTTTAATAAAAACGGAAATTTTCCGAGGCAATGCTTATCAATCCAGTTTGTTCATTAACGCGGATGAAATCTAGAGCTGAATGAAAATCTTCTAATTGAACTTTTTTAATCTTAGCTTCGTCAATGAAAAGGTTCCGGTAAAGTTGCAGTCTTTGAGAATTAGGATATTTGTCCTTTTTTTTCCTAATAACAAATCTTCGAGCGGATTTTCTTTCTCTTGATTTAGTAGGCAGCAGAAGGTTCATATCAGTAGTTTTGTCACACTAGGAACAAAAGGCTTTTTCTTTAACAGCGTTATACTTAATAAACTTGTACTCGTCTTCCCAGCTGGACAGATATTGACGAATGTTTTTTTCCGACTTTTTTCCATTTGAACAATTTGTTGAAATAGATTTGGATGACGATGAATAGGGAATTCTGTAAAGAAAAATCTCTTATTATAGGTTGCTATTAAAAATTTTTTATGAATTATTAAGGAGGTTGGCTTGTACCTTTTTTGTTGATCCCCACTATTATCATTAACAAGATCTGAACTGTATGTTTGTAACTGTAACTTATCATCGGAAAACGATGATACTTGTACGACAGATGATATGGGCACATTGGTATTGTGAGAATCATTCTTCTTAGTTCGAATGATAAACTTATCCATGCTGTAAGTTTTTCAAAAATTTTTTTTTTCAGTTTTTTAACTTTAATTATTTCTTAATTAATGGAAATTAATTAATCATTTTTTAAAAGTAATTGACAAAAATCTGTAATTTAAAAAAATAATAAAGTAAATAGAAAATAATAGTAGTAAATAATGTTTAAAATGCAGGGCCGACAACACCGTGGAAGGAGGGGGGTGGGTGGGTGGGATTGTGCCCCCCAACTTTTTTTCTAAAGGAAAAAATTACTCAGAGTAAAAGTTACTAACAACATATGTTAAAAAAGTGCGTTACTTTTTTAACAGTTATTTTTTATAGTACTTTTTATGTCAGTTATTTTTTATAGTATTCTGTATAAAAATGTAAACGTAGTAAAACTTCGATTTAAATTTCCTTTTTAAATTCTAAAAAGAAAGACTAAAATTCGAAACGTTAGTGGTGGACGTGTTTGAAGTCTTCATAATTTCATAGAGTTATCGTCAAGTGAACTCTCCGTTACATTGAAATTTGCACAAAATAAGCTTATTACCGTTAAGTCAAGTTCACCAAGGCACCTTGTCTAACCTTTAACTTGTACCTTGTACACTATACTGTAACCTAACCTGTACCTTGTCTTTCTTTAAAGATTTTTAATTAATACTTTCTTTTTATTTGAATCTTAAAATTAAATTTAATTAATGTAAAATCTATACAAAAACAAAAAAGTCGCTAAAAAATTAAAACTTTAAAGCACTACAGCGTGAAAAAAATCTTAAATTGAGATCAAACGACTATCTGAAGTTTTATTTTATCGAAAAAACGTATTTTTTATTTGGAAAAAAAGATTATCGCGTTCGTCAAGTTTTCCAAGTTTTTATTTATAAAAACGATTTTTTTGGTTATGTCTAAAACCCGGCCCAAACTTAAAGCCGGATTTTCTTTATTTTACTAAATGTTTTTTTTGTGTGCAAAAGTTTGCAAAAGTTTGCAAAATGTTTTTTTTTTACAAATACATTTGTTTACCTTTTTATTGATTAAAGATTGACAAAATCTCAAATAATATTTAAAAATCTGTAAATTTTTGGTTTTTAGAATTAATTTTAATAAATACTTCCTTTTACATATTATGTAAAGGGAAGTTGTTAGTTAAAATAATTCTTTAGAGAGTCTGTATTATAAAATTGTACTGTTTTTAGTGCATTATCCAAGAAGAGATAAGATAATGACGCTCTGGAGTCAACCATTTCGAATATATTATAACAATACAATCCATAAGCATGTAAGTACTAAGATTAGTCGCGCTGTATTGGAAAGGCTAAATGAGTATGACAGCAACTTGGGTATAACACAAAACATGTCGGAAGGTTTTAATAGAGTCATGCGTCGTGTACATGAATGGCAGGAGGTTCCTATTGATATGAGCGTACTCATTCTCGACCATCTTCAGTGCTTTTAATGTCAACTCCATCAATCTTAGATTTGGTGATCAAGGAGATTATCATCAACTAAAAGACGAATTTTCTCATCTTGTCCTTGCGAGAGATAACATGATTGCTGAAAAAGTTCTACCACAGGAAGAAATTGTTTCTGAAATGAAACGGCGGAACAAGGACTTTATAAATAGTATAGTAACATATATAGAATGATGTTACGTTAAATTTCGTAAATTAAAAAAACAAAAGCATAATTAATCTTTTCTATTCATATAACGTTCATCACATGATTTTCTTATGACTTCTTGCCGCGTATATATTCGTCGATTACTTTCCGATTGCATTTTAAATTTCGGGTGAGGATTTTGCTATAGCTTTTAGCTTTAGAAATAAAACAAACCATCTTTATAAACGACTATTATTATAGGTATATAATAAATGTCCTACGAAAGTTTTAATGCCGATTTTGTTATATTGTTATGTTATTATTTATTTGCTATGTTTAAATGATTGTTTTGTTTATATTATTTAAAATATTCATATTCATAGATAAAATATATGTTAAAGAATATTGCAGTATATTCTTTGTTTAACATTTTCAGGAAATAAAATAAAATGAAGGCTTTAATTTTTGTATCACTTGTAACATTGTGCTTTGGTTACATAATTGACAAACCAATTAGAGAATCATCTTGGTATGTATGGAAAATGGCTCATAATAAAGCTTACAGTCATGAGAGTGAAGAAAATGTTCGATACGCAATTTGGAAAGATAATATGAATCGTATTACTGAATATAACTCAAAAAGTAAAAATGTTATTTTAAGAATGAATCATTTTGGTGATATGACAAACACAGAGTTCCGAGCAATAATGAATGGTCTACTTCTCCACAAACACCAAAATGGCTCAACATTCTTAGTACCTAGTCATACTTCAGCTCCAGATGCAGTTGACTGGAGATCTGAAGGTTATGTTACTCCAGTTAAGAATCAAGGTCAATGTGGTTCATGCTGGGCTTTTAGTTCTGTATGTATAATAATGAATATTAAGTTTAAAACAGGGAAACATTTTGTACAATAAAACTAAAAAAAAAGCTAAAGCTAAAACTTGTTTTACAATTAATTTTTATGAATTTAACTTTTTAGACTGGAGCACTAGAAGGACAGCACTTTAAAAAAACTGGTAGATTAGTCAGCCTGAGTGAGCAAAATCTTGTAGATTGCTCTAGTGATTATGGAAATAATGGTTGCAATGGAGGATTAATGGATAATGCTTTCAGTTACATTAAAGCTAATGGTGGTATAGATACTGAGACTGGTTACCCATATGAAGGACAGGTAATATGAAAAAAAGATTTGGTAATGTTTGTTGAATTTTAGTAATTTATACGTTTACTTATTATTATTATTATATACTAAGCATTAAAATCACTAAAAGAAGTTAATAATGTTAACATTGTTTTTACAAATTAGGATGGGGCTTGTAGATTCTCAAAAGCATCTGTTGGAGCTGATGATACTGGTTTTGTTGACATCCCAGAAGGAGATGAAGATGCACTAAAGCAAGCCGTTGCCACTGTGGGTCCTGTTTCAGTTGCAATTGATGCAAGCCACGTGTCTTTTCAATTCTATCACAGCGGAGTTTATGACGAACCTCAATGCAGTCCTTCTGCTCTAGACCATGGTGTTTTGGTTGTTGGTTATGGTACTGATAATGGTAAAGACTACTGGCTTGTAAAAAATAGGTATTTTATCATTATATTTTGATAATATAGTTTTTTATCGTTGAGAACAAATAAAGGGAATGAGACTTATATAAAATATTGATGGCACTCAAATCATTACTCTTTTGATCTACTGGTATATTGAAATAAGTTGCAGATTCAATTGTAATTACAAGTGAGGGGTGGGCAAAACCAGATAATTCAGTTTTTTTTTAAAAAGACTTGGCAAATTTTTTTTGTAGTACTAATATTTCTACATCTTTACAAATAAAAAATAAATTTAAAAGCAAAATTTTAAAAACATTTTACCTGTCTTAAATTTTTCTGTCAGTGCAAAAACAAATTAAAATGAAAAACAAATTAAGATGAAAAATAATACAAAAATTTTATCTAATCAACATTCTGTTTTTAAAACGTTTTATAAAAATGTTATTTATGAAAAAAATCATATCCAAAAAAATTCACTAAATCACAAAAGCCATATTTAAACAGTTACAATTGAATTTTAACTTCATGAATTCTATAAAAGTATCAAACATTAAAATTACTTTTTTATAAGGCAGAGAGGCATTGTTCACAATTATTTTGATTTTTAAAATCGTCACTAGTCAAGTTGACTTCATAAAGCTTTTTTGAAAACCATTTAGAAATAAATTTCTGATCAAAACCAGATAAAAAAAATAATTGGCATGCAAAACCAGATAAAACGTTTTTTTATTTTGTGATAAAATTAAAGTCAAAAGATCACGATTTTCAAATTTTCTCTTAAACATTCTTTTAATTATATCTATTGTTTAGCTTTTACTTTTTTTAATTTTAAGCTATTCGATTTACTGGAAAATAGTTTTTGCCATTATCTCAGAATGAAAAAAAAGTGAATTATCTGGTTTTGCAAATCTACTTCTCAATTATTGCTTCAACTTAAGTGGTGTAGCAGTAAAACTCTTATCATTAAAATGTCTTTGAATTAGTTGCCTTATTTTTCTGTTGAGCAGAAAAATAAGGCAACTTATTTACCATCATTTTGAATTTTTCTTTAACTGTCAAGCAAATATCTATATGAGGCCAAAAGGCTTTTTTTTTTTTTTTTTCCGCATATTTGTTATTTTAGAGTAAAAATAACAAATATGAAATTTAAAATAATAATTTTTTTATAAAATGATGATTATTTTTGCAAAAATTTTTTTAATTTTTTTAGTTTTTTTTGTAAAAATGCATATTTTTGATAAATAAATAGGTTAACATGTGAGAAGTGGTGCTACATTAAGTGAGGTTTTTGGTTTGGGCAGACAATCTATTGATTAAATAAAAAAACTTTTAAAAAGTTTTTTCTGCTCTTTTAAATTTATATATGTATATACACTGCAGGTCAAACGTTTCGGGACACTTGATATTTTTATATAAAAAGCTAAAATCTACCCTGTATTATTAAATTAATCAATAATATTAATTTATAATACTTACTAATTTTAAGTACTAATTTTAAAAATAACTAATTTTAAATTACTAAGTTTAATTATAATACTTACTAATTTTAACTAATTTTATACTTACTAATTTTAACTTACTAATTTTAAGTGTTTATGTAAGTTTGAGGTCAGTAATTGGGTATTACTGATCTCTTACATAAACTTACATAAATAAGTTTGTTTTTTTAATTGTTTATTTTAACTTGATAAATCTTGTTTAAGTTATTTATTTGTTGAAACATGAAGTAAATATTTATAATTTAATGATAGCCGACTAAAATGATTAAGAATATTTAATTTTGTTTAGTTTTCATTTGGTATTAATAATGGTTGCATTAAAAAATCTTAAAAAAATTTTAAAATTCTATAATTCGACTATTTAATTAAAAATATGGGTAAAAAACCTTCTTTAACGGTTGCAAAATGTTCTGAAATAATTACATTACATAAAGAAAGTTATTCAGTTCGTAAAATTTGCAAAAAACTAAAAGTTGCCAGAAGTACTGTACAAGATACCATCAAATGATGGAACGAAACAGGCACTTTTGAAGACAAAAAAAGATCTGGTAGACCACGGAAGACAACAAAGCAGAAGATAATAGTATAATATTGATGAGTAAAAGAAATCAAAGACTTATGGACCCAAATTCTATGAAATAGATTTTGAATGACTCCTATAATAAGAGTCATTCAAAATCTATTTCATTAAACACTACGAAATGAAGTCTTAGACAAGCAGCTTTTCAAGCAGACTTTCTGGTCGTATAGCGGTCAGGAAACCGTTGCTATGGATCGGAAATAAAAAGAAAAGGTTACAATGGGTTATAGACCACGGAAATTGGACAGAAGAAGACTGGGGAAAAGTACTATGGACCGACGAGTCCAAATTTGAACTGTTTGGGCAAAGACGTAGAATTTATATTAACTAAAGAAAAATGATCCCAGAGTGTTTAGTGCCTACAATCAAGCGTGGTGGTGGGTCAGTTATGGTATGGGGATGTTTTTCTTCAGCTGGTGTAAACAATAGAACAACATAAAACAATTCTAGAAAACAATGCTATACCTTCTGGCCTAAGAACTATTGGTCGTGGTTTTGTTTTTATGCAGGACAATGACCCTAAACACACCTCAAAATTATGTAAGAATTATATAAAAGAACAAGATCTCCTTAAAAACATGACCTGGCCGGCCCAATCACCAGATTTGAACCCAATAGAGTTACTGTGGGAAGAATTGGTCAGAAAGGTCAGACAAAAATGCCCAACATCCCAGGAGCACCTGTGGCAGATATTAGAAGAATCCTGGTTATCAATTACACCCGAAATAATAAATAAATTAATAAATAGGATGCCACGGATCGCAAAAAAATGGATAAAAACTTGTGGGTTATTTTATGACAAAACGAGAGTTTAATAATAATAGTGTTGTTAGTATTTTTTTAATATCATTTTTTTTTCTTTCCTTTTTTTTCTTAAATAGTAACTATATGTATCTTTTATAAAATAAATATGATATTTGAATTTTTTTGAAATAATTATGGGAGTTTTAATTAAAAAATTAAACAAAATCCAAGTGTCCGGAAACTTTTGGCCTGCAGTGTATATATATATACATATATACATATATATATATATATATATATATATATATATATATATATATATATATATATATATATATATATATATATATATATATATATATATATATATATATATATATATATATATACACATATATATATACACTGAGGCATATTCGTTTAGACGCATCAATTTTTTTCTCTTTATCTTAATTTTTTTCTATGTATTGTCAACTGATATGCATGCAAGTTATTATCAAAATAATTGTTGTGTTGTGGGCTAATAAAAATCACAAAAAATTT
>NC_088925.1:40380000-40575000 GCF_038396675.1 Hydra vulgaris
CTTATAATAAAACTGTTTTCAACTTCGTTAATTTTAATACCATTTTATGATAAGGCGTCTTACAGGAAAAGGGACCAAATCTTAGAAATAAAGTTATTAGCACCGCTGCATAATAGAATAATAATCGAAAAGAAAGAAAAATGAGATTGAGATCTCTATTTTTGACCGAGGTTATTGCTGTTTGTGTGGGACAATAACTGGAATAGCATTTTAGAAAAAAAAGTTATAAGTTCGCATAATTAAAAATATTTATAAATTCAGTTTGATGAAAAAGTCACTGGTTGTTTTCTGTTTTAAATGAATTATACAGTTTGGATTACTGGTACAAAGTTTTGCATCAAAAATATTACAATAACTACTTAACAATAAAAACATTACTCAAAAAATCAAAAAGGTACCAACTTTTAATTAAATACCAAATTCTGTGCACTTTTCGTTTTGAGCACACTGAAACTTTTTTAGCATTTTAGATTATATAAAGTATGTTTGAATAAGAACTTATGGGCGGCTTCCTTTTAAATGAATACGAACCCATCAAAAAATTTGGGTTTTTATAAAAAATAACCTGGGTAGTCAGCTATTTGATATCATAATGATCTTATATTACAAGATCTATACGCTTATGAGATCAGTATGATATCAAAATCACATAATTATCAGTGTGAAGTAAAGTTTGATATCATAACATGAACAACTTATGATATCAAAAAATTAGCTAAAAAGAACTCCATGTTACTATCAAAATTGCACCCAAGTTTTTTTTTAAAAAAATAAACTGATTAAACACATAGAGGACTGTTATAAAGGTATATTTCACTAAGAATCCCTTCATTTTTCATCAGAATGTGAATTCACAGCCTGGAAAGAAAAAGAGGAAACTAATAATTATGTTTTTTTTCAGTAAACAAGAGGGCAGTTTTTTTACTGGAAATAACAGTGATATAGAAGTAAAAACAAGTTATTTTATTTGTCAAAATGATGGTCATTCAAAACCACATCACTCTGCTAGTGAACCAGAGTCAAATCGGGTATTTTTTGTCCTGCCAGGATGATTGTCAAGGTAAGCAAAAATAAGCAAAATAGAAATAAAGGAGATGAGTTTCTCACTAAGTCTCATCTTCTTACCAAAAAGAACATTTCTTATATTAACAGAACTGTAAAAAAGGTCGACTTTACCCTGATAATACACTTCAACTTTTTTACTTGTTCAAAAGTTGAAATCTGAAGAGTTTAATAGCATTCTGCTTTTTAAGCCGCAAGGACAGCAAACTATTATTTGCCTTAAAGTGTATGATGACACTGATTTTAATAAGGATTCCTTTGTTATACAAACAAAGCATCAACTGTCATTGTTTGAAAAGCATGCCTCACAAATTGTTTGTATAGACTCAACACACTGCACCAGTCAGTACGCATTTCCTCTTGTAACTTTACTTGTTCCAGATGATTTTAAGAGAGGCTATTAAGTTTCACAAAATTACTACATTTCTTTTTTATTTCTAATCATGCCAACGAACAAACCATAACACCATTTTTAGAGGAAATAAAAAAGAGATGAAGTAATTTTGTGAAAATTAATGCTGCTATGATAGATGATGATTCGTCAGGCTGGAATGCTTTTTGTAATGTTTTTGGAAATGTGCGTCACTTGCTTTGTAAATGGCATGTTAAACATGCATGGCGTAGTAAACTCCCTTCAGCTGGTCCTTCTCATTTACAAGAAGAAATTTATAAGATCTTAGAGACAATTATTGATGAAAAAGATCCTCAAATTTTTTTTGAGGATCTTTTTCATCAATAATTATCTCTAAGATCTTATAAATTTCAATGAAAAAGGAATGTTGATTTCAGATAACTGTGTTATTAAATGTTCATCAACTCAATACACAGTTAAAAGTCAATCTAAAGATCTAACGTATATTGTTTATATTTTAACTAACATTTGTATGGAAAGTTCATGTTTAGAGGTACGTCTAAATCCTGCTTGTACTGGTTTGTGTGAGCATTTGTATAAGTGTAGTTGTAATGAAATGTTAGTCCTTTGCAAGCATGTTCACAAGTTACAATCATTCCTTCTGAGAACTCAAAAAAAAAAATTTTGTTAAAGTATCTCTGGCTGTCGATATAAATGATAATCAAATTGAGAAAAAATCAAAACGGTTAATTAATGAGACTGAAAAGTTTCACAAAAATGTTGATGAAATGCGTTTGTTAGTGACTAATCCCATGATAATAAATCTGCAACTTCCATCAATTAACAGACAACTTGAAGATATGATCAGACAAGCTAAAGCTATTTAAAATATAAATTCAATTAAGATACCTCTAAAGCCATCATTGCACAATAACCTTTTAAATTTTGAGTCAAATAAGAAGTTGGATAATCAATGGAGGCCTAATAAGTTCAGGAAAACAAGAAGAAAAAAAAAGAAGCAAAACCATATCAATATCCTGTGCAAAAACAAAAAGTGGAAATAGTTTTGAAACTGTCTCAGCAACATATTAGTGTAATTTGTAATAAACAAGATACAATAGTATGTGGCAACATAAAAACTAGTGACTTCAATTACACTCTTATAAGGTAAGCAGTCTTAAATATATTTTACTTGCACATTTTTGCTACTATTTTTTTGTATAAATATTTTTACACATTTTTAAATGTTCTTTTAAATTTGTTAAGAAAAACAAATATTGCTTATTTATTTTTTAGACATGGCCCCCATCAACTTACTTTTGATTCCCTTATGACGCTATAAAACATTATACCATTTGACATTTTGCTAAAATTACAAAACAGCACTTCGCATTTACAGAAAGGCTGGCTTCAAGATGAAGTAATTGGAGGTTTTCTGCATTGCTTAGAAATGAAGTATCCTTCAATCAAATATTTGGGTCCAACTGAAGCATTAGCTTTAAGCTATTCAAAAAGTTTGAAACTTTTACGGAAAGAGGTTGATATTAAGATTATAGAGCAAGATTATAGAGCATTTTTTAATCCAACTAATTCTCATTGGATTTTAATACATCTGAAAGTAAAAATAGAAGAGGTTAATGTACTTGATCCACTTTATCGTAATAATATGCCTAGCAATTTATCACACAATAAATACATTTTAGTTGCTAAAGACCTTTTTAAACAAAAATTTAACATTTTAAATCCAAAAGTAATTTCAGCCCCTAGTCATTGTTTACAGAAAAATAGTTATAACTGTGGCGCTTATGTATGCTACTATGCATTACAACTTTGTGAAGGTATCACTGTTTTTTTATATTTCAGTGCAGTTTTTGAACTTATTTCTTATTATGTTTCATATATTTTATTCATCCTGTATTACAATTGTTTCCTATTGAGATTTTTTTTTAATATTAATAAAGTTTTTATTTATTACCTTTTATTATCTATAATTATTTTTTACTTATCTTATCTAAATTATTTATTACCTATTATTATCTATTACTTTGTCAGCAACTATTTAAAAATGGAACATCACTTGACTCTTGATTTTGTATTTTTAGAAAATAACCTTAATGATTCTTTTGATGAAGTAGATTTTCGTAAATATATTTATGAGACTTTATGCGGTAGGTGTTTAAAGAACCTTGAGAGTGGTTTTGAAAGTTTGTGCGATATATGCAGGGCAAGTGTTTGTTTTCTTTTATTATAATTAAATCACTTATAGAATTAGAGAACAATTTTTTTTATTTTTTCTTAAATTTAAGTTGAAAGTGATTTTTTTGGCAATAATTAAATATATATACAGTTGTTTTTTTTAGATTTTTTCTTACTTTTCCTTATTTCTTCTTATTGTTTTTAATTATATCTATACTATAAAATATAGCTGTCTATATTCTTATGTAGGTTTTGATAGAATAGCACTAAAAGTATTGTAGTAGTGATTGTCAAGAAAATTTGTATCATTTTATTATTACAGATTGATAAGAATACGTCTCTTAATAAAAAAGATTGGGTGCAATGTACAATGTGTCCACAGTGCAATGTATTCGCAGTGGTATCATTGTGTGTCTGCATTTCAATTGAAGATGCAGATGTCAGTGAAACTTTTCGATCTCAATGATGCAGTTCTATCATGTTTAAAAAACGGCTATTTTCATAGCCACAAATCTTGTTCGAAACATTAATTGACATGAATTATTAGTTAAACAAGTTCTGTCTCAATTCTATTGTTTTTTGTTTTTTTTAGATAAGTATGAATGTATGCATAAGGTATAACCGGTATAACTTCAAACAAGGATTCGATGGCGTTTTTATAGGTTTGGGGTCAAATACGTATTTGTATTTGGTAAAAATGGGCAAATTTGGCGCAACTGTATTCGTATTTTATTTGATAAAAAAAAACTTCTGAAATATTTGTATTAGATTGAAATGCATTTGCAGTTCCATAACGTAGGTTAATCAGTATTTTTTTTTTAGAAATACCAAGAGGTGCTTTGATTTTTAACAATAAAATAAACTAAAAATTTGTTTTAAAGGAATATTTGTTAGAAGACTTGTTTTCATTTTTAAAAAATATATAAAGATTTTTTCAAGAAAAAATATATAAAGATTTTTTCTTGAAAAAATCTTTATATATTTTTTAACCTAAATTACAAGTATTTGTATTTGGGAAACGTTAATTGCATTTATTTGTATTTGAATTTGTATTTGGAAATCTAGAATTAACGTTTTTATTTTTGTATTTGATCAAACGTGTTTGACCCCAAACTTGGTCATTGGGGTCTGAAAACCTTTTCTCTTTAGAAACACTGCGCACCTCTATCGGCCATTTTTTAATTGTTTTAAAATATGCATATTCTCTCATTTGTTTCTTATATTTAAACTAAGTGATGCATTGATGAATAAAGATTTTATGAATCAAGCAACAAAATTTTAAGGTATTATTTTATTATTACATACTTAGCATCGGTCTCTATTACCCATCTAAGATAAAACTAATAAAAACGTTGCCTTGGCTATTCTGTTCATAAATTAGACATTACTTGTCTAACTTATTTAAAGAAGTGCACCAACGAGAAGGTAAGCCATAGGACTTTGCACTTCATCTGTAAATTGTCATGTTGTTGCCTAAGATTAGCTCTCCATTTCTGGATTCTTTTCTTTTTCTTGATGAGACTGGGTGAATAAAAATGAGCAACTGCTTTTACTCAGTAATTGGTCAGCGTTACGTGAATAAAAATGTTAGCAGTTTTGCTCTAATTTATATTGACGCAAAGTTAAACAATTTACTCAGTAATTGTTCAGCTTTATGTGAATAAAAACTTAAGGAAAATAGCTATTGAATAGTTTTTATTTGCGTAAAGCTGACTAATTACTGAGTAAAAGCAATTGCTCATTTTTGTTCAATCAACCTATGGTCAATAAATGAAAAAAGTAAATTTTAAAGTAATTTTAGGTTAAAACCAATTCTAAGCGTTGTCCCACTAAACCAGAAAAAGTATTTAAAACTCGTTTAACATCAGGAGTTAGTTCTTGATTAATAAGATATTTTTTTTAATTTAATTTTTTTAATTTTATTGCATGTTTGTGGTTTTGTAATTTTTTGTATTTTTGTCTTTTTCTCTTTGTTTTCTAAATTCTTTACAAAATAACTCCAAAGACACAGGTAGTATGCATCATCTTTACGTTTCTTCGCTTTGCTTTACATGTCAGCACTGTTTTACTTCCTGAAATAGTTAATTTGCTAAAATTTATATAATGATCTGGCAAAATCATATTTTTTAGTATATATACATTTAGTATATATACTACTTTTACTATGTACCAACTATATTATTTGGCCTATACAATATTTGAATTTTATAAAATTCTATATTATTCTCTCCACAAGGATTCTTTAATTTGCAATTTGTTGACTTAAAACTGTTTCCTCTATAGTAAATTTTTCTCTACTCTTTAAAAATGATGGTAAAACAATATTAACATTAAGTGGTCCAAAGTATTTTGCTATTGTAAAGCCACAATCACTCATTACACTTTCACCTTGATTAACGTTATGAACGTAAATCATCCCCCGGGTGCATTTCCTACTAAAACTTTGTCTATTGTATAACTTTTTTTAATTTGAATACATAATATTGTGCATAAATAATTCAGATAAACTCTACACAATCAATGATACATTTTAAAGTTAGGAACTTTTCCTTCATTCATTGCGGAATTGTCTTCCTAACTTGCTCCATACTAGGCCATATGCAGATGGATCAAAGTCTTATTCATAAAATTTATCCATGTATTTACAGTGTTTGAAATTGTTCCGCAAATTAAAAAAAAAATAAGCAGGCCTTAACATTTTCATGTTAAGGCCTGCATATTTTTTTTAAACATTGTCTGAAACTTTGTGGTTTTCTGGATATATCTGACACTGAAAATTTATTTCATATCCACAATATTGTCCTAAAAACTTTTATAAGTCTTATATGTGTACCACATGGGGTTCTATGGATCATTTCTTGTAAGAAATGCTTTTGACAAAATCGAGTAGATTTGTTATCTTAAAATTATCTTTATTTTCTTATCTTTTTATTAAGCTACACGAAATATTCCTTTCTCCAGTTAGAAATGAAAAAATATAATATTTGTTGGAACTCTAATTCCATCTACATGATCATAGCTGTTTGAAAAACATTCATAAGAAGCACATTGCAACCCAGACAAACTTTTTTTAAACATCATTGATTTGTTTTGATTGTAACGAACACTGACTCGTTTTCACGGAATGCTTTATGAAAAGCTGTATTAAACTACCGTTAAGGAGGTTAATCACAAAATTATTCTGAAGTTATCCAAGGAAGCACTGCAGCCGTTTTTCAAAACACCTTAAGATGCTTATTACGTATTTCGAAAAAATGCGATTAAAAAAAAATATTAGGAGAAACTCTTTGTAAAACGTTTTATAAAACTAATAATTTTTATGAATTTTTTCAGAACTCTTCGAAAATATGTATTCAATAATGTTTTTAGGCATCTAAACTAGCATATTTTGTAAAAAAGTGATAATTGATTATTTTTACCTTAAGGTGGTAGTATACCATTAAAAAAAAATCTTGCATTTCAACATTTTTTTCAATTTCTAATGCATAACATATATTATATGATTAAAATAAAAGTAAAAATTTAAAAAATTTAAAAAAATTAATTATGCGCATAATTATTGATAGACAAAAGCCTAAAAATGAATAACTGGCGACAGGGTTTTTTCAGCAACCGTAAATAAATTTGAACTGAAATTTTGGCTTGTGATCCTTTACTTATGCAATTACAACATACACTAAAAGTTTTGGATTTTGATCAAAAAAAGTCAAAATATATGCATTTTAGTCATATTTGGAAGTTTTGGTGTTATTTGAGAACACAAAATCACTCACAAAAGTAGAACGCGATTAGCTGTAAACATAATTCTAGTAGAGGTTGCAAATACATGTGTTACAAACAAGTGTGCCAAATTTCAGATCAAATCGGTTATCGGTTTGAAAAATATCTCCGTCGCCAGGCTATAAAACATGATTTTGAGAAAAACTCAATTTAAAAATAAAAACAAAAAAAAAATTGTTCAAAACTCCCCACTTCCATAAACTGCACCTTCTAATGTTTCGTTTTGATCACGAAAACCTTTTTGTATAGCTCTTAGTTTCTTGCGTCTTAATTTCACTATACTTGTGCATTGCTTTTCTGCTTTAGAAATGCGCTTTGAGTCATTTATTTTTTAACAGATTATTTTTAATAAATTATTTATTTAGTGAATTAAAAAAAATTTCGTTCATGTTTATTTCAATTGGAGTTTTCCTAGAAGCCGAAAGTTGCCGGTGTCGAGTTAATCACTCCATTAGAGACCTCAACTATTCATTAATTTGAGGATTTAATTCAAATACGAGGATTTAAAAAACTTGCGCAATAATTTTAATCGGGGGTAAATAAAAAATCCCCAAAAATTACGGCTCTTCTTTTTTATTATGAAATATTATACTTAATTATTAAATTTTGATGTGTATCTTGTTTTTTTTTTCCATTTCTATCATAGAAGTATACATTAACAAATTAGTAAACTACTTTTATATTTGAAAGAATCTTCACATGACACCACAGGCGATCCTCTTGGGGGTGAAGGAGTGTTCCACCCCCTCTTAACCTTCTCCCCCCCTCCTCCATCCCCTACAGCTGTCATATAAGAATATGAGTTGGCACATTGAGCAAGTTTTAAACTATATTTGGCAAATTGAAATTTTTTTTTTGATGTCTCTAGTTGGCAAAAAATACACACAACAACCCCCACCCCACCCCACCCCTATCATAGAAGACCTCTTCGGGTGGGCCCAGCAGGACACTTTTGTTTGCGGTGATCACCTTAACCACAAGTATGATAAACTATATTGCATTCTTCTCCATTTAGCCAGCGCTTTCGTACTCAAGTCTTTTCGCGCTCGCCCATACGCCAGCAAAAATTTTGGCAAGCGTATAAAAAAGCGCTTGCCAAAAAAAGCGTTTTATTTTAAATTGCAACATAACTTTTTTGTTCACTTGTTCAACTTTTATGAAAAATTGCTTTTTTTTTACCAGTTTTTTTTCAATTATTTTATCTAGTATTTATTCAAAGCATTATTTTCGCTATTTTAATTTTAATTTAAATAGCAGAAAATTTCAAACGTAGAAGACTAATATTGATGCGGAAGTTCTATTTATCTGTTGCGGTAATTAATTACAATCATATACTTTTTTCAATAACAATCAACAGACAAAAAACATTTATTATCTAACAACAAGTGAATTCATTTATGTTCGACACGATCTTTGTGATCAAATAATAGGAGGGAAAAGTACTTCAGACTTCAAAAAATATTTGTTGAACAACTTTAAATTATCAGAACCTGACGTTAATATTGTAGTTGAGAGAATTCAATAAAGTCTAACATCTAATTTGCAACCAGAAGTGGACCAAATCTCAAAAAGTCAGAGAGGTTCGAGAGCCTAAACTGAAATCGGTTAAAAGGTGAACTTAAAGTTCAATTGAATTCTTGCAGTACATCAACATCTGAAAATTCTGGCTTGAATACTTCTGGTGATCGTGGTAGACCAACAAAACCATTTGTTTTTGTGTTCGGAAAACACAAAGAAACGAAAAAATATGGAACTGATCCAGGAGTATGGACATTTTTTTTTTTTTTTTTGTTCTTTTATTAAAACTTTACAAATACGTGATCATAAATATAAACTGATTCGTTTACAATGTATAAAATAAAATATCGTACATATAATAGAAACTTCTTCCAGTACAAAATATAAATTTAGCACAAACAATAAGTATAAAAAAGTAACGCTGTTAAAAGAATGCGGAAAACTTGCAGAAAATCATATGGTCTTGTCATCAAGAAAGCGCATTTAATTGCGATATTTTTGTATACTTAATTTATTAAAAATTTTAATTTAGCATAGTCTCATGGTGGCATGAGAGTCAAATATAAAAAGCTATAAGATAATCAAAAAGAGGAAAGAGCTGTACTTGATACACGTAAATATATTACATGGCTTGTTATACTTAATATATAGACAGACACGTACGAAATATAAATAAAATCTAACATATACTTTGCTTTGAAGTTAATTTTTAAGGTTTTCTTTTAGTTATCAGTTTAATATACGTTCATAAAATTGTTTATGTCTAGAACAAGATTTTTTAATAGTTTTTTCAGAGAATTTGGGTAATGTAATTTTGTAATTGTAGTATTTTTAGATATTAGTTTGTTGATACGAAGTAGAGAAATGTGATTTTTTTTTTTATATGGTACGTTAAAATTTCCTATTCCTCGAGTATCATATCTATTGCATCTATATCGAGTATCATATCACATCTATTGCATTCAAAAAACTCTTTTGAAAAATGTGATCGGAGAAGTCCAACTTTATATTTAAGCATGAAAAACAAATTTTGATAGTTGTTAATTTTATAGACGTTTAGTGCATTAAGAATTTTTAGCAAAGGTTCAACTTGAGTAATCTTATCTTTATTAAATTCAATTTGTCCAGCGTGTTTTTGTTGTTGATAGAGTGTCACTTGACTGGATCTCAGGGTACTTGGCCATGCTATATACGTATAATAGGTACATAGGATGTCCAAGTAACCATAGATCCAACCATAAGAATAAAAAAGAAATAAAGTTGCTTTAGAATTGTTGGGAGTAATATTGGTCTAGCTTTATAAAGCATACAAATGTTGTTTCTTATTTTAGTATTTAAAAAGTTAATGTGGGCTTTCCGCATTATCATATATAATCATAATTTTATCGATAAGTATCCCTCAAAATTGTGTTGCTTTTTTTCTTTCGATAATTTTATTTTCCAAGAGCGGATCTAGGGGGTATTCTGTGTTGCCCAGGATTCACCCGTAATATTCTAAGAAATTGTAAAAAATTCTGTTTCATAATATAAAAAATACTAAACTTAAATTTATAGTATACTAATATGTATATATGAGTTCTTTAAAAAAATAAATATTGACTTGAAAAACATACACGGCTATAACAATGTTTCAAGATCTTAACTCTCCACCGTCATGTTTCAAAACGCTGCTATTAATCAGGATTCTTTTTTTAAAGTAAACGGAACCGAAAGAACCCATTTAGTGAACCGTTATTGCAATGTATTTAATTTGGTTGCCGTAATTAAGGCCAAAAAAATCCCTTTTGTTTCAGGATTCATTTGACCCGAATTTCCGGTAGACAACAAAAAAAAGTTGCAGAAACGTTTGATCAAAAGGGTTCTCTCGGTTCCGTTTATATATAAAAATGAACCCTTAAATATTCTAATAACGCCTTAATTATTCTAATAACTTATTTATTCGAATAAAACCTTAAGTATATTTGAATAAAACATTAAGTATTTGAATAAAGCCTTAAGTACTTGAATAAATTGAAGTTTATCAAAAATTAGCTTAAAGTAATTTTTAATACAAATTTCATTTTTGTTTGCAATAATGGATTTGTTGCTATCCAATGCCATTAAAGCCAAGCATTTGCCTAATATTACGACTTACAAAGCAAAGCTTTGTAATAATCTCAAAGAATTAAATTCAAAGTTTCCTGTTGTAAACAAAGATCTTATCTCTTTAAGAAATTCTGAAATGGAAGCTTTTATTCCTATGTAAATAGAAAATGAAGACTATATTGTTTTAAAGTTTAAACACGTTTTTTTTTAAGCTTTAAATTGTTTATAAAACAACAGTTCTTGACAAATAATCTTTAGTTAAATATGGTTATTTTAGCTATATTTAGTTTATATGTTATGATTTTACAGGTCAATGAAAAATGGTAAATGTCTTTACAATTCTGCTGCTTTATTGATAAATTCATCAGTTAAAACATCTTCTATTGAGTTGTTTGAGAAAGCAACCTTTTAATCATGATAACCAAGTGGAATCTAAAAGTTTTTTTTTGCTCTCTTGTGTTTTCATGGCATGTGTTTCATTTGAGTCTTCTGATTCTTTTACAGAACTAAATGATATAAATATTTCTGAACTTATAAAAAAAGAAGCTTATAACAATTGCAGAAACAATAAATTTGCTTTTTTTCTTTGTTTAATTGCATTATCAACAGTGTTAAATAAACATATTTGGAATATTTATCCTGAATTTGGACTTGAAAGTACAAAAAGTTATTTAATGTAAGTATATACCCATGTGGTGATCATAAAACAAATAAAGAAGTTCTGGCTATTTCATTTTAACACAGTTTGTTGCTCTATTTCCGAGGATAAAGATATGTGGTCACGAAATCATTTTTTCCCTATTGTGAAAAGAGAAGTTTTATGCTCAAAGAAATTTGTCAAAAGTGATTTAAAACTAGGGTCGTGTTCAGTTTTGCTAAGTGTTCAATTGCATTCTTCTGTTACCACTAAGGTTCTTAATTTATATTTTCGACCTCCTAAAAATCTATTTTCAAAAAGAAAATTATTAGTTCAATCTCACATAAAGTTTTGCATAGATAACGAAACTAAAATTATAGATGTAAATATTGATATTGCTCCTAATCCAATCTTAAATGTATTCCTTGTACATCAGATCAGTCTTCAAGCCTTCCTTTTTATGATGTTTCTACTTACTATGAGCGCGGTAGACATCTAACTGCTGGCAAAGATGATTCAATGTTATTAGAACTAGTAAATAAAATATTTATTTCTAACTTGTCTTTTGTTTTTCTTGTTTTTGGTGAAAAAAAAAAACAATCATTTTTACATAACTGGCTACTTAAATATTGCTGGTTAGCATACTCATAGATTGAAGATGGAGCATACTGCGTTCCATTTAGATTGTTGGGTAGTTGTATTCCAAACAATACCTCATTAATTAACTTTATTCGAAAACCTTTTACAATATGGGGTAAAGCAACTTGTTCTTATATCGATCACAATAATAATTGTCGACTTCATCAAATGTCAATGCATTGTCTTAATATGCTTCAATCTAGATCTAATTCAAAAAAAACTTGACATCAATAATCTTAGGAAAAAACTTATTATAAGTAATCGAAATTAATTAATTCCAATTATAAAGACAACTGCTTTTTTTTGGCCGCAACGATATTGCTTTTCGAGGTCATCGTGATGACAGTAAGTATTATCCAGAGATCGGAGAAACATGTAAAGACAACATTGGTATAGATAACTTTGTTGAGCTTTTAAATTTTCATATTGAAGCAGGTGATAAAGTTCTTGAGCACCATATTTGTTCTGCTCCTAAAAATGCAACTTATATATCTAAAACTGCACAAAAAGAACTTGTTGAATACTGTGGAAAAACAATCGAAGAAGTTCTAATTAAGAAAACTAAAAAGTCAGGTTATTGTTCTATCTTGTGTGATGGAGCCTCTGATTGTTCTTTTATTGAACAGCTATCTGTAGTTAAAAGGTACATTGACGGTGATAATGTTATTTGTGAAGACTTTCTACGGTTTATTGAGTGTAAATCTGGTACAACTGGTCTTAGTCTTGCGCAAAACATAATTTCTGCAATTGATGATCTTGGTCTTGATATCCAAAAATTGTAGAGTCTTAGACTTTTCAAGTCTAACATGATGGTGCTGGGGCAAACGTCTGGTAAATTAAAAAGTATTTCATCTAGAATTAAATTTATCAATTCAAAGACAATTTTTAATTCAGATGGGTTCAGTAACTTAGAGGTCTGGATGTTTTTTTTGATAACTACATATCCGTTTTTCATTCAATGGAAGAAATAGCATACAGTGAAGGTAAGAGTTATAATATTGATGCTTCTTCAAAAGCTTCATGTTTTTTAAATCTTATGAAAAATTTTCTATGATTGTAAGTTTAGTTTTAACAAAACAAATAATGGACTATTTCTATGTCATCACTGTTGTTCTCCAAACTAAAGCGTTTGATATATCAAAACAGTGTAATGAAGTAAATTGTTTAAAACTCAAATTTTAGATTTAAAAAAAATGTTGATGTCCATCATAACGAATGGTACTTAATTGCTCTTGATCTAGCTAAAACTCTTGATGTTTCAGAAGTTAAACCAAGGCTCTGTGGCAGACAAACTTATAGAGACAATTATCCCTCTGTCACAGTTTCAGATTATTTCAAATATTTTATCACATCTCCTCTTCTAGATCATTTAAATAATGAATTATAAGATAGATTTGATGAAGGTAATATGGTTGCTTTCAAAGGTTTGTCTGATATTCCTGCAACTGTTGTAAAAAAAAAATAAAGAAAAATGTTTTTGGAAGTTATATTTTATGGAATTGTTGCATTTTTATATATCCGATATGCCTCATCCTACATCAATTCATGCTGAATTAGATTTGTAGGAAACATTTTGGAACAACCAATCTGTGATCCCATCCACTATTACAGAGATTTTAAAGTCTATTGAAATGAGGGGTTTCCCAAACATTAAGGGAGGTTTTTTTAATAATGGGAACAATTCCAATTACTACATGTGAATGCGAGAGGATCATTTCTGTTATACGCAGACTGAAAACTTATATGCAAAGCTGCATAACAAAGTCAAGGTTTAATTCTTTAGCTTTGATGTCTATTCATCGGAGTTGTTAGTCCTTGGCCTTGAAAATTTTGGTCTCGGCCTTAATTGTTTTGGTCTAGGCCTTTAAAAAAAATACATATTTTCTTATTGATTTTGTTGAATTATGCGCATGACCTTGGTCTATTTTTATAAAATGTGGTTTTATTGTCGCAGCACTTACGGTTACTACTTACGGTTTTGTTAATATTTGGCCTTGAAAAGAATAGCCTTGAAAATTTTTTTATAGTTTAGCTTTGTATGGGTAATTGAGGACTATGCCAAGTAAGTAATAATAAAGTACTGATTCCGCTTTGATAATTAAGTACTGATAACCTCCTCGCTGGTCTAGAAGAGGGGTTTACTAAAAAATATCGCCGACTTTATTTTATCAACTCGAAAATAAAACAGGCAACACTCACAAAAAGTCCTGCATCTGGCCCTGTTTTTTAATTTTAGAAATGATAAAATATTTCGTATAGATTTTTTTCATTTAATGGAATTGAATAGAATGTTGTTGGTTTTTTCTGTGTATAATAATAATTTGTTAGCCTTAAAGCAAGTGTTAAGTTTTTCAAGTTCAATACTTGCAGTTTCAAAAGGTTCTGTGATAGATGTAGATGAAAAAAATAAATTCGAGTTTTTGTTTGAGACTTTTGGAAGGTTATTGATGTATAGCAAGAAGTAAGGGAGCTAGAATGGAACCTTGAGGAACTCTGCATTTAATTTTAATCATTTTTGAATGGATTTTTTTATCCGTAATAACAGATTGCTGTCTGTTTATAAAAAAGCTCTCAAACTTTTGTAAAGCAACATTTTTGATGCCATATTTTTCCATTTTTCATTGTAATATAGCATGATCAACAGTATCAAATGCTTTTGGTAGGTCAAATTTTGATTGGAAGATTTAAGACACTTATTACTACTTTGCCAAAAATTTCATCAATCCCTGGTGCTTTGTTAATTTTTGAGTTTTTTGCAGCATTGAGTTCATCATAACTTAGACCGTTGAATTTTAGTTTTGTAGATCTGTTTCTTTGTAGATAGGTTTCAAAATAGGTATTTGGGTATTGAATTTTGGACGCCATGTTAAGGCTGATATTTGCAAAGAAACTGTTCAAATGTTCGGCAATAGAACTTTTATCGTTGTATTCTGTTTCATCCACAACAATTCTATCAGGTAGGGAATAAGTTTTAGTATTTTTGTCCCGATTAAATTCTTTCATGATGTTCCATGATTTTTAATATTATAATTGGTATTTTAAAGTAGTTTTGAATAGTATATTATATTTTAGAGTTTTTTTCTTATTTTTTAAAAATGATTTTTTTATTGTTTAAAGATAGATAAGTTGACTTCATTTCTCTTTTTTAAATATTTTATGTAGAGTTTTTGTTGAAATGGGACATGTCTGTAACGCCTATATGCTAGGTTTACAATCCATGTGTGAAAATGAAGAGACGATTTTTACTTTTATCAGAAATAAGGAAAAAAAAGAGGAAAAAGTAGTTCTACAAAAAATACTCAATCCAGATAATGCAGTTTCCTTTACAATAGAGGAGGCATTAAGTATGCGTATTGAAATAGATCTAACCAAAGACCAATATGCGTACCTTAGAAAAAGACTCATTGATAAGAGTTTAAGTTCTGTATTGCCTTTGTATCAAATACTAAGCGAAGCAAAAAAGACTTGCTTTCCTCCTGCATCCAACATAACGGTGACAAATATATACGCAAAAATCAATCTGCAAGATCTCTTAGACCATACGGTCTGCCGTACTATAAAGTCAGGATCGACAAACTACAATTGTCGTAAAGAAGACAAGAGTAACGTAAAGAAGACAAGAAAAAAATATGTCCGAAAACGTTTCCGAGTAGATTTTGATTTGCACCTTGATAAACCTCGTCAAGGTTCCGGTAAAAGCAACGTCGGAAATATGGCAAGGAGATTTTTTCAAAATTACCAATTTTTTGCAGAGATAACCGTAATTGATGATAAAAATAATCAAGAGTTATATGTAATTCTTCAAACTATTTCATCAGGATTCTTTATAAACGCAGAAAAATTCGTCCAGTATACATTGATAATTATATATAAGCAAATATAACTGGTACTACTTGCTATCTTTGGTCCATAAAATACTTGCACATGGTGCTAAAAGACGTTCTACATATTTTGTTAAATACTTCTGAACTTTATATATCTAGCTTTTTATATCAATAGTAAACTTAAAAACATATAAAACACTACAAGAAATATTTGCGGATCTATGCATTTACATATTTTTAAATATATACATATATTTAAAAAAATAGCATTCAATTGATAATGGCAAGCAAAAAAGACATTGAAACTATGTTGGAAGAAAAAATTAAAGTACAAAAAAATTCAATTCTAAAGATAATTTCTGGAAACGCAAAAAATGAAAAAATGGATAAAATCTTGAAATCGATTATTAAACGTTTGTCTTTGCTAGAAAAAAAATAAATTTAAACAACAAAATGTTGAAGACCTACGGAAAAGATACTTTGATCAATGAAAAAATTATATCTCTTAATAAAGATTTTAACAAAGTAATTAATAGCGGAATCACAAACGGTTCAAATAAACCGTTTACGTTATTAATAGCGAAATTAATTAATAGCAAAGGTAATTAATAGCAAAGGTAATTAATAGCAAAGGTAATTAATAGCAAAGGTAATTAATAGCGAAATTAATTAATAGCAAAGGTAATTAATAGCGAAATCACAAACGTTTCAAATAAAACCGTTTACGTGCAAGCAACTTTGGATGAAGCAAAGAACTTATGTCACGAGCTAAAAGAAAAGATGAGAAAGTTTGAAGACAGAAATAGAAAAAATAACATAAGAATTTTCAGGTGCTATTATGATTGACCTGTGTAACGCATTTGACTCCGTTCCACACCAATTTCTTATTAACGAGTTATTCAAAATAGGCTGTAGCTTGAGCACAATATCCTGGTTCCACAGCTATTTATCCGATAGGGAGCAGAGAGTCATTTAGGCCAAACAAGTAACCCAGTGGAAGCCAGTGTCATGTGAAATTCCTCAGGGAAGTGGACTTAGTCCTAAACTTTTTGACATTTACGTTAGAGATCTTCCAACTTGCTCTAGTTCTCATGCAACTTAGTTTGCTGACAATATTGCTGACCCATTATTTTGCTGACCCATTCTGAGGAAGATGTGGACTCGTATGCACTAACAACAATATTGGTACATATATTTTATAAAGTCAAAGATTTCTGTACGTCTTATGGCCTCACAATAAATTCGTCAAAGACACAGTTTATAATATTTAAGAACCCTAGAAAGAATCCACTGGATAATTTACAGAAGGTAGTAGATGGTTGTATAATCAATCCAGTCAAAACAGTTATACCGCTATGAGTAACCCTTGAATGGCATCTAACCTTTGGTCCTCATATAGATAATATTAAAAAAATGTCATGGTATCTTAGGAGTTCTTTCGAGAACTAGTCGGTATCTAACTTGGGACCTTCTAAAATTGGCTTATGTATCATTAGTAAGATCTCAGCTTGAGTATTCTAGTGCAATTCTTGTATCTGCATCACCATCACAGTTAAAGAAACTAGACATAGTTCAAAAAATTGCTTCACGAATTATTTATGGAGCAAATTGAGATGCTCATTTAGACCCTCTTCTTACTAAATTAAAACTGGACTCATTGAAAGATAGAAGAGAAAAGCATGTAGCTGAACTTGTTCGTTCTATTTTAAGTAGAGATTGTTGATGTTGAAATATTTGTTTATATTACAATACAGTTATTCTCCTGCGGAGATAATAAGATTTATAAAAGATTTTGGCGTAAATATAATTAATTATAAAAGAGAAAAGTATTTTCTATATACGAGCAAGCCATGAAATAATGAAAAATTAAAAAAACTATGAATTGCGAGTTCTTAATTTTTTTGTACATACAAAAACAATAATGCATTGCGTGAAATAATAATAAGAGGAAAGGTGAATTCTTTACATTAAAGATTTTTATTCCTTAAAAAAATATCCGGATATTTTTAATGTATATTTTAGTTCAATAAAATAGTAATGTAATACAACAGGCAATAGAACAGAAAACCTTGAAAAAAAGTTACAATGCAATTCTATCGATAGAGCCCACATCAACAGATGTTGAACTCATTTTTTCGAGATGCCCAAATATCAGATTACGATTATCTGATGAAACGTTAAAATTTTTAGTTTTCTTAAAATTTTTTAACAATAAAAATAAGTCATTATAAGTTTTATTTCGAAATATAAACAAAATGTCAGAACACTTTGTTTAAATAACTTTTTTAATAAACAATGCAAGATAAAATTACATAAGTTTTATTATCTAACAAGAAAGCCCGAAAACCACAGTTAACCGTGTTTTTTTTAACCGAAACCGCGGTTTTTTATAAATGCGGTTTTTTGGAAACCCTATTTTATATGCGTTTATATAATTTATAACAAATAAAAAAAATTGCTAAAAGAACAGTCACATCGTATGTTTTTTTTTTTTTCCCCCTTATATATATATTTTCACAACTACATATTAATTACAATTTTTTACACATCATAAAATAAGCAAAATATACTTCCATTACAAAAGATTATATTTAACCAAATACTGCTAAAATATACGTGACAAAAAAGAACAAAAAATAAAACTGTTGAAAAAGAAGTGAAAAAAAAAGTTTTTAAATTTAGGAAGGATTAGTTGAATATATTAACCATGAGCGAGACGAGGTTTTTCAAACCGAGACGAGACGAGAAGTTAGTACTTCTCGTGAGACCGAGACCGAGACAAGACGAGAAATTTAACAATTTTTGAAAACAAATTTATTAAAATCCAAGTAAAAAAAAAAAAATGTAAATATGGTTTTGACAAACAGACACAAATGACATTTGTCAAATGTAAACAATTTTTTCAAATATTAGTTTTTTCAACATTTCTTGTTGGAAAAGTTTGGCAAAATTTTTTTGCCAAACTTTTCCAACAAGACAATGTTTTCTCTGATTAAGATGATCTGTTCTACTTTTTCTGGGTGTAAGTTGTGTCTGGATGATCGGACGACATTTCTACCTGAGCTAAAAACTCTCTCTGATTTAGTTGACCTTGCTGGAATAGCTAAAATTTGTCTAGCTAATGAAGAGAGTTTTGGCAATGTATTTGAATGCAATTTCCACCAATCAAGAATTGGAAAGTCTTTTTTTGGCATCAGGGAGATATTCATACTGGCACATTTCGCTCAAAATAGGATTCAGTTCAGATGTTGGCTCTTGTGTTTCAAGTCTGACGTTTAACTTGCGCTTCAGTTTTGAATTAGGGGACAAATCTGCTAAAAGGACTCTGGCAACAGGTTCGCACTCAACATTATCTTTAACCTGTGAGGCTAACCATTCTTTTGTTGTTTGAATTTTTTTGAAGAGCTTCAAGTGAAGTCCCTTTAAAGCAGGATTTAAGTAGTTTGCTGCAGCACTCAATAAGTTTCCAGTGTGACAAAGAAAAAGTTTTTTGCATTCAAGACACCGTAGCCATTTTTTCTATCCGTCTCAATAAATTGATCAATTTTGTGATGGATTAAATAAAGAGAATCGGCGACAGTGTTAATTGTTGGAATAGACTCAGCCCACCACGTTTCTGTAGCTTCTTTAAGTGGTGCCAAAATTTTTACGGCTCCCTCAATCGATTTCCACTGTGATGCACTGATGGTCTTTGAAGAAAAAATATCTTCATTTACACATAAGCTGATAATTGCACTCTTTACATGTAGGACAGAAGCCATGCAATCCAGTTCACTATTCCATCTTGTGTCAACAGATTGGCGTAACTGTCTAAAATTGATTCCTTGAGCGTCTGATTCTGATTCAAGCAACTCAGCTGCAACTGTTGACTGGTGAATTAACGAAGCCAAATCTTTGCATGTTTGCAACGCATTATTCATTCCAGCAGTCATTCCAAATGAGTCTCGAACTGCACATTGCAAAATATGATTGTTACACAAGTATTGGTCAAGGCGCTTTGACAATTTGACTGCAAGTTTCATGTTTCTTGCCTGATCGTTTACGCAGTATATTGGCAAGTCAGCAGGCAAATTTAGTTCTTCTAAGAAAGAATCCAGCTTTCCTTCAATTAAGATACCTGTGTGTCTGCCTGAGAACTGTTGGACATGGGGTGTCCAGTGATGTAGTCTCCAATTTTCGTCAATAGCATGAAAAGTCCAAGAGATGTAGCTGTCCTGAGCTCTAGAAGTCCAAAGTTCAGAAGTAAATGGAGCACTTTTTAGATTTGGCGTAATCTCCGTTATTATGCTCTTCATTCCAGCTTGAACTTCTCTTGACCGAATTGAAAGCTTTCTTGAATATGTTGTTCTGTGATGAAGGCTCAGTTTAGGGTTTACAATGTCAAACAATTTCTTGAAACTTCCTCCTTCGACTGCTGAAAAGGATGCCAGATCAGTGCAAAAGTAATCCAGCATTGCAGAGTCAAACTGTTTTTGAATGGAATTGTCTTTGTCATATTTGGACTTTGTTTCAAGTATTTCGACCATGGTTTGTTGTTTCATCTTAGGAGGAGGAAGAAGAGAGTCGTCAGTTTTTTCAGAATACTCAACGTAATTTTGGCTGTGTTGTTTTTCGAGGTGACGATGAAGTCCGCTTGTGTTTCCATCTTTTGTTTTCAAAGACTTTTTGCACGCCTTGCATTCAGCACTGTCACTTGTTTTTTGAAAATATCTCCAGATTTTGTTTTTTTCTTGGTGACATTTTTGATCTTTGAAATGAGGCAAGAATATTTCTTTTCAATATGAACAATATGTGTCACGTTGAATTCCACTGGTAAACTAATGAAATTAGTTTACAAGTGGAAAGTCAAAAGTGCACCATTTTATACAAAAAGTTTTTGTATTTAAAATCTAATTAAAAATATTTAAAATCTAATTAAAAGTTTTTAATTAGATTTTTCAAAAAAATCTAATTAAAAAATCTAATTAAAAATCTAATTAAAAATTTATTTTGTTTTTGTCAAAAACAAATTAAATTTTTAATTAGATTTATTAAAATCACGGAGTCAAAATATTAATTAAATAAAAAAACTAGGGTTGGGAATACCGGGATATTGGGATCCCATAATCCCGAAATCCCGGGATTAAGCATTTAATCCCGGGATTTCGAAATTTTCGGGATTTTGAAATCGTTTTCAGTTGAAAATTTTTAAATTAAATTATTTTTTTCGTTCGATTGCATTAAAATTCGAACTTAACAATTTCGAAATTCTTGAAGTTATGTTTTTGAATCATTGGATTAAAGTTGTTATAACAATTGAAATTGGATTGCAATTACATTCTTACAAATTTTTGGTGCTTAGTCGCATTTATTTAAGTTTCTGACAATTTTTATCTCGAATAGACGTTATCTGTTTGTGACTATTTTAAAGTACAAGTTATAATCAAAAATAAAATTGCTGGTTTTTTGAACAGTAAATTTTCTAAATTTATAATGGCTTCGTACATGGATATGACAAAAAAAGTAATTCTGGTGTTTGGAAACATTTTTTAAGAGAAGAAAAAGGGCAAACAGCAATGTGTAACAGTCTACTGACTGCAAAAAAATTTTAAAAATTGGAGGTGGTTCAACGAAAGGTCTCCATACGCACTTACTTTCCGTCCATAAAATTAACCTCACACCAACTACTATTTCAGTAAACACACGAGATGAACCACCAATAAAAAAAAACAAAACGTTAACCAATTATTTTCCGATATTGGAGCGAGAAGAAAAATCACTTCCTGCTACACTTGCACAATTAACAGCCATTGATGGGATTTCGTTCAACGTGATATGCCGTTCTAGTGATATACGTGCAGGTCTTATAGCTACAGGATTCAAAAGTTTACCCACAACAGTCAACACTGTGCGTAAAATGGTTGTAGATTACAGCAAAAAAATAAGGAGTTTTTTATTACTGAAATGGCTAGCAAAAAAAAACCTGAATTCGGTGTAGGAGAAAGATTTTCTTTATCTTTTGATGAATGGACATCGTTGCGTAACCGTTGCTACATGAATATTAATTTACATGCACGAAATTGTCAGTTCTGGAGCTTAGGCTTAATTCGTATAACGGGATCAATGTCTGCAGATAAATGTATTGAGCTATTAGAACAAAAGCTTGCACAACATGGACTTGATTTGAGAAAAGATATTGTTGGTATTATGACTGACGGAGCAAGTGTGATGAAAAAAGTTGGGAGAATATTACCTGTAAATCAACAGTTATGTTTTGCCCATGGTGTGCAACTGGCCGTTATTGAAGTACTATATCAAAAGCAGGATATAGAAAGAGAAATAGATCAGCAATTCGACGAAGACGAACAATCAGATATAGAAGATGATTTTTCAGAGAGTAACTCTTGCGAGGATGATGATTTTTCTGACAACGATAAACTGGTTGATCTTGATGCTAGTCATAATTGGCATCGAGGAAACGAATTTGATGTTACTGAGGTAAATTGTGGTCCAGTGATCAAAAAGGTACGAAAAGTAATAGTAATGTTCAGACGATCACCAAAAAAAAACGATATCTTGCAGAAGTATGTTGCGGCTGAATTTGGGAAACAAATAGCTCTAATTAAAGACTGCAAGACAAGATGGAATAGTCTTTTGTCAATGCTTCAACGCGTCTATTTATTAAAAAATTGTATACAAAAGGCATTAATAGACATAAGTCTACCGGAAGGTGAATCTTTGGCTTTATCTAATATTGAGCTTAAAACTGTATCTGCTATCATTAATGCGCTACTTCCAGTAAAAGCAACAGTTTAGGCCCTTTGCCGTCGGGATGCTAATTTGTTTACAGCCGATGTTGCCATAACTTTTATGTTAAATAAACTTAAAGATGCTAACAACGTTGTAAGTCAAAAGTTGCATTCATCTCTCGTTCTTTGAATTCAACAAAGGCGTACCGATGCAAGTGGGATCCTTCAGTATCTGCACAATGGTAGAACCAACATTCAGTTCGAATCTGAAATAGAGTTAGTAACAGTTCCGACTTCAATAAAATGTCGCAAATTAATAGTTGAGTTACTTGAAAGACTAGACGCTACAAATCCAGCTACATCATTAACAGCTAATGAGTCTGAATCAGAAGTTGAACTTTCTGTTTCAAATGAGGCACTACTCGAAATTGTTTCTGATTCTTCTGACTCTTCATCTGAATTTATTTCTTTTGCTCTTAAAAACAACAAAAGAATCACAGACGAACTTAATTAAGCTATAAAAAAAGCACATTTGCCCAGCATACCAACTCGATGTGAGACGTTATCGATGAAAATTCAAAAGGAAATGGTGTTGTTTGAAATGGAGGAACACGTGGTGATTTTTTGCAAAGAGCGTATGATTTTTTAATGACTATTAAGCCTACCAATGTGGAATCAGAATGTGCTTTTTCTGCGGCCGGACTTTTTGCAACAAAAATAAGAAGTCGTCTGGGGGATGAAACTTTGGATGTGCTCTGCTTCCTCAAAACGTATTTTAAGAATAATCAAAAATAATTGCATACGTATATTATATCTACAAAAAACAACGTCTTTATAATTTAATAATTAAGTATGTATAATATTAACAAACCAAAGAACTTCCTTGAAATTTGTAAGTTTTTTCTAAACATACATTAAATTAATTTCCTTAAAATTTTTCTAAAATAATATGTTAAAATCTTTCAAAAACAGGTATTTCAAAATCCCGAAATCCCGTGATTTTAAATATAGCACTGGATTACAAACCCTAAAAAAAACAAATTGTTAAGCATTTTGTAAATTATAAAAATTTTTAATTTGGAAAATAATATAATATTTAAGTCTCGTTCTACTTCTCGCGAGAATTTTCTATTTCTCGTTTCTCACGAGAAGTCCCATTTCTCACGAGAAACGAGAACGAGACGAGATCTCGCTCATGGTTAGAATATATTAAGAAAAACTTGATAAGATAGATTATATCGTTATAGGAAACTCGTAGAAGACTAATTAAGTCTTATCATCGAAAACCTTAGGGTAATAGGTAAAATACACATAAACATTGTGATTCTTATGAAAAAATATTTTAAATATTATTGTGATAAAGTTTTTTTTTGTTTTTTCTAGTTGATTTGTTTGTGTGTATTTTTTATTTATTTGTTTATTTTTTTTTTATGTTTTTAAGATCTTTATTAAGAACAAGATTTTTAAGTTTTAATTTTAAAGAAAATGTATTGTCAGGAAGAGCAATTAAGGTGTTTTTCGGAATTAAATTATTATATAATAGGGGCTGCGATAAGAGATAGAAAATTTATAGTTTTTTTTTTTAGGGTACGATAAAGTTACCAGTTGTTCTTGTATTAAACTTATTGGCAGTTGAATGAAAGAAATGTTCTGTAAATTGTGAAAGAACTAATCCCATTTTGTATTTTAGCGTAAATAGTATATTAGCATAGACAGTAATTTGATAAATGTTTAGCGCTTTCATTTCTTTTAATAGAGGTTTGGCATGTGTATGTTTGTTTTTATGATGTGTTATACTAGAAGCATGTTTCTGCTGTCGATAAATAGACATTAATTTTGTCTTGTATGTGCTTCCCCAAGCAATGTAAACGTATGTAAGATGGCAATGTATAAACAAAAATTAAAGAATTTTCAAGTTTTTTTGAGATAAAAATAGTCTAGCTTTGAAAAGCAAACCAAGATTTTCAGATAATTGGGTGTTGATGGCCTTAATGTGGGCTGTCGAATGAAACATTGTTGTTCATAAGCACTCCAAGAAATTTAATTGTTTGGGTTCTTTCAATATTGTTGTAATCGATACTTAGAGAGGGAAGAATTGATGGAAGGGCCTTTTTTGTTGCTTTCAGTGAAATAAAATATATTTTAGTTTTTTGTACGTTTATTGATAACTTATTAGCACTGAACCATGTTTTAAGTAATTGAAGCTCAAGGTTGACTCAAAAAAGATCACCGATAGAAGAAGATGAATAAAACGGATTTGTATCACCTGCAAACATTATGCAATCAAGAAGAGGCTTTAGGAAGGTCATTTATGTATATAAGAAATAACTTGGGGGTAAGAGTTGATCCCTGTGGAACACTATATTTTATTTTTAATAGCTTAATGTTGAGCTATGTAAAAAATATCAAAGCTGTAGTTATCACACTTGTTAAAGATATTCTTGAATAACTGTATAAATATGTCATGTTATGGTCATTATAGGAATCTAATAATGCACCAATACCGCCAAGATTATTTTTTTCCAATATAATTGTGCCAACATTGCGTAAATATTGGCGCAATATTGCATATGTTAACTAATGTTGATACCCAATTGATAGCCAAGATACTCAACATCGCGCCAGTATTGCTGGTACTTGGTGTTGTTATAAGGCTAAAAATCAATTTTTGACAAAAAAACACAGCCGCCTTAATATATTAATATTCAAATGCACTTTAATATTTATATGGTTGCGATTTTTAGTTAAAAATTTCCGTTTTACTAAGACAACTTAAAAAAAAAAAATTAATCTTTTTATTTTTTAGTCAAAAATTGATATCAATCTGATGTATCTATAAAATCGATCTTTTCAAACTTTTTTTTATCAAAAAATGATCTCATTATGATCTCATGAGATGATCATAAACACAATTAAATTTATTTACCTCTGTTTGTGACATCGGCATGAGATCATAATGAAATCATTATGAAAAAATATAGTCACTGTGTGCTCCTGCGCCCGATTACAATGTATCCAATAACCCCCTCCTCTCGCAGCGCCTATGCATACTATAGTTCATAGTCAAAGTTTTAGAAGTAATTAAACAACCAAAATTTCAAACAAACTTTGGTAAATTTTGCATTTCTTTTCGTGGAGCTTTTTTATGGAACCAAATAATTTTAAAAAATTTTGACCATTATTTGAATTTTGTTAAAAGTTGCACTGACATTGTTTGTACAGTAGTCATTTATTATTTACTTGTTTACTTTAATTTTTATTTTAATTCGTAATATTTGTAAATAATTTGTATCACGAACGGAAAAGTTTAAAATTTGTATTTATTTATTTTATTTATATTTACTAAGTTCAAAGTTCTTCAACAGCGGTTCTCGGTGACAAGACCTGTATGGTCTTCTTCGAGTTCCCGCGTTCTTTATCTTTATTTTTTATTTTTATTTATTTATTTTTAACGATTTCTTTGCATGTAGTTTTTCTTATTGATATGTTTGTAAATATTGTGTTAAATATTGTAATAAAGAACAAAAAAAACAAAAAAACAAACAAAAAAAAAAAAAAACAAAAAAGTATGGATTACACAAGAAAATTACGGAAAAAGTTTCATAACGCTAGACTTTCATTTTTAAATGTGCAGTAAAGCTATTATTAAACCAGAATTATAAAATTGTTGTAGTAATTTTACATATGTCACAATGTGCATGCAGAAGGCTTGAAAAATGCATGTTTTGTTAAGATTTTGTCTGATTCTCCAAATCATATTGAAACCAAATTGTATCCAGTATTAATAAGGTATTATATTGTTACCAAAGACATTCGATTAAATATATCAAATTTAGAATCCTGCGAGGACGAAACTGTTTATATTTAGTCACAACACCTATACAGGGTAATAATATAGGGGTACTTGATGAAAACAATTTGAAATCTAAAGTTGTTGCACAAAAATAATACAAATACAACTTTTAATGATAAAAATACAAATTTTGGTGAGTTAAGAAAAAAAGAATTGTAAAACTGTACAAAATGTAAAAAACTTCAAAAGAAATACTGGTAATTGATTACAGTACACATATTTTCTTAAATTCAATTAACAAAGCATCATGTGCCATGCCTATTAATGTACCCTACGGGCAATTGTTTTTAAAAATTACGTTATAAATGTCTTTTAAACGTTTTTTAAACGTCTACTAAATGTTATTTTCTTTAGAATGTTTAAAAGATGTTTAAAAGACATTTAGAGCGTAACTTTTAAAAGCAAATGCCCGTCGGGTCGACTTAATAATAACCAAAATTTATTTATATTTTAGTCATTTTACTGATCATGTGGGTACTTTAAAAGAATTTTGTGAAAAGCAAATGTTGAATACAAAAAACTTTTAGGATAATCGAAAGCTATATGGCTTCTTTAACACCTTATATTAAGCGTGTTTTAAAATTGTTTGAACTTTTTTAAAGTTTAAAAAAATGTTCAAAAATTTTTGAGTCTTTTTTCGATAATGAATTATTAGAGACATTTATACACATTCAGGTATCTTGATTTTACAAAACGATTTTTTCAAAAGATTGATTGGTGATACGATTAAAAGATAATTTTATTTTTTAATGATAAAAATTGTCAAATTTAGAAGAATCTAATCCAGGAGTAAGAGATAAGTTTATTAAAAAAGGTACAGAATTTCTACCAAACATGCTTCCAATGTCGAAAAATGGTATGAAACAAATATCAAAAAGTAAATAACAGATTTAAATGGTGTCTTTTAAATTCACTTGAAGTCAATTAGCCAAAAGTGAGTTTTTATCGACAGTGAAGATATTAAAATCGATTACAGTAGTCTGACGAAACAAGAAAAATAAATTTATATTTAAATTTAAATAAATTTAAACTATGGAAAAATGAACATCTTAAAACTAATAAAAGATGAGTGGAGATATTTAAACATTTCAAAAATGAACACATTCCGTATGAAAATTTAGATATTCTTGTTGTAGAAATATAAAAAATTAGAAATAACGAAAATTGTACCAATATTTACATTTAAATGAAGTAATTATAGACATTTACTTTAAGTAACTATAAAAATAATCTCTTCTTATACTTTCTAAGCTACTGGAAAGAATAGTTTACAACAGACTATATAAATATTTAAAGGATCATACAATATAAAATGAAAATCGGTTTTTAAATGCAACATTCAACTGAACATGTTTATAACATTAACACATCTTTCGAAAGTGAAAAATTGTACTAAGAGTTTTTATTGATCTGACAAAGATGTTCGAAACAGTAGACCATAAAATACTGCTGAAAAAATTAAATCAGCAACTGTATTCACATCTCTCTGTAAACCCTGCGATAAGCTATCGGCTGGTTAAAAGTAAAGCGGCAGTTTATAACGCCAACGATAAAATAAAGACATTGTCTACGCGTCCGGCGACCGGACAAATATCTTCTGCACTATTTGTCCGGCGATGTATTACGTGACTGAATGGACTTATAGCGACGGATATATTCGTCCGGCGAGCGTACCACATGACCAACCGGACAAATAGTGATAGGGATATGCGTCCGACGAATATTTCCTTTAAGTTGCGTCAAGCTAGAGTTGCCGGATTACAAACTTGACAGTTATTCTTCTGGTGGAAATAACACTGTCGGGCAGATACTGATATTATTCTAAATAAAATCTTCTGAATATAAAGCGCAGAATATAAAGAGTTAATGGAAAAGCATTATTAAAAAAAAAAAATTACCTCAAATCTGAAATTGATTTGCTTTTTTTCTTATCTATTGATTGCGTATAGACTCATTACACAACATAACTTAAACTTTAATTGAATAATCTGAGGGAAATTTTGTCTTAGTCACAAAATTATTTAATCTATTAAAATGTATTAATCATATATTTAAATAGACGCTGTCTACAAACTTAATAACGATATGTCCTTTTGTAAACTTCATTTACTTTAAAATACCTCTGGAATAATGTCTCATACAATATGTAAGTCTTGCCAATAAAATTGCATATAACTAAAGTCCTTGGACTATGATCAAACATTAGTGTTGGCCTTACCTTTCCAGCCTCAGGCCAAATTTTAAAAACAAATACCATATATAAATGAAAATGATAGCCGATAAAGACTTAATTTGGTTCAGTTACTTAAATTTTCAGTATTTTGCCACGGAAGTTTTTATAACTAAATGCAAGCAGACTACCAATAAATGATAGTTGGAAATTCAAATTTGAAAGTTCTAAAATTTCTTTCGTAGATCTTACAGAAGGTAATTATTACTAAGCTATCTATCTCGAAAAACAAGGGTAATTGAATCTTTTTATTGCTTGATGAGATTTGTATTTTAAAAATATATTGTTATATCTTGCTACATTATTTGGAAATGCAATAGACGACAAGCATAAACAAGCGGCATAGCGCATCGAAAGAATTTGCAAACACTGGCAAAAAAGCAAACGTAAAAATAAAGTACATTCAACAACTGATATATATATACACTTGCAGAATAATGTTCACTAACGGGTTTAGGACAGTTAAAAACGTTTAACGCACTTACTGCACCTAAAAAAAATACTAAAATTGAATTCTATAACGATTGTTATATTGTATCTTATTGCTAATTTGTAATCTTAACTTGTTGAAAAAAAGGATTTATTTGATCAAAAAGTAAAATAAATCTGCATCTGCAGATTTTAGCATTAGCTGTAATGAGCATAGTTTACATCAGCACAATTACGCACATAAAAACCAAAACAAAAGCAACCCTTAGGATGTGTGTGTTCACATTGCCTAATTAATGGATCATACGGAATTTACACAATATGCCATTCACCATGCAACTATGTTACAAGGGCTTTTGTCATGTTGTAGAGGGTAATTAAAAATCCAAAAGGTGTCATATATGTTTTTATAATAAAATGAAATTTTTTTATATCGATTTTCTTGAAAACTGTTAAAAATACTTGAAAATTGTTAAAAATACCTCTTTCATATCATAAAAACTTAGATTATTAAACATTATGTGCTAACAGCCCTAAGAGCAGAATTTTCAAAACATTAAAAATACAAATATAAAAATGTAAGCAAATATAAAGATCTAATGCTGCTGCAATTCTAATGGATTCTAAAATCACATTCTAATGAATTCTAAACTCTTATTCTAATGAATTCTAAATTCATATTCTAATGGATTATAAACTTATATTCTAATGAATTATAAACGCATATTCTAATGAATTCTAAACTCATATTCTAATAGATTCTAAACGCATATTCTAATGGATTCTAAACTCATACTATGATCAATTCTAAACTCATATTCCAATGGATTCTAAACTCATACTATGATGAATTCTAAACTCATACTTTAATGGATTCTTAACTTATATTCTAATGAATTCTTAACTCATATTTTAATGAATTCTAAACTAATACTCTTATTTGAGTTGCAATTAGTTATATGGTTATAATTTTAATATGTTTTCAACTGTTACATTTATTTTGTTTATTGTTGTAATCAATATTTTATAAAACTTCAAGAAAATAAAATATTAAAACACAAGAGGAATTAGGATAATATGCAGTTCAGGATAATATGCAAATAACTTCATCATCTTGTTTTTCTGATAATACAATGCCTGAAGTTGATTTTGATCATTAATAACAACCTCTGTCACAGGATTCTTCTGCTTAAGCATTACACTTAACAGAGTTGTTAAATTGTTATCATCTTGATTTTTAAGAGCTTGATTTACTTTTTGAATATCCTTAAGTGTAATAACTTTCCCAATAGATTTCATCATGTTGCTGTATCAACTTTTTGTTAATTTTTACAGCAAGAATATGAATCATTTCATTTTTTTCATCTACATCCAATCTTTTCATCCATTTTTATTGGTTAATTTCCAAAAATGCTTAAGGATCAATATATATATATATATATATATATATATATATATATATATATATATATATATATATATATATATATATATATATATATATATATATATATATATATATATATATATATATATATAACTCTTTAACTTTGACTACTGAAACTAACTCTCTAATGATGATACCCAATATCTGTATCTTTTCACTCTAATTGCCTAAACCATCTTAATCTTTCTTGATTTCACCCTATCAGATACACTTACTTTTATCATCCTATCAGATACACTTACTATTTCCAATATTTGTCTAGATCATCATTATTTTTCTTATCGTTTAGATTCACACCATAGATTTGATTATTAGCTTTGTTTGTTCCAGCCACTATACAACATCAACCCTCATGGCCAGTGTTTTGCTATCACTTATCTTAATACTCTGAATTCTTGTAGTACATAACTTTCCGTAGATCTGCAATAATGCACCTCATACTCTAAAAAACATAGATAGTTCTGTAAACTTAGCCTATACTCTTGTCATTAAACCATTTCTCCACCGGCTGATCCAATTTTATCTCTAAGAATAAAAAAACTTTCCAACACACTTTATCTTTCCTTCACTATTTTTTTTTCAATCTACTTTATAACTTTTACATTATTCTCAAATCCATTATAATATGATGACCACTTTGATAATAATACTAGGAGCACATTGTGTTCTTGATATAAGGAAACCAAAAAGGGTTCTCTAATGCTCTTTCTACACTCTTCATTATTTTTTTACTTGCTCATTCTTCACTTTACAATTCATAAATTTATCTTATTTATCTAATCTAAAACCTTTAGCTCTCATTCCATCTTTGCAATAATGTATTCCCAGTATTAAATTTAACTTGCCTCTCAAATCAAACATAAATCATTTATGAAAAAATTTAATAAAAAGCAATTTATGTTTATATAATTGAGTTTATTCCTTTGTGCAAAGGAATAAGCTTTAACCAATACCAAGTTTTAATATAAATAATTTATTAAATTTAACTAAATAAGGTAATATTAATGATAAAATTATCACTGATGAAATTTGTAATTTAATAGATAAAAGTAGATATAAAAAATTAATTTAGTTAAGTTAGTATAACTTAACTTATTTAATTTTATATAAACTATACTAGGTTGTATATCGCTTTTAGTTGTAATGTAATCAATTGACTTACCTTGATAACCTTGATTTCTTTCTTTTTTGATAATTACCATAGCTTTAATTTTATATTTCCTAGTTCGTGTTGCATAAAGATTAATATAATTTTTTTGTTCACCAAATGAGAAGTATACAACCCTACACTGGTATGGGGTAGGTAGATGCAACAGGACCAATAACTTTTCCTGACAAATAATAATGACAAGTACAAACTTTTTAACAAAAAATATTGCTTTTCTCTTTACTTTCTCTTTAATTTTAAAATAATTTTTATTTTTATTTTTTGTCTTACATAATAAACAATCTTAACCGTATTAGAATAACATTTAGAAAGTTCAAATTTATGATTTGCTATGTTACATTACTGATTTACCAGAGTTCAATATTAGGATGTATATTGAAAAGAGTTCTATTGTTTTTAGTTGTGACATAATCAATTGACTCACCTTTACAATATTGATTTATTTTTAGATGTCTGTCTAATTTTTTATATATACCTTTTAAAATCCTATAGCTTTAGTTCTATTTTTCCTATTTTTCATGTGAGGTTGACGAGTTCGTGTTGAATGAAGGTAAACAGACTTTTTTTATTCATCGCCATATGTGAATTTAATACATAAAAGTAGATATAAAATTGAATAAGTTAAGCATACCTTTGCTTTAGTCTTGCAACAGAGATTGATTTAAACTTCTTCCCACCATGGATGCAGTTGAATCCTATTTCTACATATGTAAGGCAGTCAGGAATATCAAGATGTTTCTTTGATGGAAAACGTTTTTTGAAACCAGATATAGTTCTTGGTTTTTTTTTTTAAAATATTGGACAGGATATTTTTTCATGTAATTTTCTAAAGTATCCTAGATTTCTTTAAGTGTAGTAAATTGGTCACCCACACAAAACTCTGATGCCATCTTTAGAATGACTAAGGCGACGTATAAATTACACAATTTACACTTTTTACGGCGATCACGTCGTACGATCGCCGGACAAATAATGCTAAAGATATTCGTCCGGTCGCCGGACGTCCAGACACTTCGTAAAATAAATTTGTATTCTTATGTCACCATTTGGTAAACGGCAAAAGTAAACTTAGTTATCAGAAGTCTGTTAACGCCAAAATCTAACCCTGCTCTACCCTACAGTTAAAACTGCACCTTTGGAGGAATTTTCTATTATATTAAGAAAAATAAAAAATGGTATCCAATTGAAACAAGCGTAAGCAAATAAGTTTACTTTTATAACAAATAAACAATAATATTAGGTACCGTAAAATGAGGTGACTTTGGCCAAATTTAAAATCTTTTTTTTTCAAAATTTAAATATAAGTGATTAAAATGTTGATATAAATTGCATTAGGTGTGCATGGTGTCAAAGAATTAAATAACTCAAATTCAAAATAAAAAAATTATATTTTTGACCCTTTTTTTTTAATTTTAAGGGTGAGTCAAAGTCACCCCTATAGTGGTGGTGACTTTGGCCACCTAAAAGCTAATTATAATTATTGATTAATTGTTTCATATTTTACATATTCACAGATACATGGATATTAGGTCATATGTTCTTTGGAAAAAAAATATTTAAAAAAACAGCTTGTAGCTAACTTACACATTTATTCAAGATATAAATCACATAGAAATCTTAGTAATATTTAAAACTCAAAAAAACTATGCATCAATAATCAAACTATCAGTGCTAGAGTTATTCAATAAATTATTTGTAATTATTTTGTTGTCCAAGAGTGAATACCTTGGTTTTTTTACAACAGTCATTTTTTTCTTTGTCTTATTTGTATTTATAGCTGCTTACGTATTAACTACATCAACTTATGATGTAGTTAATACGGAAACTTATTACACTTTTTCCTGGGACAATCGCTTTTTATTAGGGGTATATGATCATCACCTCTAGTTTTAACTATATGTTGTATGAAAGAATCGCTAACAAGAGAACCTATTTCTACAATGACATCTGCATTTGTAAATGTTCTTTTAGGAAGTCTATCTAGTACCTGTTTTCGATCAAGTGGGTATAATCCAGTTTTTCTGAAGCCTGTCCTCATACTTTCACAACCAGGTTCTTCAACTTTTTTCATGATACATTTAAGCAATGCTGGAAACTTGTCTTTTGGAAGGGAAGGAGCTTTACGTCCTTTGCCACTTTCCTTCCAAGTTGTTAATATTTTTCTCCACTGAACTTCCATTGGTCGAAAATATGCAACATCCAATGGCTGCATTAAATGCGTGGAGTAAGGAGGAAGTGCAATAAACTTAATGCTGTTTTCTTCACACAAAGACAGTACAAAAAATTGTGACAAATAATTGTCTCCAATTGGAACATGTTTTCCAGAAGTTTTTTTTAGTTAAGATAACAATAAAGATTCAATCCAATCTGTAAAACAACTGGAGTCAAACCATCCACTCTTTGAGCGGTTATAACGTGCCCCTTTTGGTCCATTTCCTGTCCAAGTTGTCCAGATTGAATCTGCTTTATATACATTTTATGGAGAAAGGATATGACCTTCGGAATCCAGAAGAAGACATAGTTATAACATAGTCTCAAATATTAACAGCATTTTCAACTAACTCACAATTTTGCAGCAATAATAATTTATAGACTCTAATAAACAAACAAAAAAATAAATTAATAATTCCACGAACTGCAATTAATCTAAGTAATAAATAAACAGAATAACTTTAATTTTGAGAAAAACTTAAATTTGGAAGAAGTCGCAAAAGTACAAAGCAGTTTTTAAAAGTTTAAACCATTTTTCATAAATTAGCCAAAGTCACCTACCAGGCAAAAGTCACCAGGCAAAAGTGCCATATTACGGTACGCGGAAATAGAGTTTTAATGAACCGAATTTTGTGCTAAAATCCTGCGCCACGTTTTTTAAAGTCTGTTTTACGTTAGCTTGGTAAAGACTTGTATTGATGGAAAACTTTTCAGAATTTGATGTCAACATAGAGTATTTTTAGAATTTGATATCAACATAGAGTATTTTTAAAAACTAGAATAGTTAAACTTTATTACTGTGTGTTTTATAAATATATAGATTAGCCTTATTGCTGTGTTTATTGCTGTCAAAAATTTGATTGTACTTCTAGGATAAAATTAATGGCAATTCAAATTATGGGAGACAGAGGGACCAATCAATTCTTTTATTTTATATTTGATTTAGATTAAATAAAAAAAAGTCAAATAACTGAAGGTTTAACATTTTATTTAATTCATATCTAATTTGAAGTATGGAAATTTAACTTATTTAATAATTAATAATTATTTATTTAATATAAAGTTAATTAATTATTTTTAACGTTTCCTTGCTGTAATTTAAATTTTAGTTTAAAAATGTAAGCTAATAAATTTTAATAAATGTAAATTTTAACTTAGCTAAAGATAATCCTAAAGTTTACTAGACCTTTTTGCGTTTAATTTGGCCAAATTTTTCAGACCTTAATATCAAAAAATTTAATTTGACATGTTTTCGTTTTATTTTGACAATTTTCAATTTAACTTGTAAAGTGAAAATTGCCAAATTAAAATGAAAAATTGCCAAATTAAAATGAAAAAATGCCAAAATATAGTGAAAATTGGGCAACTTAAATGCAAAAAGGTGTAGTTGTTGCTTTTCGTAAATGCAACAACTAGTAAACTTTAAGATTATTTTTACATACCATTTTATAGTATAATCAAATGAAAAATATATATAAGTATTATATAAATTTTTTATACAATACTTATACATATTTTTTATTTCGTATAGTGATATTTATAATAAATATGTATGACTACATATCTTTATTTGATTTGCGTTTTGAAGTTGCAATCAATGAGAGTTGTAAATTATATGAAAACTACTGCATGGCAACCTTGATTATTATGGCTATAAGCAAAACGAGACATGCTTAAAGAGGAGACAGCTAGTGCAAGGCTTCACAATATAGACAGTGAGGAATTAATAGGTGTGTTTAGTTCTGCCAAATTACGGTCACCTAATGTAATAATTTTCTATATCTCTTGCAAATCAGGATAAAAAAATAAGATTGTGGTTTATCTACAGTCTAGACCTAAGTTTGAGAGAAAAGGTAGTTAAATGGTCAATTAATATAGCACATAAAAGTAGATTTAAAAATCGACTGCATTATGCTAAAATTTGAGTTGAAATTTGCCAAGCGCAAAAAATTGGATGAAAAAGATGAAAAAAACTTGTGCGAGCTATCAAAACTGAGTTTTAATGTAATTGTAAATTCATACTCATATAAACACTTGTCCAACGACCAACTATATGATTTAGAAGATGTCATGTTAGGGAGAATTGTTGGGAAAAAACTATATCACGAATGGTACAATCCAAACACATGCAAACATGTTTTGTATAATGGCAGAGTAGAAAAAGATAAAAGAGAAAAAGAAAAAGAAACTTAATATACACAATATCTTACTGGAAAGATGATGAAACTATTATTGAAGGTATTGACCATTGCATAAAAAAGATACAGCTTGCTGCTGATGTTGTTTCTGAGAGTTGCAATTTTATTAATTTGATAAAACCACAAAAAAAAAACTTTCCCCTTTCACCTGTTTAAATTTTAAAGTTTGTTACAAATTCTTTTTTTTAACAATAATATTTTTAAATTAATTAAACAGTTTATTGTAAATTACATGTATTATGTTATTCTATTAGGGAATGTTGGGGTATTGTGGATCAAGGGGTACAGTACAGAGGTACACCTATAATTATAGGCATTTTCTCAAAGATTAGAACTTTGTTTATCTTGATAATGTAATCGTTTTATGTGCTCATAATCATCAATCTTTATTTATAGTTGTCACCACAAAATTATTGACTACCGTTTTTTGGTAGGTAATTTTAGTTTTTAGCTAACTAAAGTAAATTTTCTTACCTTCCTTATGTTTGTTATGGAGATCATGGTTGAAATAATATTAAAAGTTGAAGTTTTTCATTCTGATAATTGATATTTTTGCTTCCTTTTTGTAGTTTAGCTTTTCCTTTAACAACACTCATGTCCCAAGAAATTAGGCCTAAATTTAAATTGTTATGGCAGGGCACAGTATGTTGCGGTACAGTGAATCGTTTAATTCACTATAGCCCATTGATAATCTTAAAGATTAAACTCACCTCGGTCAGCAAAAGCTCCATTATGGCTAAGCATACACTAATACAGTCAAGTAAATAAAGTTTTTTTAATTCTTTATTGTTTGTCTTTTATGCTTTTAAATAATTAACTAATAATTATATTATTAACACAGTTTTTAATTTTTAGAGTTTGTTAAAACATCATCATCACATTAGAAATCAACTGCATCATGCTAAAATTTGAGCTGAGATTTGCCAAAGACAAACATGTGAGCGCATAAATACATGAAAAAGTCATTTTGTTTTGATAGTTTATCATACAGTAATTGAAACTATTAGCCAATTAAAAAAATAAAATTTATGTTAGTAATGATAAAAATATGTGTTCAAAATTTTTTGATACCAGGGTCTGTTTCAGTCATCACCACCATACCCACCTTTAACTCTAACCTACACCTCTTTTATAGGTTAATGGCCTGGCATAAAATTATAATCACTTTTTGTATTTTAAAATTTTTAATTTATTTTCAAAACCTCTTTTTTATGAAAACAATGTTTATGTTTATTATTTATTCACTTATTATATTTTAAAATAAATTTTATTATAAAATGAAATGTATTTCGCATTTGATTATAATGTACGCACAGTTACGAGCATATATGTATCTTAAATACATGCATATCTGGATTACATTTATGTGTTTATTTATGTATAAAAGCAAATATACATGTACTTTATTTATAAATAGACAAGTACATGAGTATATACATAAATATATGTATAAATATGGGTTAGTTGACCGGTTGATAAACATTGAAATAAAATACCAATTTTTTTTTCATTGAACTTTAAAAGGCCAAAATATTAATTTGGAATTGGTTATGAAGTTTACATTAAAAAATATGTATACTAATTCAGACCAAGAAAAATAGCTTAAAACTTAGTATAATTTTTAAGTGTATTTAAATAGAATGACGCTTGCTATCGAATATAACTCACGTCAGTCACAAACAAAAACAAACTTTAAATTTTCGAACTTTTTATTCTAAAAAAGTAAAAAAAGATTAAAAAACGATTTTGTGCCATACCATTGCCAAAGCAAAGAATATTTTTTATTATCATAAACTGCTAAGTAAAGATGCTACGAAAAATCACGAGATTTTTGGTAGCATCTTTACTTTTTCAAAGACGTTTTTAGCAATATGTCCTCAGAACTGCATCGTTTTTGCTAAAAAGAAACTGTGGATTGATGGAGGATATAACGGCGGCATATTTCATGACAAGCACATTAGGTTTGCAAAATAATATATAATAATAGTTTTTTTATTTTTATCGAATTTTGCTTATATTAGTTTGTTAACTTAACGCTTTTCACTCTGCCTCTGACATAAGGCTACATTAAAAAGTTTTAAAGTTACTAGAAAAAAATTCAAAAAATATTATATGATCTGGGAAACTATTAAATGATTTAGTTAAAAATGGGCAACGTTGAAAAAGTTCGAAAAAGTACTATCAACAGAAAGTGGCAAAAAAAAAGTGGTGCTTACAAAACATTACTTGGAATATTTATTCAATTTTTCACAAAAAAATGAAGAAAGGTTTGTTCTTGATTATTTACTAATTTATCATTGTTGACCTTAACAATGTTGTTATATATTTTTCTTTGCAGAAAATTTGTTTTTTTACCTTAATTATCCAAGCTAATTGAGGTTGAGCAAAATAAAAGTTTTCATTAAAATGTATTTTTTGCATCGCCTACATGAAAATCAAACCAAACTTTATGTAAAAATAAAACTTCAAGGCAGATGGTACATACATATTCTGTAAAAAAATAAAAATAAAAATGGAAGAGCGGAGGGAGGGGTCGGGAGGTTAAGTAACGAATCCTCCGCCGCCCACCGCCAGCCCTCCAATTGGGGTTCCGATACTAGAAATTGTTTTTAAAATTGAACTTTAACTTAAATTTATCTTTGTTAACAAGAATTTTATAGAGTTTTTCACGGAAAGTTTGAGAGAAAATTTGTCAATTGATATATCCATAAATTTACGTAAAATTAGAACGTTTCGCCCATTTTTTTAGAGTCAAATCAATACGCTTTTTTAAACATTGGTTACACAAATGAAGTGTGCGAAAGGTCGCTTACGAAAAATAAACGATCAACTTAGAGGCCAAATTTCTGACACACTGTAAAAAACTTTAATCTGCCCATCAGTGGTTTTGTAAAAATTTAGTGTTTGAACTATATTTACTTAAGTTAATGAATTATATATATTATATATCTTTACTGTTGCCAATTTTAGAAACTCTTGGATAGTAATGACTAAAAAGTTGAATTCTATCTTTTGGCTTTATAAGTTCCTTTTAGTTTTATGAAAGATTAAGTTTTATGATAGATGATATATGCCGCACATATGTATATTTTTTTAGCTTGTGTGTGAATTTTATAAAACAATTAACAATATTAACTTTATAACGGGCACGTGCAAAGGGGTATTTTATAATAAGCACATGTTAAAATCTCTATGCTGCGGTTTGCATCATTGATTTTTGCCTTCCCCCTTCTAATTATTATTTTACAAAAGTTGATCTTAAAAAGATTAATTTTCAGTTAAATTTATCAAATGCTACAAAAAAGAAACAATCTTGATATTTTAAATTTGTTTTTGTATTTCCATGTTTTTAACTGACATAATCATACATTGTTTGATTGTACCATGATACAATCATACAGTGATATAATATCATATCACTGTATGATATTTACACAGTCCTGTATTACAGTACTGAAACAACAAAACATCGATTGGGTAAGCAGTAAAGTTTTCTATATGCTTTAATACAAAGCCCTGTAGAGATTATATGAAACTTTGTTAAAACCATACCAAGCTTATTCATAAGAACTTGGGCACAGTTTTGTAGTAAAATATCCATGTTTTTTTGTGTGCAACACTTTATATTAAATATTGTTTAAGAGTTATTTTTTAGTAGTTTTTGAAATACTGTTAATTTTTTTTGGTTTTCCTAATTATAATATTCATATATTATAATTAAAACATCCACTTTGGTGTGATAAAGAAGATCGCGGTTTCTTGAAATGCGTCACAATAAAATTACTCAGTTTTTACATTTTAAACCGTTTGCAAAAATCGAAGTTACAAGAAAGTGTGAAATCATAAGAGTGAAGAGACATAAGCATAAAATAAAAAAAAATGAAACTAAGTGTTAAGTAGATACAAACTCTTTGAATATTTCGTATTGTAGCGTGATTTTATTAAATTTAAAAAATTACTGAGCAACCATTGTTTAAAAAACTACCTGCGATAAACCAGTTAAACCAAATCATCGTCTGTTGGCACCGCAACGTTTATATGTAATGAGAAAAACAGCACGAAAATTAGTTAACGGACCTAGCTAACGGAGAAATTTTAACTGAAAAGTTTATCGGAGCGGTAATATAAGGAGCCTAAACGGAAAGATCAGAATACCATTTACTTTTCTCCGTTTTATAACCGACCGTTTGAAGTTTTTTTTGGACACTTAAATTCTCCTTTAGTTTAACGGAGAAATGTGAATACGGCTGCAGAACGCAAACCACAAAATAGTGTTAAAGAGTTTCTTACTTACCACAATATAATTTCTTATTGAACCAGTTAACAAAATTATGAAATGTATTTCCAAAAAGATGTTTATTTCATTAACAATAAATTAATTTAAATACGAGTTAGAAAAATGTTTTGGTTAGAAAATTTCGCAAGCTATTTTGATCATAGACATATATGTATTAAAAAATATTTATATTAAGTTACGTTATAAATCACAGTAAAAACTTGACACAGATACCAAATCAAATGTGATGTCCTTCAACGATCTATTGTGCAAGGATCTATTCTAGCTCTTCTATTTACGCCCTTTCTGGAGTTTCATCCAAATTAGACTGAATTTTTTTTGCAGACATTAAGACATAAGCGTAATTTCGGAATTTAAAAGTCTTGTTTCAGATTTAAAAAATTGTCGATAAACTCAAACAAAAATAAATACATTTTATTTTATAAATTTATCTTTGAATCTTTGCATAAATAATACAAAATTATCTAAAAACGTCTGACTATTTTTAAAGCAAAACCCTTCTTATCATAAAAAACCTTTAAACTTTTAAACTTTTCGTTCATTTGTATCTTTCATACGCCAATATAGCATGGGTAAGTACCCCTATATCTAGTCTATGTACACTCCATCAGTGGTAGAAATTTCAGTTTCTATAAAATATATTAATATATTAACTCGCTTTTAGAATTACATTTTATAGAGACAAGCTTACCCATGCAGATTCATTACCCAAACAAATAAATGCTTTAAACATTTTCTTAATCAGTATATCAAAATATATTGCTTATGCTACTCAATATATTAAAATATATTGTTTATGCTCAAACATGGGAATACTTACAAGTTGATATATTAATAACTTTTTTAAAACTAATACAAATAAAATTAACACTAGAGCAGCTGAAAACTATAAAGTACTGGAAACTATAAAGTACTGGAAACTATAAAAAAGAGAACAATCTTAGCTCTATAGCTAATCATGATTCTTACCTGTATATCAAATTAATTCCAAAAATACTCCACATTATCTTTTATGGAACATGTTGAAATATATTTAAAAAAATCTCATCATGTTAAATGAAGTTGAAAGTCAATTGATTTTTACACACAGTTGGCTAATAAACTAAAAGTTTACTTATTAACTAAAATAGCTAAGTTTTTATTCTATAATAATTAGAAAACACTGCATAGACTGTATATATAAATACAAAAAAAAGTTTGAATATTTGGTAGAATTTCTTTAACATTTATTTGTTCTTCGTCTTTTGGTGCTCCTATTATCTTGGCGCTTGGGCACATATGCCTCTTTTTTCACCTTCTATTAGCGTCCCTGTAAGTATAAACGAACGAGTTAAATATTTGGAAAGTCCTTAATGTTTAACTGTAGTTTCGAAAAAAAAAAATTTGTTTTATTGGATTAAAACTTTATAATGACCTTCCCAAAATAATCAGAGAGAAAAAAAAAGAACTTTTTAAAAAAAAATTAAAATGTTTTTACTGTCCAAAAATAATATAAATTAAAACTTTCATATTTAATATCACGACACTTGCTAGTAATGATTTATACTGAAAGGTTCATCCTGTATAAGTATATATATATATATATATATATATATATATATATATATATATATATATATATATATATATATATATATATATATATATATATACATATATATATATATATATATATATATATATATATATATATATATATATATATATATATATATATATATATATATACATATATATATATATATATATATATATATATATATATATATATACATATATATATATATATATATATATATATATATATATATATATATATATATATATATATATATATATATATATATATATATATATATATATATATATATAGGATTATTGATACAAAATAATAATTTTTAAAACAAGTGTTACATATTTTTTATTTGTTAAACACTGAAATACTTTATCTTAATGGTCTTATTAAAGAGCACTGCAGAATTATTTGCAATAATATTTGATTATTGCAAAACAATTTTGATATTGTCTGATATATTATCACTTTTGTTAAAAGAATATACAAAGCAAAAAGACACAGTTAAATATAAAAATACTTATTACTTGTTCAAAATTTTACTTACCCTCCTCCCCCTCCTTTCTTATAACAAACTTGTTACACGCGTTAGTTTTTATTTCCCTATATGAATTTGTTAACATGTGTTGGTTTCCATTCCCCAACATTTTTAACATTTGTTTATACGCATATACAAATTTTGTCAAAACAAACAACCTCAGATTTGTTTGTTATTAATGTCTATAGGTTTATTAAAATGTTAAATAAAAACTGTGTTTCAAAGTGCTTTTTTTTTACGGATAATGAACAGAAAGTCAACAACTAAGTTAGTATACAGATGAACACAAATATGAAAACTAAACTACAAAATAATGAGAAAATAGACTTTTATAAATACAACTTTATAAATACAACTTTTTTTCATCCAATCTACTGACTTTTGGTCTATTAAAAATACGTTAGGATTTGCAGTCAATTTGTTAAGTTAACTAGAGTTTTTTAAGCACAAATACGGGTTTATCAAAACACGGGACTATCCAAACACGGACCTATTCAAACATGGAACTATCCAATGACAAAAGAACTCATAGGTTCAAGGAGATCTTGGAAAAAAAGTATTATTTTATAAAGACTTTTTTGAATCATTTGTCACAAACCCGACAATTTTTCTGTTCCAAAATCTTATAATATTCTATATAAATTTTTAATTTGGATAATTAAAAAACTTAAGAAGCATAAAAAACGTTGGTTTTTCTAAGCTTCTTGATTAATTTCTACCAGTAGCGATATACCATAAAAACGGTTTTTTTTTAGAGGAAAAAAGGCAAGGAAAAAAGGCAAGGAAATAAGGCAAGGAAAAAAGGCAATAAAAAAAGTTTAAAATCAATCTTTTTGTTTTTTCTTTGAAACTTCTCAGTAATAAAAGCTGCAACAAAAAATGATCTTTGCGTACTAAATAAAAGCTTAGAAATAAATAAAAATGAAATATAACATATAATTTCTATAATGGTTTGCGTACTAATATATGATGAGCGTATTAATTGAAAGCTTGAAGATAAAAATTTAGATGTAATTTAAGCAATAAATTCCATACAAGACGCAAAAAAAAAAAAAAAAAGAATGTTTAACAAGTTTTAATATATAATGATTGTAAGAATATCTTGACAAGCAAAAATGTATAGAAATTTAATACGCTTGCAAAACATTCATGTGACTTTAAGCACACATACTATGACCACGTATATCACATGATATTTAAACTTTGTATATAAAAGGAATTTACAATATTTAAAAACAGTTTGATATAGAGAAAGATTGTGCGATTTAAACGTTTAAAGCCTCTGAAAACTTTGCACTTGGTAACTTTGGTAAGATTTCAAAAACTTTTATTTAGTGGGTAAACAGATTTAAATTTAAATCAAATTTATATATATTTATTACACTATATATACTTATATATACATGTGCGTGTGCTCTTAAAGGTTTCGCGATAATGAAGGTTTTCTGCGCATTATTGTTGTTGGGTGTGACTCTTGCTCATATAATTGAAAGGCCTGAAGGAGATGAATCTTGGATTCGATGGAAAATGGCTCACAACAAAGCATATAGTCATGATGGCGAAGAAACTGTTCGATACGCAATCTGGAAAGATAACGAGAGACGTATTAGGGAACACAATTTGAAAGGCAGTGATTTTCTTTTGGAGATGAACCAGTTTGGTGACATGACAAATAACGAGTTCAAAGCATTTAATGGTTATCTCTCTCACAAACATGATAGTGGTTCAACATTTTTAACTCCGAACAGTTTTGTTGCTCCCGATACAGTTGATTGGAGAAACGAAGGATACGTTACCCCAGTTAAAGACCAAGGTCAATGTGGTTCATGCTGGGCATTCAGTACCGTAAGTTTTTTTTTGCCTAGGAAACAAAATTTTGTTGTAGTCATTAGTCGATAAAACTACATCAATTTTTTGTAGTTTTCATGTCGCAGCTGGCTTAAAAAATATTTTTCATATCGTTTTTTAATTTGCTTTAATACTTTTAATTTGCTTTTAATTTTAATTTTTATTTATTAATTGATTATAACTTAATTTTAAATTTAATTTAATTTATTTTTTAATTAATAATATTTTTAAATTGATAATTAATTTTAATTTGCTTGCATTTAATGCTTTTGTATCCTAAATTATTTTTTAATATTTTTGAATAAATTTTTAAGTTGCATTGATGAATAGATAACAATCTTATTTTTACGCTAGACTGGATCACTTGAAGGACAAAACTTTAAAAAGACTGGTAAACTTGTTAGTCTCAGTGAACAAAATCTAGTAGACTGTTCTACTGCCTACGGCAACAATGGGTGCAACGGTGGTTTGATGGATAATGCCTTTACCTATATTAAAGAAAATAACGGCATCGACTCTGAAGCTTCTTATCCATATACTGCAGAGGTATGTTGAAATAACAAGTTTATATACAAGATAAAAAACAGTATATAGTTAAAACAAATGTTTGTAGGAAACATCAAATATGAATCATTGTTATTTTAAGTCTAAACCTTATAACCATATAAAAATAAATTAACAATTTTGGTTGATAAAGACGTTTAAACCGACACTCATTTTACATGTATTACTAAATATATCAATAAAATAAATATTTAATGGTATAGTATTAGTATTAATAGATTTTTTGACATTTAATCGCAGTAACTGGTAACTAGCCAAATTTTATATTTTAGGACGGAAAGTGCGCTTTCAAAAAAGCATCTGTTGCTGCAACTGATACAGGGTTTGTAGATATACCTGAAGGAGATGAAAACAAGTTAAAGGATGCAGTTGCCTCTGTTGGACCTATCTCTGTTGCAATTGATGCTAGCCACTTTTCATTCCAATTTTACAGAAAGGGAGTCTATAATGAAGCAAGTTGCAGTTCAACAGAATTAGACCACGGTGTATTAGTTGTCGGGTATGGCACTGAATCTGGCAAAGATTATTGGCTAGTAAAAAACAGGTAACAATAAAGCATTTTGAACCGTATTGAATATTTTTATTGTCAAAGTTATTACCAGAGTGCAATATGCAGATTTAAATTATGTATTCTTAGTTTTGCCCATTGTGATAAATATTATTTTTAACTAAATTAAACCATATCTCAAGGTAGATAGAAGTGTTAACGTGACAACTTAATATGTTTAAAAATGGATAAAAAGTTTAGATTACCTATATATATATATATATATATATATATATATATATATATATATATATATATATATTGAATCAGATTTTAAAATTTAAATTTTTTTCTTTCTAGCTGGAATACATCATGGGGAGATAAGGGTTATATTAAAATGAGTAGAAACGCAAAAAACCAATGTGGAATTGCAACCAACGCTAGCTATCCATTAGTTTGAAGAAAAAATACACTTTCGTTTTTGTAAAATAGTGTTTTTTCAAATAAATAAATTTTTTAAATTAATATCCTTAATTGTATTTCTACTATACAAACTTTAATAGCGAATAGCTTTCACCATAGCTACTACCGCCACTTGTCATTGGCTACTACGGTCACCTAAACACCTGTTGTTGCTTTAATATTTAATATTTAATGCACAGGTAAAGGGATCTCAGAATGTTAGGTGTTTTTTAAGATTCTACTAAGCTCCAAATATTTAAGCATATACTTTGTTTTTATTTTTGAGAGCTGAAAAAATGCTAGATTGCCAAAAAGTTTTAGTAGTTTTTTAATATAGTTTTCATATGTCTTTAGATAAATATTTAGGACATACTTTTTTCATTAGGGACCTCAGAATGTACCTCTGAATATATTTTTAAATGTTTGGTTCACTTATCTTTTATACTTTTTGCATTTCACTACACAATGCTAGGTTAAAGGACCTCAAGAGGCTCGGTAAATGAAAGTTAATTAAAAAAAAAAAAGCATTCAATTTCTTTTTGACGTTATGAAATGAATGTTCTGCTTATAGTTTCTTTGTTTTTTTGAACAAATAAATAAATATATAAATAATAAATAAATATATAAATAATAAATTAAACTAAAGTGCGTTTACTAAAGTACAAGTACAAAAGTGTGTTTAGATATTCCTTTGCAGTAGAGAATAAAAAAGAAATGGGAAAGTCCTTTAGAGTTAAACCAACAAGCAAATCAAGAAGCAATTTTCCAAGAGTTGTCATAGTGATGAAAAGTAAACAGTTAGAGTAAGCAGTTGAGTGGTGACGAATAAACAATAACGTGGTTGGGCTGCAATCAAATCAAGAAAATTTTCACGGGTGACAGGAATAATATCGAAAAATGAATATCTGAATAGTATCAAATATATTAAAAGGCCTAATGACACAAAAAAAAAGAAATTGTGTCGCAAACGAATTTAAGGAATAGTGTCGAAAATTAAAAAAAGGAATAGTGTCGCAAAAGAATTTAATGAATAGTGTCGAAAACATAAAAAAGAAATAATGTCGCTAATAGTAAAAACGGAATAGTATCGCAAATAGTAAGAACGGAATTGTAGTCGGAGAGAATTAGCAAAAAATAGGGTCTAAAAATTAAAATTATTTATTTGTAAAACATTTGTTGTTTTTGAAACAGTTTTTTAATTTCTATTTTTTTACTAAATAGAAAAAAGTTATAATGTTTATACAATTAATTTAAAAAGCAATTATTTATTTATTGAGAAAATAATAGGTGATTAAAATTATAGGGGTTTCTGGGTTTTTAGAAAAACACAAATTCTTTTTCTATATGAGGCATGGCTCAAATGATGACATTTTGATGACAAGTTGAACCAACTTTTAGAATTTCCTAGACCAACTTATTGTCCATGATATATTTTTGAAATATTTTTATTAAGCCTTCTATTTTTAAAAGACTTGAGCAAATAGGCCACAGCAACGTGGGGCCAAGAGGCCATGCCCATCCCACCTCCCTTAAATTTTTAATGACTTCTTTTTGTTTGTTTAAATAGATTAGTTTTAAATATTACTTTTTTTGGTGTCTTCGGTATGTTTTGTTGGTCCTTTGCCTCCCCTTCCCTACTAAAATGTCACACACATGTATTGAAAAACCTGACATTTATTTTATTATTTATACTATAAATATGAAAAGATAACTAAACTTGAATTTAATAAAGCAATTATTGAACTTTAACGCAACAAGTCATGTGGATATGATGATATAATACTTATGCTATGGACAGCATTAGTAAACCATTATTTTATCTTTTAAACCATTATCATCTCCATTTAAAAATAGTATATTCCCTGACAAACTTAAATTAGCCAAAATTAATTCAATTCTCAAAAAAGGTGATTGCAATAATTTTTCTAACTATCGACCTATTTCTCTACTTCTAGTATTTTTAAAAGTATTTGTGAGAGTAATTTATAATAGAGTTAATAAATACTTTACATTAAACAATTTATTATACAAAAATCAGTTTGGATTTTAAAGCAATTGCTTTACGGAACATGCTATTATTAAACTTGCTGACGAAATATACAAGTCGTTTGATAGTGATGAACTGGTATTAGGAGTTTTTATTGATCTCTCCAAGGCCTTTGATACAATTGATCACAGTATTTTACTTTCCAAGCAAACACATTACGGTATAATAGGCTCAGCTTTTAAGTGGATTCAAAGCTATTTGTCTAACAGAAAGCAATTTGTATTTCTAGAAAATGTGTGGAGTTCCTTATGGTTTAATAATAATATATATTAACGATATGCATAAAGCTTCTCAAAAAATACCTACAATTATGTATGCCGACAATACAAATTTCTTTTTTAATCATCCTGATGCAAAGACTTTGTTTGAAACTATGAATATTGAACTCAAAAACTTCAACCTCTGGTTCATAGCAAACAAATTATCCCTAAATTGTGAAAAAAATAGCTTTACTCTTTTTCATAAAAAAAAATAATCAATTAATCTTCCGTTAAAGCTGCCTAAACAGTTTATTAATAAAAATCAAATTGAACGTGAAAAATACACAAAATTTTTGGGAGTACTTTTTGATGAAAATTTGTCATGGAGAATATTGGTCTTCTTGAAACAAAGGTGTCCTCTGTAATAGGTGTTTTGTATAAGTCAAGACCTTTTCTCGATAGTAAATCACGTAATATGCTTTACTTTAGACTTGTACATAGTCAACTTTTGTACGCAAATATTGTATGGGCCTGCACCCATAAAACCAAATTGCTAAAATTGCAAAGTCTGCTAAACCATGCATGCAAAGCAATTAATTATTTAAATAGGTTAGTAAACCCGACTCCAGTGATGGAAAGCATGATGGTCCAAGATATTAAGAAACTTAACACATTGCAGATATTAATTTTTATGTATAAGTATAAAAACAATCTTCTACCAAGCGTAATTTCACATAGTTTCCTGATATTATTTTCTGAATCTGCGTTCAAATACCAGGTACAACTATTACCTGGGGAAAATTAAATCACATCAGTCAAGTTTTCTAATTACAAACCGTAGTCCATCAATATAGAATCATTTCGAAAATAAAAATATTAAAGACCTAAAAAGCATTTCATCGTTTAAACGGAGTCCCTGACTGAATATAACAGCATATATATATATATATATATATATATATATATATATATATATATATATATATATATATATATATATATATATATATATATATATATATATATATATATATATTACTATTATTATTCAAAAAAATTAAAAACGTTTTTTATCAAGGTTTTTATGTTTACGATGTTATTTATTTTTATTTTTTTAAATGATTACATGAAAAATTGTTTAATCAGCGAAATAAAGTTTGATGATGAAAAAAATACTTATGTCAAATAAGGATGCTTTGCAAAAAATTGCGATGATTAAAGCCTGGGAACAAAAAAGCCCCAAAGTTTTAACCCCACCCCCTGCCCCAAACGTAAGAGCAACAAGTTGATGAAATATTTTTTGTACTATTTTCAACTAGACTTATATTCATCCAGAAATTTTAAGTTTCATGGTATAATTTCTCAGCGTTCAAAAAATATGACCATTTAAAATTTGCAGCCCCCTCAAATTGAGGGGGGTTTAAACTTTATATGGTCATATTTTTTGAACGCTAAAATATTTTACTATGAAATTTAAAATTTATCGATGAATGAAAGTCTAGATAAAAATAGTTCAAAAAATATTTCATCAACTTGTTGCACTCACTTTTGGGGCAGGGGGTGGGGGCAAAATTTTTTGGGCTTTTTTGTTCACAGGCTCCAAATCATCGCAATTTTCAGCAAAGTATCGTATTTGACATAAGTATAAAGATATAAATGTTTGGAGTTTGCTCCATATCTGGAAGTTAGATATCTCGAAGACCAAAAAATGCTGGCGCCACCCCTGTTCATGGTACATATCAGCATCTAATTTAAATGTATGATACATAAAATATTCTAAAGTATACTATAACAACCTCGTACAAGTAAACCTTCACAATAAGTTTCCAAAAAATCTAAATAAAAGTACAATTTAAGATCAATCAACAGCTGTCTCGGAAATGTAAAAAACTCTCAGAACATTGTATTTCTTATCGAGGACCTAAATAATGGAATAACTACCAAAAGGAATATAAATTTATGGTGAAGTTTTTAAATTCATTTAAATTTTTATTTATTAGTTTTTTTTTTTACGAGCTTTATATCATTACGATATATTATTTAAATTTTTACAAAGAGGTTCTATAAAAAACATTACTGAATAAACAACAGGTGCTGTTTAAAATCCATTACTAGAAATTGAGCATTTTTTATAATATATATTTCTTAGGCTTTTAAATTAAAAAATTCTCATAAATTTCATATTTAAGATAATATCATTGTTAAATTAGTACCATCTGCAACATTGATGCACAACAAAGTTTCTTTTGTAACTTTTAAAGATTTAGCCACACTTTTTGTATGTACATCCTGTTTGTAAATATGTATTTTTTAGCCATCTCGTTTGGAAATTCGATAGAAAATGTTCTGCAAGTACAAGACTTGATTGTTTTCAACATGAAAATAATCAGAAGAAGAAAATTCAATATATCTTGTGAAGATACATTGAATTTTCTTCTTCTGATGTGTTCTTAAGATTTAATTGATTAAAATTTATCATCATCCATCAAATACTATCATCAATTTTCAAATCGTCGGAATACAAGGAAAATGCGGCAGTATGGAGTTATTTATACCATTATTTAGTATTTAAAATTTCTATATCGTTTGATATAAAATTGTTATTCCGTCACGAATATTATTATATTAAAATTTTTGAATATAAAGCATAAAATAACAGCTGCGTACAAACTAAATTGATTCTTCGTAATATTTCGATCTGCTTTTGCACAGATCGTCATCAGACGTAAAATAAAATACAAAAGAAACCGTTACAAATATTACATAAAAACGTAATTAATTTCAAGTGATTCTCTAACTTTACGTTCATCGTACTCTGATTTTATTGGTAGAGTTTTCGGATTTGACCAATTAAACATACCATTACATTCTCTACCATGTTCTGTTGCACCAGATGCATCCCATTTACCTTTTAAATAGTTTTTTTGATGTTCAATGCATCTCGTTAATATTTTCTTTTTTGTTTCACCAATGTATATACTGCCACAAGAGCATATGAGTTTATATACACCGGAATTGCTCCCAGTGGACACAGTACGTTTTTAAAACGTTCTTTGGACGTTTTTATTAGGTTTAAACCTTAAAAAACGTCGAAAAAACGTTTTAAAAACGTTTTAAAAACGTACCGTGCCCACAGAGCTATTTGGAATTAACTAAGACTTGTTGACCTGAAAGATTTTAGACATCTAGTGTCTAAAATCTTTCAGGTCAAACAAATAACTACTTTTTTTTATATAAAAATACCATAAAACAATGATAAAATTTAAAAATGGTCATTTTTATGCAATAGATATTTAATCTAATATCCCCCCCCCCCTCCTGAGAGGTAAAAATGAGACACATAATAAAATAATAATAAAAAAATACAAAAAGTTATTTAATAACAAAAAAACAATAGTGATAAACACTTGTCTATTTTTATATATATTATAGTATAGAGTAGGTATGCCCCACAAATTTCATTAGTAGCTGCTATCTTGGTTCAGTATCGGTTGCTAGTATGCAACTAATACCGAACCAAGCAGTTTATGCTGCTATCTCTGGCTGATGAAGATGTAGAGCAGAAAGTGAAGAAAACTATGTTGGATAGATTAGTTCAGTATAACGCTCCTTACAAATTCAAGGATGAATAACCTGAGCTACCAATCATCTAAAAAGTCTAAAAAAGATCTTTCAAAGTCCCAGTTAAAAGATATATATTTTATTGTTCCTGAAATACATATTTTTGGAGATCAGAAAATATTAGTTAGTGGACACTTGGGAATGGGGAAAAACTGCGTGCACATAGAAATAAAAAAGCGTAAATTTAGGACATCCTAATTTAAGTATATATCTTCATATTCACACATATATATGTTAACTTAATATAAACAAATGTATAAAAAATTATATAAAACATACCAATCTATATATAAATACACATGTATAAAAATAAAATAAAAAAATAATAATACGCAATATAAATATATATAAAAACTAAAAGGGGACAGTAAAAAGGTATTAAAAATCACAGTGTTGTAAAATCGAATAAAAATTAAGTAGTGGACTAAAGCCCATCCACAGGGCCACAATATATTCACCAATGAAAGCCTAATAAAAAATGACTAGCATTGCTTTTCAGGGATGCACCTTTTCAATCTTTATCATCTGTAGCCTACATCATATCAGTCATTATTGCAATAAAATGGAAAACCAATCACCCGCACCACTCTCAAATTTAGGCAACCTTAATAGATTTTATAAACAAATGTTGGTATAGAGACAAATATGCATAAAAACAATATCTAATTAATATAACAAATATAAAGATATGAGTATTTCCATAATTAGGCGCGTTTTCAAAAGACTAGTTTCACTAAAGATAAACTGCTTAAAAGTTTGGCAGAAACACGTTTGTTTTGATTTTAACTCCTATGTGTGTATAAATAAGCAACAAAACTTAATTTCATCTGCTTAAGTTTAATTTTGAAACTAAAATTTTAACCGCTTTACGTACATGACAGTGCGTTACGTATATGACATAACAATATTAAATGATGGACTTTATCGAAATAATTACTTTATATATGAAGTAGGCTATTATAAGCATTACAGTTAGTTTTACATTTAGTTAGATGACAAAAGTATCAGTTTCTTAAAAAAACACTTTTATTATTTTCATACTGTATTATTTGTTGTCAGCAGCCATACTTTTCATGACAGTTATCAAAAAGTTTATATACGAAATTTCGGTAAATACCATGACCAGATTTAAATGACTGTTTTTTCGATTCGATGAATTGAGACTGTTTTTAAATAACTCAAGTAAACAACAACTTAGATATAAGCAAATTGAAAAAAACATTGGGAGTATTAAGTGCAGTAAACTAGTCAACGATAAATTGAAAATATGATGAACACCGATTAATTATTTGCATTGATGCTCTACCAATCTTCTTCACTAAATGCCATTGCACACCTAGAAAATGCAACCGGTTATGAGGTTTTTTTGATTATTTGATCCCATTTATACCATACATTATCTTCACGAGTTGGATATTTGAATTTGTTCACTCATGTCATTTGTAATGTGAATACTTCACATTCAGCTGAATCTGCATCTTTATCAAGTATCAGCCTAATGTAACGCTTATTATCGTATTGAGCCTTACACCAGTCATGCTTTTTGAGCATAATAAGTTTACTTGTCGTTGGATGTTGTTAGACATTTGAAGCCCCATCAGCATTTATCAGATTATGTGGCTGACTAACTATTTGAGATTGCCCATCTACAATTAGTTGTACAATACCTGTTGCTGTATTGAGCAGATCGGATTCAATCTTAGTAACATGCTTATTTTCATTTTATGCAACCACTTCCAGCGGACCAAGCTGAACCCTCCGTGTTTTATGGCAATTACATGTGCTCGAGACTTAGCAAAAGGATAAAAAATTACAAACAGAAGCAGTTTCCTTTCCAATGAATTGCAATTGATGTAGTTTCATTGTTCCTGCAACAGGTTTCACTCCTTCGGGGACCATTTTAGCTATAGCACCAATATCTTCTTCGCTGAAATAGCTTGATAATAGTTTTCTGGTAATAAAATTCTACAAAATTTGTAGAACCTTTATACCAGAACTTTACATCATGACAATATGGTCGGCTATTTGATCAGCGGTACGTTTTAGAGTGCCTCCAATCGCATCTGCTGCGCTCTTGCCATGGCCAGCTTTAAAGTATATCTAGCTGCCGCCTGTAAATGCTTCATTATGACAAGTTAACAGCATATGATGCTTGTTCTTATACTGTGTTGTTGGCCAATCACTCCAAAAATGTATTTTTTTTTTAATTTTTTTTTGCCGTTTAATAATATATACAGTTTGAAAGCATATAAATAAAAATAAATATTGGCGGGGCAAGAAGAAGACTTATTTCGTCTTATCACCAAGCCCCATTCTCTCGTATATACAAAAACCGTTATATTTAAATACACTGTACAACAATTTTTAACTTTTTGAAAAAAACAAGAACCAAATTAGGTTATCTTTATTATTTCAGACGTGCTGATTCCAAATATGTAATCAGTTATGCTGTAGCACGTCACAATTTTTTGTAATAACGATTTAAAGATGTAACGTAAGATGAATTTTTCTATACATATGAATAAGTGTATGAACATTTTTATTATCACTTTTAACACAAATTGTTTACTTGCATTTAATTGTATTTAGCCTGGCGTTTGAATGCTGCATCGGGTTCATTGCGCTGCAAATTCCAGCAGTAATCTGAAAGCATGGCGTGGCTCCACTTTCCCTTGTATCTGCTTTCCATTGTGGCAATACTCTGATGAAAGCGCTCGCCATTTTCATCATATACATCTCCATTGACAGAGAAGAAGGAAAGATGGGAATGAAGAAATTGGAGCTTCAGCGACATGTTACAACCCAGTTGTTGATAGAATGCAATTAATCTGTCTACCAAATCAGCGTAATTTGGTGCAATATGTTTTCCAAGAAATCCCTGGCACACCCGTTTGAATGCATCCCATGCTGCAAGTTCATATTGATCCATCGTTCCCAAAAACGTTTCATCCAGCATCAGTTCTCGTATTTAGGGCCCCACGAAAATGCCCTCTTTAATTTTGGCGTCACTGATTTTAGGAAATTTGGTCTGCAAATACTGAAATGCTGGTTTGTCGTGACCTAACGCCTTTACAAACTGTTTCATGGTTCCAAGCTTGATGTGAAGATTGGGCAAGATGATCTTCTCTTTATCCACAAGAGGTTCATGAATGACGTTATGGGAACCAACCTCAAATATTTCTCGTTGTGGCCAACATTTCCTCATATAATGTTCTGATTTCATCCTGCTATCCCATTTGCAGAGGAAACACATGTACTTAGTAAAACCAGCCTGCAATCCATTTAGTATAGCAATAACTTTCAAATCTGCATATGTGGACCATCTCTGTATTTAATTATGTCCAGAATAAGTAATATATTCACATAGCTTTCCCTCAAGGTTACCGAATTTGCTATGGGAATGGAAGGAAGCACATTTCCAGTATGCAGTAATACTGCCTTAATACTATAAAGTCATGCGTCAATAAACAAATTCCACATAGATGAATCGTATTGTATTCCTAGATCATCAAACAATCCACTGATATCATTACAGAAGCAAAGTTCTTCATCCATAGAGAAGTATTGCTGCAGTTCCCGTGATCGTTTTCTAAATGACGACACTCATGCATCACCAGCCAACAGATGCCACTCCTGGAGACGTGAAGCCAGCAATTCACTCTGTTGCTTTGTTAAATACAAATCTCGAACGAGATCTCTCAGGTCAGATCCTGTTATGAAGTGGGGTTTACGCTCTGTATCTTCTGGCAACTCGTAACTATCATCATCATCAGTATCCTCGTCTGAATCAGAACTGTCCGTGTTTGGGATTTTTCGATGGAGGTTCAGGAACAGGGAGTTCAGCCGAATGAGGAACAGGACGAATAGCTGAAGGTAGATTTGGGTACACTATAGCTTTCTTACCCTTAGAATTGCGACCTGATATGTTAACAGAACAGAAATAGTAATCTGAGCAATGATTTTGGGGTTCCCGCCACACCATTGGCACCCCAAATGTTGGTCCTCCACCAGTCCTGTTCGCCCACGACAATAGTGAACTAGCGCACCTCACACAGCATGCATGAGGCGCGCAGTTCTTATCCTGGTCGCCGACTTTGCAACCAAAGTATAGTTCATACAGTTTTTTCACATGTGGTGTCAATCTTCGTCTGCATCTCTTTAAAGTCAGTTCGCCACAAATGTAGCAAAAGTTGTCGGCTTGATTTTTACAAGTTCTGGGCATTTCTTGTTTCAATATACACTGTATTATATCTATATATTACTTGGCTAACTGTAGTTTATCTAAAATAAAACAGACTTACATTTAGTCTAATACAAGGTTAAACAAATGCAAATAGGTATATGATAAAGAAATGCTAATAAATAAATTATAAACAACTGCTAATAAATATATTAAAAATCACATTGATAACTTTCATTGTGAAAATCGAAAATTTGAAAATGTGAATTTAACCAAAATTGGTGGGTCACACAACAAAACGGACATCATTTTCGTAATCTCCAAATCAAAATACAAAATTTCCGTTTTTTTTTCGTTGTTGTACAGTGATATCTATAGTTAATAAATTATTTATTAAAAAAAATATTAAAGTAAAATAGATAACAATTCGTTGCCTTTTAAAAAAAATTTAAAGAATTAAAATTTAAAGAAAGAGTAAGATCAAGTGAATAAGAAAAAATAAATAAGATATTATTATTTGCTTAAAACTTAAACATTTAAACTATGATTTAAAAATAAAAAGTAAATAAATTAATATACACCATAGAATTAACATAAATAAATTAGTATACTTCATAGAAATAACGTAAATTAATTAGCTAACGCCATAGAGGTAATACCATAATTAAGGTAATAAAAAAAAATGTTGACACACTCAGTGACAATTATTTTTGTATTTGAATTTTAATTAAAAAAAAAAATTTAAAATCGGATGTATTTTTTTTTTTTTTTTTTTTTTTTTTTTTATTTTATTTTATTTTGCCGTTTAACAAATTTGACAGTTTCCATAAATTTACAATTAAGTTAATGGCCGGAGCAAGAAGAAGGCATAATTTGCCTTATCGCCAAGCACCGTGTTACAATTTATAATTTTTACAAAGTTGCTTCAAGAATATTTAACATAAAAGAAAAATTAAATGAATGTTTACAAAAGATATATAATAAATAAAGTAAAATATCGTTTAATACATAATATCATAAATAGATTGAGTAAAAGTAAGAGTTAATATATAAAACTTTATATATATTTTAAGTAAAATATATAAAAGATAAAGTAAAATATCATAACTAGATTAGGTAAAAGTAAAAGTGAATATATAATAACTTTATATATATAAATACGCACAAAAAATAAAATAAAAAATCCATATTATAAAAATATTAAAATCCATAAATAAGAATGCCTACTTTGATTTATTTTTAAACTGCTCAATACTGGTTGTATGTGTAATCACAATTTTGGGAAACATTTTCCACAAGTAAGGTCCACGATAAAGAACTGAATATGAAGTTAGTTTTGAATTATATTTTGGGACGATAAAGTTGTTATTTAATTTTGTTGGATGTTTATGAACTATTTTGTCAAAATAGGATTAAAATATTTTAGGAGATAATCCTATATTTGTTTTATACATAAACATTAAAACTTGGTGTAAATTGATTTTATATATATTTAATGCTCTAAGTATACGCAGAAGAGGCTCACAAGGTACAGTTCTATCAGCTCCAAAAATTATTCTTCACGCGTGTTTTTGTTTAAAGTACAATTTTTTTAATTTTGTATGGTTTTTACTTGCCCATGCAATATTGCATTAAATTAAATAACAATGAATAAAAGAGAAATATAAACTTTTTAAAGAACCACTGTTTAAAAATAGTTTAATCCTATATATCATTGCTAAATTTTTTGATGCTTTATTTTCAACACTTTTTATATGCAAACTCCAACGTAAATGTTCATCCAAGATTACGCCTAGAAAGTTTACTGAGTTTTCTCTTTTAATGTTAGTGTTATTGATTATTAGATTAGGCAATTTGATGGGAATATTTTTTGATTTATTCACTTTGTGGATAAATCAAAAAATATAAAACACAAAATAAATTTGGTTTTATCCACATTTAGAGAAAGTTTATTGCTTTTAAACCACTCATTAACTTTCGATAATTGTTTGTTTGTTGTTTCAAATAGTGCATTAATATCTCTGTGGGAATAAAAAAGATTGGAGTCATCTGCAAAAAGAATACAATTTAATAGGTCTGTTGCTAAATTTATATCATTATTCTACACTAGGAATAACAGTTGTCCTAAAATAGATCCCCGGGGAACCCCACAAGTTATGGCAGTAGGGAATGTATGTTTTTGTTTATACACTATAAATTGTTTTCTATTGGTAAAATAACTTTTGAACCAAAGTAAATTGTTATTTTTTACTCCATAGTGTTCAAGTTTTTTTATTAGTACATTATGATTAACGGTATCGAAAGCTTTTGACAGATCAATGAAAACTCCTAAGGTAAAGTAGTTACTACTGAATGCACTTGATATTTGATTGACTAGTTCAACCACTGCATGTTCCGTTGAATTTTTTTTTTGAAACCAAATTGTTTTGAATACAGCATGTCGTTATTTGAAAAGTGATTAAAAAGCCTATTGTACATTATTCTCTCAAGTAGTTTTGAAAAACAAGGTAAAATAGATATAGGCCTATAATTAGAGATATTTGAGTCATCTCCAGACTTAAATATCGGCGTGATTCGTGCAATTTTTAGCTGTTCAGGGACGATACCTGTTTTAAATGAAAGATTAAATATGTGAAATAACAAGGGTTCTATTATATTTTATACTGATTTTGCAACATTAACGTTAATTTTATCAAATCCAGCACTTTTGTTAGTTTTAAGGTAAAAAAAAGGCGGTTTGCAATCCAATTAGTTTTAAATTAGGTTCATCCATAACTTTATCGTAATTTTTTAAATAAGATTCAAATGGTGTTGAATTCATAGGAATTTTTAATGCCAAATTCGGACCAGCATTAGTAAAGAAGCTGTTTAGTTTTTCAGCAATAATGGATTTATCATAAATTGTGTTTTTATCAATTGTAATTTTTTTTTGGCAGAATGTTTCTTGCATAGTTATTTTTTCCTATTATTTCTTTAACTACACTCCATGTTTTTTTAGTGTTTCCGGTGGCTATACTTAATAGCTTTGCCTAACAAAGCTTTTTTGAGTTCCTTTTTGTTTTTTCAAATATCTTTTTATAATTTTTATATGTCATTTTGTTTTTATAAGTTTTTTTTCAAGTAATTCAGGGTTGTTATCTGTCAAATATGTCTGAGACATAAAATATGTCCCACATATTTTCTATCGACATATTTTGACATAATTTTATGTCTGAATGATTTGCTGTGTGATATTCTTGAAGAAAAAATCAATCTAACAAATTTATTGCGCATTTCAACTTAATTTACAGAGTTAAGTGAAAATAGTTTAACAAATTTGTTGCTTTTTTGCAATCAATTATGCTTCATAAAACTTTTACTTTAAACCCTATAAGCAAACATCAGTTGTTTCATAAAGGTCTTTTTCTGCCCTTTTTAGCGATGTATCATTTGATAGTATTGACTAATATTGGCATTTATTGACTTATTTATTGATTATGACTTATTTATTGATGATGACTAATATCGAAATTGATAGTATTGACTAATATTGACATTTGATAGTATTGACTAATATTGACTAGTATTGAGGCATCATTTGATAGTATTTGATAGTATTGATTAGTATTTATTAGTATTGGCGCTTTCCCTTATTAGAATATAAGAACCATCTCAAGCTGAGTTTTTATTACTGAAAGTGGTTTTTATTAGTATGACTAAACTTAAAATTATTTCTTTGATTAAAATAATAATAAAAAAAAAACTTTTTCAGTTATTTTTAAATATTAGTTGATCCGGAAAAAGATTTCATTATGAAAAACTGAATTCAAAAGATCCTATGAAAAAAACGGTTCACAGAATTTCAAAGAATTCGTGCCAAATTAAATTCATTTAAGCTGAAGAATTTGAAATATTTTACAAAAGTTATATTCAGCTCATTAAATTCATATTAAGAAGACTAACCGGTAATAATTTATAACTAATTACGAATAATATACTTTTAGTTATAATAGTTATGATTTATTTAACAATAAAATAATTGACAATTGCATTATAACAGCATAATTAACTGCCATAAACTTGGTTAAAATGTTTTGAGTGAAATATATATTGGAATAATTATGTTTTTCGTTTTCCTTACAATTTGAAGTCAAAAATGGAGAACAATTTATTGAATGAATCAACTATTAGTTAAAAATAACTAAAAATGTTTTTTTTTAAATATTATTTTAATCAAGAGAATAATTTTAAGTATAGTCATATTAATAAAAACCATTTTCAGTAATAAAAACTAAGCTTGAGATGGTTTTTACATTCTAATAAGGCAAATCGTCAATACTAATCCATACTAATCAATACTATCAAATACTATCAAATACTATCAAATGATGCATCAATACTAGTCGATACTCTCAAATGATACATTGCTAAAAACACTTTGTCAATACTATCAAATGATACATCGCTAAAAAGGGCAGAAAAAGACCTTTATCAAACAAAAGATATTTGCTTATAGGATTTAAAATAAAAGTTTTATGAAGCATAACACAGGTCAACAAAAACAAAATTTTTTTCTGGTGCCATGAAAACAATTTGTTTTTTATGTAGGATTTCTTATTTTGATTTCAAATGTACAACTCATTTTTTACCATCACGTCAAGTTGTAAAGATATTTGGGTTCAAATCTTTAGAATTTGGGGTAAAGTCCCTAATATTGTCGAAAAAAAAGTTGTTCAAAAGTGTGTCAACCTGAGTCTCAAAAGAAGCGTATTTTCATAGAGATTTTAAAGATGTTATTCGTTTGTAATAAAAATAAGTATTTTTTGTATTATTGCTGAAAAACATTTTGTTGACATTTTTTTAAGAGTCTTTAGCATTTTTTCAAATAATTATTTTACCAAATTATTTTAAGGAAAAATTTTTATGTTTTCTAAAGTCTCTATACTATCTTCTAAAATACGCTTTTTTTGAGACCCAAGTTGACATACTTTTAAACAACTTTTTTTTTACAATATTAGGAACTTTACCCCAAATATTAAAGATCTGAACCCAAATATCTTTACAACTTGACGTGATGGTAAAAAATGAGTTGCACATTTGAAATCAAAATGTGAAATACAATCCAAAAAACAAATTGTTTGCTCGGCACCAAAAAAATTTTTTTTTTTTTGTTGACCTTCAATTATAATTGATTGCAAAAAAGCAACAAATTTGTTAAACTATTTTTACTTAACTCTGTAAATTAAGTTGAAATGCGCAATAAATTTGTTAGATTGATTTTTTCTTCAAGAATATCAAACAGCAAATAATTCAGATATAAAATTATGTCAAAATATGTCCATAGAAAATATATCTTACATATTTTATGTCAGCAGAAAGTAATTCAGGCATAAAAATATGTCAAAATATGTCGATAGAAAATATGTCCGACATATTTTATGTCAGCAGAAAATAATTCAGACATAAAATTATGTCAAAATATGTCAATCGAATGTTAATCTAAAATATAATGGATTGAGAAGCTAGTCAAAAAATGTTAATCTAAATATAATGGATTGAGAAGGAATACTGTTAAATAATATATTGTTGGTAACAAGGAATGTTGGGAAATGATCCGATAAGTCAGTTTTGATTATGCCTGTGTAAAGACGGTTATTAAGATGGTTATTAGTTATTATATTATCAAGAAGTGTAGAAGAGTTGTTAGTCACTTTCGTTGGCTTGATTATTGTTGGAATTGAATTATTTTGAAGAAGAGTGTTTATAAAATTGTTAACATTATTATTGGAAGCATGGTTTATTAGGTCAATGTTAAAACCCCCAACTAAGTAGGCATAACTTCGGGTTTTATTTATACTTGTTAAGAATGGTTTAAGATGAGTTTTAAATTTTTTTAAGCTAGTAGATGGAGGGGTATATGTTGCATTTATAATTATTTTTTTTGTGGTTTTATTTATTAATTCAATGCATAATGACTCACAATCTATTTCATTTACACAGAGATCGTGACGTAAATTATAACTAATTGAGTTGTGAACAAAAATGCATACGCCCCCACCAACACTAAAACCACGTGGTTGTTGAACTGATGAGTAATTAATTAGTTCAAATTGGGCATTTGTTTCACCACGCTTTCACCAAGTTTCCGTTAGACAAATAATTTTAAATCGTGTTTTAATTTATCCAACAAAAACCTAAGATTTTCAAAATTATTATTTAAACTTCGAATATTAATGTTTAAAATTGAAAAACTATTTTTATTTTTTGAAGATATTGAGAAGATTCAATAACTGCATAGTATTGGCTTTCAGATATTTTTTGAATAAAGTTTTTAGAGTCATCGACGTCACTCAGTACGATATTTTCATCTAGAAATTTAATTATACAGTTTTCCTCCATTTTAAAGTAAAGCATATATAAATAAACGCAAAATACTTAATAAAATAGTTAGCAATAGTTAAAAGAAAAGTAATTAACCCTAACCCTTACTGACACGGATTCGGGATTTCTTTCGTTTTCTTAGACACCCACTCGCGTACAATCAGCTTATCATGTGATATGTATGCAAATTTAGCTGTCGCTCAATTTTCATTTTTTCTTTAAGATCTTTTCTTATTATGTTCGTTTAGAAGCAAAAATCTTCGTTTATGTAGATATTTTCACCCTTTAATTTAGAAGAATTTTTAAAAATTTCTACCTTATCTTTGTAGTCTAACAGCTTAATAATAATTGTGCGTGGTGTTTTTACATTTAGGCATCCACTGCGATGCACTCGTTAAATTCTCACATTTTCCACCCCTAGAGTCTCCTCAAAAAGTTTATTCACTTTTATTTCACTTTCAGACCACGTTTTATTTTCATTTTCTTTGATGCCATCAATCCTAAGGTTATTTCTTCGTGACCGATCCTCAATTTCTTCAAGTTTTTTTTTAGAGTCAATGAATTCATCGTTTTTATGTGCCTCGGTTTTATAAAATCTTTTTTTTTAATAGACTCAATATTATTTTTGACCTTTTGTTCAATGAGTTTCCCAAAAAAATGTAAACTTGCCTTTATATCAAATACATCCTTTTTCATCGTTAAATTTTTTCCATGCTGTCATTAATGTTTATTTCAGCTTTTTGTTGTCGGTCGCTCGTTATTTTTGCGTTGGCACTGATGAGTTTAAGAATATTTTCTTCTTGTTGTTTTATTAGTAATACTATATCTTTTTGTACTCCGCAAACAATTCCTTGAACATTGTTCGAATTTCGGTAATGGTTACTGCTATATTTAATAATTGATAGCAACTTGTATTTTATACTTTTAAATTTGTATGATTAACAAAAAAAAAAAAAAATTTCTTCGATTAAAAAAAACACGTCTGTTCGCCGTAAAACTAAATGCAGAAGTTATAGTTGTAAGTGTTGGATGACGTTCTTTTAGATGACGCAGAACTGGCAGTAAATAAGCCCATATTTCAGCGGGCTCATGCTTGATGCAATCTGACTCTGTGCAAAATGATACAATTTCTTCCTTCAAGTATGCAATACCAATGTGTAGGGATAATTGATTGTTGAATGCACCAAAGTGCAATGAGAACGTGTGATACAATGCATGTCTCACACGTTCTCAAAAAGTACCTTTTTTGCAAATTATTGCATATTATTTTTTTTCACAATTACCAACAGTCATACAATTTGATGCAAAATCTTCAGCTGAGCAAGCTTGTTAATAATAAGTCGTACATTTTCATGCAGCTTGCAGAGGCAAGTTTCTCTGTCACGTGCAGTCGGAATTACCACCCAAAATTGTCTACAAACAAAAAATGTAGCATATAAAACTTTTATGTTTGGGTTCTACAGCAAACGTTTTGTGCAGGTCTGAAAGTGTACTTAGCAGAAGTCTTTGTTTTGTTTTTTTTCACTTTTAAGCGTGATAGTGTCTCTTTTGCTTGTAGTTATTCTACTGTTATAATCTCTTTCATAGAATACAACAGATGCATAGCAAAACATTGGAGACTTATATCTTGCACGATACTGTGAGCAGTTTGATCTTGATAAACAGCGTGTTTTAATACCAGTGAAATCTTAAGTTTTTTTTTTTAGTTTTTACTTATTCATCAGTTTAGATGTAATTATTTTTGCGATGACAAATTTTGCTCTGTCTGATTTGGTTGCTGAATACTTCTCGCGTATGGTATCACATAAAACATTATAAAACAAAAGTGCTCTTTTGATTTCAGGGCGCCTATTCAAATCTTGGGTTATGTTTCTCATTTTACTGCGTGGCGTGTTTCTGTTTAAAAAATCTTAATCTTTCTGCTCGCTTTCGATATATCGGCTTGTTTGGTTTGCTTCATTACCTGTACTCGTAACTTGTATATCAGTCAATACGCTTTACTTCGTTCGTTTCTAATGCACTTTTTTCCTTGAATTTTCTGCCTAGTTTTATTGTAATTTGGAGTTGATGAACTAGGTAATAAAGAAAGTGATGTACCTGGTAGAGATTCTATTGATAAATCATTTACCAATGATAATTTTAACTTTGCATTTGCTCTACTGCGCTGCTGTGCTTCTCGCCATTGTTTCCGTTGACGTCGCTGACGTCAACGTCAGCTGACGTCGCTGACGTAGCTCCTCTCACAAACTGCTGGGGATTTATAGATGGGACTGTTAGACCAATAACTAGACCAGGAAAAAACCAATTACTCTACAATGGACATAAAAAAATACAGTCTAAAATTTCAATCTGTAGTTGCTCCAAATAGCCTTATACCTAACTTATTTGGACCAGTTGAGGTAAAGAAACACGATAGTGGAATGTTAGCTGACACTATTTTATTAAATTTATTAGGACAGCATTCATTTGATACTGCAGGTAATCCCTTATGTATTTATGGTGATCCCGCATATCCTCTTAGAGTGCATTTACAAACAGGCTTTAAAGGTGCAATGTTATCTCCACAACAGAAAATTTGGAACAAGAGAATGAGTGAAGTTAGAGTGTCAGTTGAATGGTTATTTGGAGATATTTTGAACTACTTTAAATTTTTAGACTTAATTTAAAATAACTGTTTGTTGTTGTTGAAATAGTTTCAACATTTCTCTAGCTTTACTTTGATTGTTAACTTCTTTTAGTAATTTTGCATCACTTTGTGATGAATGTGTTTTGTCAGCCTCTTTGAATCTTTCTATTATATCAACAACAGCTATATCCACCTCTGATTCTACTGGGTCAATGCCAGATGCTTTTTCTTCATCTCTTGTTTTCTTTTATGGTTTTCAATTAAAACATTTAAGTGGTCTCACCCATCGCTATTGACTTAACTTTAAAAATTAGTTAACTCGCGGAGTTAAGTGCATTTGCAATCTTTTCCCAACTTTTTTCTCTTTCTAAAGACCCTTTTTTGTACTAGTATGGCCCATGGAGTAATATTTCACGAAGAAAGAAAATGTCATGCTCTTCTGTCCATCTCATTAAACTAATATATAAAAAATTAAGAACCTGACTAAATAAATAAACTTAAAGTTCATTATATATATATATATATATATATATATATATATATATATATATATATATACATCCATATATACATATATATATATATATATATATATATTATATATATATATATATATATATATACATCCATATATACATATATATATATATATATATATATATATATATATATATATATATATATATATATATATATATATATACATCCATATATACATATATATATATATATATATATATATATATATATATATATATATATATATATATAATGGACTTTAAGTTTATTAATTTAGTCATAATGGACTTTAAGTCTATTATGACTAAATAATGGACTTTATATATATATAATGGAATTTAAGTTATGTATATATAATGGACTTTAAGTTTATTAATTTAGTCTTATATATTTACATAATTATACATATATATATAATAATGTATAATTATGTACACGGTGTGTCCCAAAAATAACCGAACTTTTTGGATATAAAATAAAACACACATTATATCATCATTGAAAGTTTTTATTTATTCAAAATAGGTTCCATCAGACTAATACAACTTTTGACACGATCAACCAGCGCATGCATAGATTTTTTATGTCATTTATAGGAATGTTCTTCAGCATCTCGGTTACAGCTGCTTGAATGGCTGGGATATCATCATAAAATGCCCCTTTCATCTTGGTTTTCAGTTTTGGAAATAGAAAATAGTCACATGGTGATAGATCAGGCAAATATGGAGGGTGGTTGTTGAGAGAAATCCGTTTTTTCATCAAAAATTCGTTCACTTTTTTGGTCTTGTGAGGCGGTGCATTGTCGTGCAATAAAAACAGTTGTTTTCCTGCTGGATATTCAGGTCTAACACAACAGATTCTTTTCCACAAACAATCTAAAACGCCTAAATAGTATTCTCCATTAACAGTTCGACCTTCTGGAACAAATTCCTTGTGGACAATACCCTTCGAATCATAAAAAGTAATCAACATTGTCTTGATTCGAAACTTCTGGAAACGCAATTTTTTTGGTTTTGGCTCGCCTTTGGACTTCCATTCAGCAGATTGATGCTTAGTTTCAGGGTCATATTTAAAGTACCATGACTCATCACCAGTTATGATCGAATTAAGAAAGTCTGGATCGTTTTCAACAGTTTCAACAATGTCTTTGCAATGCTCCACACGGGCATTTAGGATATATACATAAGTATAAATACAAAAATGTATATATATATATACATATATATATATATATATATATATATATATATATATATATATATATATATATATATATATATATATATATATGTATATATATACATTTTTGTATTTATACTTATGTATATATCCTAAATTTGTATCAGAAATTAAATAATTACTTTCTTAGACTTTTGGACCAAGAACTACTTCGATCTATTTATAAGCCATTTTCAGAAAACACGAATTTCAACGTGTTGACGTTGCGTAAAAAGTTTTAAAACGGCATTTCGGGGAGTCCCATCCATTGCGCATGCCTAGTGTCGAATACTTATCATAAATTGTAGAAGTTGCGGTTGCAGTTCTCTTATCGTAAGCTCTCTAATTTTGCGATATTTCTGATCATGCGTTTAAAATGAATTAGTCAATTCATTGCAATTATGATTTTTTTAGTAAATAACAACATAATGTATCTAATCATGTAAATTTCAAGGATATAAATATTTACCTTAATAAAAATTCAACCGTTACGTGCCCGACAATTCAAAAATGTACGCAACGAATCGATTTTATTATAAAATGACAACGCGATAAAATTTGCTTTAATTACCGCTCTCATAAATAAATTCCTAATAATTTGCGAATACTTTAAAATGAAATAAAGCATTTTTTTACGGTAGCTAGTAGGGATGCGCCGAACGTTCGGCTGTTTTGCCAAAAGTTCGGTTCGGCCGAACTATAACAAATGTTCGGCCAATAATGCAAATTTGGAATTCATCATACATTTATCTAAGTATAAATAAAATTTAACTCGTACAATAGTTACGGTTTAAATGGATAAAGTTTTTATTAAAAAAAGCGTACCAATCGAACATAGAAGGACATAAGATTTTATAAATGTGTTTCAATACAGTTTTGGTTTAAATTTTATTATGTATTTTCAATATAGAATAAATAAATCTGACCAAATGGAATAACAGATTTACCAAAACTATTACTCAACTAAAATAATTGTACAACAAATACCCCCTCTGCATCAATTGAGTATTATTTCAGTTCATCACAAAAATCTAGTTATATAAAATCACCATTTGTTAATCTTAAAATAACAAATAGGAATTTAAAGGAAAAATATATTTTACTGAACTTAAGTTTGTTAAACGTGATGCCTATTGTTGCTGTGGTAAAATAAATAAATTTCTCTACAGAGAAAGTTTCTTACAACCTTGCTACTCAACTGGTTTAACTGATAAAAAATATTTGAAAGAAACAAACTTAGGGTAAAACATTATTATGGAGTTCCATAATAACGCTCCAATTAAGTATTTTGTTATTATTGTATAATTGTATTATGTAATAGTAATAACAAATCAATAATTTTAGAAAAATAAAATGTCAAAAAACATGAAAATCAATTATCACTTGTTGCCCTTAAGTTATAATGTATAAACATTAATTTTTCACCACTTTCTGGTGATAGTTTGATTTTACTTGGTTCATAAATGTTACCACCTGAACTAAAAAGTCTTTCACTTTCAACAGAAGGTGGTGCTGAAAGAAACCTTTGAAAGAAACCTATTTTTTTAAATTTTTTAAAGAGTTTCCACAATTTTTCCACCATAAAAGAGGACTTTTTTTTCCATAACAAGAGGGAGTTTTAAATTCTCTTCAATGTTGATCACTTGCACATTAGAGTGTGATCTTTTAAACCTTTTGCTATCTTTAGTAATTGAAAAAGGAATCACATTCATTTATAATTGTCAGTTTGGAAACTAGCCGAAAGCATTCATTAAATTTTGGATACGCTGGTTTCACAAACACTTCACTTGTGTCACTTACTGTGGGTTCTTCACAATTAGAATCAGAGGATTCAAGTTCTATATTTTGTTGCTGCATTTCTTGCATCTGCTCATTTAGCCAATTTTTTATTACATTCTCATCTTTTGATACATTAATTTATATCTAGGGTTACAAAAAGTGGAAGTAAATAAATACTTATCATGTAAAAATATACTTAGTCTTTTGCCTACTGAGTCTTTCAATTGTTCAACTAAAGTATTTAAACTTAAAAAAGCCTCACAAACTAATGCTTGATTAAATAATACTTTAAGAGCCACAATCGAAGGAATAACATCTGACAAAAATGTCTCACGTTTGCTTAGATTAAAAAAAAAAAAGTGAAAAAACGGTAAAGTTTTAAATGGTTCTAAAATATGAAAAACTTTATCTAATAAGCCCTATTGGAATAAATTTAATGTTGATTGGGTAGCATGATCAGCTGTATAAGTTGCCAAAGAAACTCTGTAATCAAGCATTCTATCAATCATACTGTAGGAACTATTCCATCAACAGACTTTTTGTCTGGATTTCGTTTGCAAATAAAGTTACTTCATGATTGAATTCAAAATTAAATAATACAGAAAAAGAACTTTTATAATTTTCTATACAACAATATATTCATACACAACTGTCCGTTGTCTTTATGCCGCTGCAAACGAAACCTTAACCGCTATACGACCAAACGCTTGTATTACAAAGATAACATGACTAGATACTAAAAAACACCTAACCCATATTATTACTAAAGTTTAACTTAAAAATAATGAACTCACTAATGTTGGTAATATATGAATAAAGATTCTAATTTTCTTTTTGGTAATTTTCTTCAAATATTTTTTAGCGAGTGGCGATATTCCAAATATTGGCAAAAGAGAATATACTAAATAATCATACTTTTAATATTGGCAAAAGAACGGAAGCTTCTAGCTTCAGGACGAATGCTTCTTAAGTTTAGCTCACCCGACATTTTTTAACATTTTTTAATAAAAATATACACAGTGACGTAACTACAAATTCTAACTTCTTCCACCGCAAGATTTTCATTGGAGCACTTTTTAAAAAAAATACCCGTGCATTATTAAAAAAAAAAAAAAAGTCCAGAAAATTTTCGCAGAGCCCTTTTACCGCCAGAGTCCTCACTTCTAGAAGGGATGCGCTTTCCTTCTTTACACCACTGCAAATACAAGTTTTATCAAAACAAACATTCTCAGCTTTTAATTGTTATTAGAAGTTTATTAGAATGTTAAATAAAAACTGTGTTTCAATATGTTTCTTTTTACGGATGATGAGCAGAAAATCAACATCAAAGTTAATGTGTAGATAAACACAAATATAAAAGTATAAGAAGCCTTAAAAATTAAAGACTTTTGTAGTCATTTTGATGAGTTAACTAGAGTTTTGGCGGTATTTATTGGTTCAATAAGATTTTGAAAAAAAGTATCGTTTCTACACACTTTGTTTCAAACCCGACATTTCTGTTCCAAAGTTCTATAATATTCAATATAATTTGGATAATTGAGCAAACAAGAAACTTGAGAAGATCTTCTTTAGTTTTAAAGTTTAAAAAGCGTTTTTTTTCTTTAACTTTCTGGTTAATTTACTTCCACAAACATCCATACCAGAAAAATTGTTTATTTTCAAAGAAAAATAAAAGACGTCTTAATATTGAAAAAAAATTAATTTTTATGTTTTTTTTTTGAAAAATTTTCAGCGATAAAAACTCCGACAAAAAAGGATATTTGCGTAGAAATTAAATGCTTAAAAATAAATAAAGATGAAATATAACATATAAGTTTTATATTGGTTAGCGTACTAAATATTAATTAATATATGATGTGCGTACTAATTAAAAGCTTGAAAATAAATTTAGATAAAATATAACATAAGTTCTATACAAGAAACAAACAAAAATAAACAGCAATTTTCAATATATTATGTGTAAGAATATGCTGACGAGCAAAAATATAAAGAAATTTAATACGCTTACGAAACATTCATGTGACTTTAAGCACACATAGTATGATCACGTATATCACATGATACTCAAACTTTTTATATAAAAGGAAGTTACAATATTTAAAAACAGTTTGATATAGAGAGAGATTGTGTGACTTAAACGTTTCAAGTTTCTGAAAACTTTGCACTTGGTAACTTTGGTAAGATTGCAAATTTGTTTAAATAAAATATGTATATTATATATATACATATATTTATATATTCTACTACTTTATATACATATATATATATATATATATATATATATATATATATATATATATATATATATATATATATATATATATATATATATATATATATATATATATATATATATATATATATATATATACATATATATATTTATCTATGTTTTTAAAGGTTTCGCCATAATGAAGGTTTTCTGTGCATTGTTGTTGTTGGGTGTGACTCTTGCTTATACTATTGAAAGGCCTGTTAGAGATGAATCTTGGATTCAATGGAAAATGTATCACAACAAAGCATATAGCCATGATGGCGAAGAAACCGTTAGATACACGATCTGGAAAGATAACGAGAGGCGTATTAGGGAACACAATTTAAAAGGCGGTGATTTTCTTTTAAAGATGAATCAGTTTGGTGACCTGACGAATAACGAATTCAAAGCATTTAATGGTTATCTCTCACATAAACACGTTAATGGTTCAACATTTTTAGCTCCAAACAATTTTGTTGCTCCCGATACAGTTGATTGGAGAAACGAAGGATATGTTACCCCTGTTAAAGACCAAGGTCAATGCGGTTCATGCTGGGCTTTCAGTACTGTAAGTTTCTTTTCTGTATAAGTTACAAAAACGTTTTTGTAACAAGATTTTGTTATAATTATTAGTGAATTAAAACTACATAAATATTTAGTAGGATTCTATCTCACTGTAAGATTTAATCGTATTTTTCATATCATTTTCTAATTAGCTTTAATACATTTATTGTAATTATTTTTTAATCTACTATTATCAACATTTAACATATTATACGGCTATTTGGTTGCTCTTTTTTTATATTTTGATTTATATATTAATTATATCTTTTGTATACGAAATTATCTTTTGAATAAATATCAAGTTGCATTGGTGAATACACATAGAAAATTATTTAAACAACAATCTTATTTTTAAATTAGACTGGATCACTGGAAGGACAAAACTTTAAAAAGACTGGTAAACTTGTTAGTCTCAGTGAACAAAATCTAGTAGACTGCTCTACTGCTTACGGTAACAATGGGTGCGGCGGTGGTTTGATGGATAATGCCTTTACCTATATTAAAGAAAACAAAGGCATTGACTCTGAAGCTTCTTATCCATATACTGCAGAGGTATTTTGCTATAACAAAGTTGTATACAAAGCAATTAATAGCACATAATTAAAACAAATGTTTGTAGGAAACATTCAGTATGAACTCCTTTTGTTTCAACTAAAACGCTTATAAATAACAATTATAACGCATTATCAAAATAAATGTATATTAAAATAAAAAAATAACTATTTCAGTCGATCAAGAGATTTCTACGTTCAAATTGATACTCATTTTACATGTTTTATAAAAACTTTTTTCAAGTTTATAATAAATACTTTGATTATGTTTACAGTCACTGGTAACTATTTAAATAGCTTAATTCATATTTTAGGATGGAAAATGCGCATTTAAAAAGTCAAATGTTGCTGCAACTGATACAGGATTTGTAGATTTACCAGAAGGAAATGAAAACAAACTAAAGGAAGCAGTTGCCTCAGTTGGACCTATTTCTGTTGCAATTGATGCTAGTCACGAATCATTCCAATTTTACAGTTCTGGAGTCTATAATGAACCAAGTTGCAGTTCAACAGAATTAGACCACGGTGTGTTAGTTGTCGGGTATGGCACTGAATCTGGCAAAGATTATTGGCTTGTAAAAAACAGGTAAAAATGAAAGTATTATGAAATACAGTAGTTATTTTTAATGTCAAAGTTATGAAAAAAGTGCATAACTCAAATTTAAATTATGTGTACTTTGTTACACCAATTATATTGTGAAAATGATTGTTTTTAACTGAATCACATACCTCAAGATATCTATAAATGTAAAGATGACAACATAATATGTTTAGAATTAACTTTTAATCAAACTATGGTATAAATATAAAAAAAGCATAAATTAATTATATGAAAACTTTGCATCAATTTTTGAAACTTTAAGTTTTCTTTTTTTAGCTGGAATACATCATGGGGAGATAAGGGTTATATCAAAATGCGTCGAAACGCAAAAAACCAATGTGGAATCGCATCCAAGGCTAGTTATCCATTAGTTTGAAGAGAAAAATACACGTTTTTGTAAAATAGTGTTTTTTCAAATAAATAAATTTTCAAGATTAATATCCTTGTTCATATTTCAACTAAAGAAACTTTAATAACGAAAAGCTACCACCATTGCTACTACAAAACCCTTTAAAACAGGTTGTATTGTTATCAGTTTTCGTGCTTAAAAAGAGGTTCTATTGTTATCAATCTAGTTTTTGTTCAAATTTATGATTTAAAGTTGTTTAAATTTTAAAATATTTCAAATATAAAAGTGTGTTTATATTTAGAGGTTTAAAAACTAAAAACTTAAAAACTCATTTATAAAAAACTGAACTAAATTACAATATATATTAATAACATACATTAATTTAAGGGTTGAGGCGCGTAACGCTCTCTCCTCTTACTTCAAGCTACTCTTCAAGCAGCATTTTGTAGTACAGCTAGAATAAAATATGTATGTATAGAACATCAGATCATACAACTTTTGATCATGTTGTTTTGCAGGCAGACTGATTTTTAAATAAATTGTTTAAATGAGGAGTTGTAATCTATGTTTAGTGATGCCAAATTATGGACCTCTAATGCAACAACTTCCTATATCTTTTAATCAAAAGTGAGATTAAAACTAAGATCAAAAGTGAATAAGAAAATAGATTATCAAGACAAACTAGACTTAAGTTTAAGAGAAAGGTAGTTAACTGGTCAATTAATGTAATGCAGCACGTTTTTTATTGTTATTAATTGATAATTATGGTAGTAGCTATAAAATACTTTAGTAACACATATCCAATTAATAAAAAAATTTATTTTAAAACTTTTAAAAGTTTTTTTACATTCTTTTGAGTAAAGGGTAGGGGAGCAGTTGGTTTGGGGAAAGAGTGTGACACGCCCCATCTATAAGTTAATGTAAACACCTTTTATCAAAAAATATATAATATATATATGTAAAATATTGCGACATAACTATTATATAGTATGCTAATTTTACTTATGTTAGTAATGATAAAAATATGTATAAAAGCAGACAATTTTAGATGCTAGGGTGCGTTAAGCCAATACCATTATATTGACCTCTAACTCTAACATAAATCTCTTATGTTTGTCTACTATCAAATTATAATCATTTTTTGCTTATCAAAATTAATAATTTTAAAAAAAACATTTTTTTCTAAATAAAGTGTTCAATTTCTTAACGAACAATTTCTTAAAGAAATCTATATATCAGAAAATCGACTCTTAAACCGTCATATTATTTAAGGAACTGTTTGATTCTGATCATTTTTTTACTTTTAAAAATAATATATTAATATATAACAATTTAATAACCAAACAAGTTGAAATTTTTATACACATATTTAATTGATGTTACTTAAATCGCTACCACGTTTTTTTCTTATAAGTAAAAACTAAACCGTGCTAAAGGAACTAGGCTGTTATGAATTGGGATGGCCTGGTTAACCTGACTAAAAAACAATACTAAAAAAAATAATAATAATTATAAAAAAATAAAAGCGTACATTGGAATTTTTAATTAGACTATCTACTCATTTTTTAAAATTTAGTTGGTTGTTTTAAAAACAATCGGAAATATCCTTCGATTGGATAAAAGAAATGGCGCGATATATTTTGTCAAATCAGCTACATTCATGAACAGGGCTCACTTGTTTGTGTTTGTATGGAAAAAAACTTACCTTTAAATAGTCTTACCTATAATTTCATCACCAGGGGGTCAAATACATTTGTTCAAACACAAATATGTTATTTCTAGATTCTCAAATACAAATTCAAAACAGCATTGGTGTTTTCTAAACACCAATGTAAACACAAATGTTTATAGTTAGTTAATTAAGTTACAGTCACAGCCTTGTTAAACTGAGTACACACACCTAAACCCAAATCGTATGTCGGCCACGGTAAATTATGAACTGTAGTAACTACAATGACTGAAAACTCTCCAATAGTTGTTTAAATTTATCAACTGATGTTGCTTCAATAACATTATCTGGCAACGCATTCCAGTCATTGACAAGGTTGTTAAAAAACTTTCGTCTGACTTCGCAGTTCCTGACAATTTTGCGATAAAATCTGATTCGATGTTGAGCCCCGGGTGCTATGCTGCAAGGCCTCACGTGTCAATAATTAGGTTTAAATTGTTGAGAAGCTTATACTATTGAAAATATATGGTATAATAATATACCATACATTTCAAGCTTTTGCAGCACTCTTACGTGCGAAACTTTATCGAATGCCTTTGCAATATATTATATTGAATTTACGATTGACTGTGTATTTATATATAAAATTTACGTAAATTATGTAAAACCTTATACATAACAAGGGTTCCTATCAAGTGAACTTGAAATTGAACATAAGTTGCACATTTTAATACCTAGTGCAATACTGTCCGCTGTCTCTATGCCAACCTTCTAACTCGACTTCTTTTAACTTTCTCTCTAATATCCTTCATTCTTCTAAAGATTACTTACTCTTGGTCTGTGAAGGGGTTATGATGCTATTAAGTGAGCTGAACTTGTCTTTGTGAGCCGTGGTATATAGCCTCTACATGGCAATTATTCGGAGGAGGATAAACCACATGGAGGATAAACGGTATATATATTAAATAAAATAGTATGATAGATGTATATAGTGCAGTCTAAAAAAATTTTCTTAATTATTATTATATTCTCGTTATCTGATCTATATTTCAATTTTTAATTTTTACGGAGAAAATGCTGTCACTTTGCTGCCGGATTTTCTCCGTTGAAACTACGGCGAATTTTTAACAGTGAATTTGTTTTTTACCAAATGATCAATTATGACTTTTCTAACTATTTTTTTCCAAAAGATTTCATGGAACAGAAGTGAGCGATATTGGCATGTAATTGACTGGATCTGTTCTGCTACCTTTTTAATAAATAGGTGTAACATTAGCTCTGAGCCAAGATGATGGAACGTTTCCAGATTTTATTGAAATTTAAAAAATCAAAGTTAGCTGCCATTGATGTGGCACATGCTTTTAAAATAAACGGACTAATGTTATCATCGCCCATTGCTCATCAATAACCCTTGATTATAGAGATTTGACCATATCAAACAACACCCTTAAGCATTGCGATCCATAAACCTAGCTTGTCAATTTATGTTATTTATAAAAGTGCTTATTTCATCATATTTGCCGTTAAAACATATTTTTTTGCTGTCAAAACTATTTTGATTATTACTGTTTAAATTGTCCTGCCAGCTAAGAGATATATGCCCTTTAAAGGCTGTACCTAGACAAGGTCCTGTTAAAACTTTGTTGATGCTATTTTTTGATTCTGTTATTATTAGATCAAGTGTGTTCCGTGTTTCAGTTATAGAGATTAGATCGTATTTGTTTTGCTCAGCTAATAGTTGGAGTTCAGTAATTTTGTCTTTATTAAGTGAAGTTGCATTGGTGTAGAAGCGATGGAGAGGTTTTGATTTATTATGATGAAGATTTTTTTTGTTTGGTGCCGACGTATTGATTGATTTGCTAATTGTTCTTGATTGATTTGATTGATTTGCTAATTGTAATTGACTGGAATGACATACGATAGTCCTGTAGCTTCGCAAGGTTCTTTCCAGTCGCCAAACGGATTTTTCTCAGTACCGTTGATATTGATTGTTTTTTGTGTTTTGATGCATTTAAGCCTCCCTCCTCGGATGACAAATCGAAAGGACTGTTTGAGTTCTTTATTTGTCTTTAAAACGTCTTTGTATTTTTTCCCGTTTTTATTAGGCTTTTTAAAGGTATCAACTTCAGAAGAAGTTCGGTCTGGGCTAATAAAAACTTTGTTTCTGTAATCGTCAATTTTTGATAGATTCTTTGCGGAAGGTAGTACACTATTTCTAGTTTCCACGTCTTCAAATTGGACAATAATCGGTTGAGTAGCTAGCGAGTCCTTTTGAGCGCTTATATTACTGGAAGCTTGTTGACTATTTTGTGAGTGGAACCTGTTTTAATGGCCTCAATAATAATTTTTACAGCAGCTTTGTCATCATCGTGACTTTTTGGCCATGGTACACCATAAGTAACTACACAAGTTACTTTTGTTTAGTTATCTTTGCAATAGCCTTTGCTGCTGTTGACTTGGGGTTAGCTACGACCTCTGACCTTGCTGCTGAATTTACCGTGTACGTTTATGAAGCAGATGTTGTTGTTTGATGCTCTTTAATTTGTTGTAATTCAATCTAAAAGCAACATTGTCCATTTCAAGTGTTGATATTTTCTCTGTGAGAAATTTAATTGTTGCTGCCAGTGACTGAATCCAGCTGTTATGCCTTGTGATTGTTTCTTATGCTTGACCAACCATTTTTGGCCTGTTTATTAGTGCGGGTATTGGATTGCGTTCAAATTCCTTATCTTGTTATTTTGTTTAAGGTGGTCCTATACTAAAAAAATTGAAAAAATCCATTTTTCAAAAATTGCATATTCTTGAAACCCAAACATTCTTCATTCCAAATATATATAGATTATTACAGCAAATGATTTTTAAATTGCTTTAAAATAGCAAGTTTTGTAATAAAGTTTAAAACTTTTCTTAGCAACGACCTTAGCAACAGGTTGTTTACATTAAATAGGTGTTTTATACTGTTGCGCCATAAACTATTGATTTGGATTTTTGACGCTTTTTTTAGTTTTTGACACTGCTGCCAGTAACTTTTTATGTTTATTTTCCTGAATTGCCATGATTTTTAAGAACAATTATTATGTTTAGATATATTACTTAGAGAAAAACTAAAAGCCTTGAGTTTACTTTATTTGCCTCGTGCTTTTTTAATTATGGGAAAAAATAAATATGATTTAAACTTAGGTAGAAAAGCAGGTGGTAACAGGATATTGATAAAAAACATTTTTGAAGAAATCAATTTTCTCAGCATCAGCAGTCTGCTATACAAATGGTTTGACTTCTTAATTGAAAATCGCTAATTTAACTCAATCAAAAATCTTGGTATCAACATCTTCAAAAAAGTTATCGCATAACAGTAATAATAATAATAATAACAATAACAATAATAACAATAATAATAACAATAATAACAATAATAACAATAATAACAATAATAACAATAATAACAATAATAATAATAATAACAATAATAATAATAATGATAATAACAATAATAAAAGTAAAAGTTAATAATTCAAAGGAATTGCCTTCATTCTTTATTTTTATTGGCACAGACATTTTAAAATCAGTTGTTACTTTGATTGGACATTGTCGACAGTGTCATGATAATTCAATTAAAATCTCAACTGATTTATAGAAATAAAATGAATTGGCTGCATTTTTTAGCACTTTTTATAAAATATCTTCGTGCAATTCTTATCCAAAAGTTTACATCTTGGTATCAAAAGATAGATACAAGAGTTATCTACAAATTTATAAAGATTACGGGCGCATCCGGAGGGAATAGCGGGTACAAAACCACCATTCATACCGGAAATAAAGACTAACAATATTTATATAAAAGTGTTGTTTTTTTTTAATGAAAATTTAAGTTTTTGTATACAAGATGTTTTGCAATTAGCTATCAGACCACAGTCAAATATAAAAGTTTTATCATTGTCTTTGGATGGATGTAAGGGTGATGGTTTCAAACACCCTATTGTCAAAAATGACTCTTTTTTTTAATAAATATTTATCTTCATAATTAAAAGGAAATCTAGAATCAAATCAAAAATGATATTTTACTACTTTACAACATACTTTACAGCGCACCCTTTGTTTCAAGGGATGTAGATGAGGAAGGGGGCGAGTCATCGCCCCCTCTCCTTCTTTTACAACCTAAAAAAAAATTATATTTTAAATGAGATTCGAAAAAATATTTAAATGTAATTAAAATAATAAACTTTAATATAAAAACGACTTTTACCAAAATTCAAAGTACACCACATAATGCTAAGTGATAGATGGTTCCCCCTCTTACCTGAAAAAATTTTTAAAAACAAATGTTTTATAATATTATTTTAATTAGTTTACATCTTGGCTTTTAGTTAATGATAAAGATATTTAATTCTATTAATGAAACTATATAATAATCATTGTTTTTTTTTTGTTTTTTTTTTGCCGTTAAATAATATATACAGTTTCGAAGCACATAAATAAAAATAAATATTGGCGGGGCAAGAAGAAGACTAATTTAGTCTTATCACCGAGCCCTATTCACACCTATTTACAAAAACCGTAATATTTAAATATCGATATAATACAAACTATTTACTAAATAAAAATAAAAAAGTAAAATTCGTTGTCTTTTAAAGAAAAACTTAAAGAACAAAAATTTAAGGAAAGAGTAAGATCAAGTGAATAAGAAAAAATAAATAAGATATTATCATTTGCTTAAAACTTAAAAATTTAAATTAAGACTTAGAAATAAAAAGTAAATAAACTAATATACACCAGAGAAATAGCATAAATAAATTTATAGAAATAACGTAAATAAATTAGCAAATCTTATAGAGGTAATACCATAATTAAGATAATTAAAAAAAAAATGTTGATTCACTCAGTGACATAACATTTGTATTAATTATTTTTTGTATTTGAGTTTTAATTAAAAAAAGCATTTAAAATCGGGTATATTCAAATCCATAAGTAAGAATGCCTGTTTTGATTCATTTTTAAACTGCTCTATACTAGTTTTATGTGTACATACAATATTGGGAAACATTTTCCACAAGTAGGGTCCACGATAAAGAACTGAATATGAAGTTAGTTTTGAATAATATTTTGGCACAACAAAGTTGTTACTTGAAAATTTTGTTGGATATATGAACTATTTTGTCAAAATAGGATTGAAATATTTTAGGAGATAATCCTATATTTGTTTTATACATGAACATTAAAACTTGGTTTAAGTTGATTTTATATATACTTAATGCTTCAAGTATACGCAGAAGAGGCTCACAAGGTAGAGTTCTATTAGCTCCAAAAATTATTCTGCACGCGTGTTTTTGTTTACTGTACAGTTTTTTTAATTTTGTATGGTTTGTACTTGCCCATGCAATATTGCAATAAATTAAATAACAATGAATAAAAGAGAAATATTAACTTTTTAAAGAACTACTGTTTAAAAATGGTTTAGCCCTATATATCAATGCTAAATTTTTTGATTTATTTTCAATACTTTTTGTATGTGAACTCCAACGTAAATGTTCATTTAAGGTTACGCCTAGAAAGTTTGCTGAGTTTTCTCTTTTAATGTTAGTGTTATTGATTATTAGATTAGGCAATTTGATGGGAATATTTTTTGATTTATTCACTTTGTGGATAAATCAAAAAATATAAAACACAAAATAAATTTGGTTTTATCCACATTTAGAGAAAGTTTATTACTTTTGAACCCCTCATTAACTTTCAATAATTGTTCGTTTGTTGTTTCAAATAATGTATTAATATCTCTGTGGAAATAAAAAAATTGAAGCCATCAGCAAAAATAATGCAATTTAATAGGTCTGTTGTTAAATTTAACTCATTAAAGCACACTAGGAACAACAGTGGTCCTAAAATAGAGCCTTGGGGAACACCACAAGTTACGGCAGTCGGGAATGTTTGTTTTTGTTCAAACACTATAAATTATTTTCTATCGGTAAAATAACTTTTGAACCAAAGCAAATTGTTATTTTTTACTCCATAGTGTTCAAGTTTTTCTATTAGTACATTATGATTAACGGTATCGAAAGCTTTTGACAGATCAATGAAAACTCCTAAGGTTAAGTAGTTACTACTGAATGCACTTGATATTTGATTCACTAGCTCAATCACTGCATGCTCCGTTGAATTTTTTTTTGAAACCAAATTGTTTTGAATACAGCATGTCGTTTTTGATAAGTAATTAAAAAGCCTATTGTACATTATTCTCTCAAGTAATTTTGAAAAACAAGGTAAAATAGATATTGGCCTATAATTAGAGATATATGAGACATTTCCGGACTTAAATATCGGCGTGATTCGTGCAACTTTTAGCTTTTCAGGGACGATACCTGTTTTAAATGAAAGATTAAATATGTGAAATAACAAGGGTTCTATTATATTATATACTGATTTTACAACATTAACGTTAATTTTATCAAATCCAGCACTTTTGTTAGTTTTAAGGTAAAAAAAAAGGTGGTTTGCAATTCAATTAGTTTTAAATTAGGTTCATCCATAACTTTATCGTAATTTTTTAAATAAGATTCAAATGGTGTTGAATTCATAGGAATTTTTAATGCCAAATTCGGACCAGCATTAGTAAAGAAGCTGTTTAGTTTTTCAGCAATAATTGATTTATCATAAATTGTGTTTTTATCAATTTTTTTGGCCGAATGTTTCTTGCATAATTATTTTTTCCTGTTATTTCTTTAATTACACTTCATGTTTTTTTAGTGTTTTCGGTGACTTTACTTAATAGCTTTGCATTATAAAGTGTTTTTGAGTTCCTTTTTGTTTTTTCAAATATATTTTTATAACTTTTATATGTCGTTTCGTTTTTATAAGTTTTTTTTTTAAGTACTTATCATATAACGTTTTCTTTTTGAAGATTTTAGTAACTCGTTTGACATTCATGGAGTTAAAACAATTTTGGTTTTTACAATAATTTTTTTTCAGGAAATTCTTGATCATATAGCTTGTTGAATTGATTTAAAAATAAATCATATGCGTTGTTAACGTCATGTGACTGCAATACCAGATTCCAATCAACGTTGTCTTAAAAGATTTTGAAATTTTTTTACCGAGTTTTCATTGATCTGTCGCCTAAATTTAATGGATTGAGATGGAATACTGTTAAATAATATATTGTTGGTAACTAGGAATGTTGGGAAACGATCCGATAAGTCAGTTTTGATTATGCCTGTGTAAAGACGGTTATTAAGATGGTTATTAGTTAATATATTATCAAGATGTGTAGAAAAGTTGTAAGCCACTTTCGTTGGCTTGTTTATTGTCGGAATTAAATTATTTTGAAGAAGAGTATTTATAAAATTGTTAACCTTATTATTTGAAATATGGTTTATTAGGTCAATGTTAAAACCCCCAACTAAGTAGGCATGACTTCGGGTTTTATTTATACTTGTTAAGAATGGTTTAAGATGAGTTTTAAATTTTTTTAAGCTAGTAGATGGAGGTCTATATGTTGCATTTATAATTATTTTTTTTGTGGTTTTATTTATTAATTCAATGCATAATGACTCACAATCTATTTCATTTACACAGAGATTGTGACGTAAATTATAACTAATTGAGTTGTGAACAAAAATACATATGTCCCCACCCACACTAAAACCACGTGGTTGTTGAACTGATGAGTAATTAATTAGTTCAAATTGGGCATTTGTTTCAATACGCTTACTCTAAGTTTTCCTTAGACAAATAATTTTAAAATCGTGTTTTAATTTATCCAACAAAAACCTCAGATTTTCAAAATTATTATTTAAACTTCGAATATTAATGTTAAAATTAAAAAAACTATTTTTATTTTTTTGAAGATATTGAGAAGATTCAATAACTGTATAGTATTGGCTTTCAAATATTATTTATTAAACTTATTACCCAGTGGGCACAGTACGTTTTTAAAACGTTTTTAGGACTTTTTTATTAGGTTTAAACCTTATAAAAACGTCTACAAAACGTTTTAAAAACGTACCGTGCCTACTGGGTAGAGTCATTGACGTCACTGAGTGCGACATTTTCATTTAGAAATTTTATTATAAAGTTTTCCTCCATTTTAAAGTAAAGCATATATAAATAACCGCAAAATAGTTAATAAAATAGTATTGTTAACAATAGACACGACGTGAATGTAAGCTAGACCCGTCTATCAAAAAAATTGCAAGTTCCACAACTCACTTTATATTTTTGCAAGTTCCACTACTTGCTGTATTTTTTTTTGTCCAAGTTCCACGACTCGCTGTAAATTTTTTTTTGCAAGTTTCACAACTCCGTGTACATATCTTTGCAAGTTCGACTACTCACTGTACATATTTTTTGCAAGTTCCACTTCTCGCTGTAAATTTTCTTTGCAAGTTCGACTACTTGCTGTACATTTTTTTTTTAAAGTTCCACTACTCGCTGTACATTTTTTTGCAAGTTCCACTACTTGCTGCATACTATATATATATATATATATATATATATATATATATATATATATATATATATATATATATATATATATATATATATATATATATATATATATATATATATGTATATATATATATATATATATATATATATATATATATATATATATATATATATATATATATATATACATACATACATATAGTCAAAAAATAGTAAAATCATGTAACATATTCACATTAGGAAAACATCAACTCAATGAAAACATCAACTACAATGTCAGCAACTAGCTGGAACTTTTTCATATAACACAGGTCAACATAAAAAATTTTTTTTTCTGGTGCCGAGCAAAAAATTTGTTTTTTGTATAGCATTTCTCATTTTGATTTCAAAAATGTAACTCTTTTTTTACCATCAGGTCAAGTTGTAAAGATATTTAGGTTCAAATCTTAAGTACTTAGGGTAAAGTCCCTAATATTGTCGAAAAAAAAGTTATTCAAAAGTATGTCAAAAGAGGGTCTCAAAAGAAGCGTATTTTCATAGAGATTTTAGAAAACATAAATATTTTTCCTTAAAATTTATTGACAAAAAAATTATGTGAAAAAATGCTAAAGACTCTTAAAAAAAAGTCAACAGAATGTTATTCACCAAAAATACACAAAATACTTATTTTTATTACAAATGAATAACATTTTTAAAATCTCTATGAAAATACGCTTCTTTTGAGACCCTCTTTTGACATACTTTTGAATAACTTTTTTTTCGACAATATTAGGGACTTTACCCTAAATACTTAAGATTTGAACCTTAATATCTTTACAACTTGACCTGATGGTAAAAAAAGAGTTGCATATTTGAAATCAAAATGAGAAATGCTATACAAAAAACAAATTGTTTGCTCGGCACCAGAAAAAAAATTTTTTTTTGTTGACCTGTGTAATAATCAACAGCTTTAGAATCATATTCTTTTTAGTCCAGTAAGAAATAGTAATAGTCTTTCTATGTTTTTTTAAGCTTTTCTATACTGCTATTGTGCAAGACTGTCATTGCTGTATTGGAATCATATCATTCATAATTATTATTGGTATAGTATGTATCAAATATATCTTATATTATAGTATATATTTAATACATACTATAATATAATATATATTAAATATATAATATACTATAAATATAATATACTATAAATATAATATACTATAAATAGTATATTAAATTTAATATACTATAAATATATTATATATGTCTATATATTTTTAGACAAATATTAGTATATTACTAATATATGATATATTCTAAATACATAAAAAAGCAATATATTATATTATTATATGATATAAATGCTTTTTAAAAATGTAATAATATGATTGGACTGCGCAAAAAACATGTATTACTGATTTAATATTTAATAAATGTTATTTTTACATTGATACTTTATAAATGTAGTATTAGTACTTATATCACAAAATCATTGTATAGAAAAATCACCTAAATACTTTAATAATTATTATTTTTGGCTTATAAAAACGAATATATAATATTCTTTAGTAACCCCCTCTTCATTCTCCCCCAAACAGAAGTCGGAAAAACAAAACTTAGGTACCAAAAGTGAGGGTAATAAAGAAAAAAAAAAAAAAAAAAAAAAAAAAAAAAAAACATTTACTAAGCACAAGAAGTACAACACACTTTTTGATATCAATAAATAACACTTTAACTTTCGTCAATATAATAAAAAAATACTCTTTAAAAAAGTTCAACTATTCTACTTTTAAAAAAATTTCTAAGTTAATATGAAATTTTAAAAAAATATGCTACAAAACACCATCCTACCATACTGCTTAAACGCCAAGTTCTAAAAACGTGGAACAGTTTTTTAGCACAAAAATCGGTTCCGTAAAACGGGATTTGACATACCTAATATAAAGATCTGCATCGCTATTTTTTCTTGTTTCTAATGATGCACACACATTGCATATTTTTGAAAGAACCCGATAGTCAATACCATTCCTTTAGTCACTAGTAAAAAAAGAGACAACACAATTAAGTAAGAAGTGATCCCTTTTTTGCCCAGTTCTATCACAGGAAACAACAACATCAGCTACTACATTAATATCAAAATCATTTTTTTGTATATTGATTTTAAATTATCAAAATTCATCAGCTACTCTTTGATATATGATAAAATTTATCTTGAATACCATTAAATGTTTTTATGTTCATTGTTGCAGGTAAGTTCAATGGACCACAAAATTTTTCTTAATAAAAATGACTTCTAGTTTCTCTTATGTCAACAATAGATCTATAATTTAATTACTTCTTTAGGACAAATACTCATTTAGGACAACGCTTTATATTTATATAAATTATATAAATATAAAGCGTTGTCCTAAAGAAGTATTTGTTGGTGGTACCACTTTAGAAATAAGTATTGCATCAGCAGTTATTTCAAACAATTATGGTATTCTACTATATTAGACATATTTTCAGTGGCGGAACTACTGGACGCAGGACCCTGCGTTGCGGGGGGGCCTACCAGCTATAGGGAGCCCTCATATAAAAAAAATTATACTCTCAATAATATTTATACTATAAAACTCTTTTCCGCAGGTATAGTGGGCCCTAAAATATAAAACTTGGATAAAAAAAATGTCATCTATCGTATTAAAATATATTGTTCAAAAATTTATTTTTGTATTGGAGTGCGTAGTTTACATTTAAACGAAAAGTTTTAACCTTTTTAAAATTGCATACGCAATTGAGAAATAAAGTACGATTATCAGCTGCGAACTGCCAGATGTTATTGTATAGTTAATTTTTATACCGTTATGTTGTGTTTGTGTATGAATTAGACAATTAGACTGAATTCGGTAAAAGTAATAATTTGTTGCGTATAAATTTTTTTTAAACTGTAAGAAGTTCTTCAATTTATAAGTTCTTAGTTGCATATTCAATATTTTTAAAATATAAACAATATTATTTGTTATGTCGTTGCATATCAAGGATAATGATTCTATAATCCTTGTTGCATATACAAATTAACTTTTAAATGTATGTTCTCATTTTCAATTTTATATTAAATCTTCCGTTGTATTAAGTTAACTTTTCATTTCTTATTTTATCTGAATTACTAGTCTCCAATTTATTTAATCGTGTTGCGAATAATAAAGTATTGTTGCACGAGAGTTTATTACTTCACTGATATATTTAATAAAAGGTAATTAATAAATTTGTAATAATTAAAAATTTTACAACAGGTACTGAATTTATAAATTTGTAATAATTTAGATTTTGACTCATAATAATGGAAAAGAAATTAAGTAGTACAAGCGGTGCAGCAAAAAGAAGAAAGTTAAAAGAAACAAAAGCTACTTTAGCTAAATTGCCGAAGCTAACAACGTTTTGGAAACCAATCGAAAAGCGAGCGGAAACGGAAGTGGAAAGTCAAAACTCTGCAGAAGTGGTATGTATAAATCAGTCAGTAGAACATGATGATATCGAAGAAAACATTGCTACTGGTAATAAAAATGTGAACGAAGAAGATGTGAATAGGTCTCCGAGAAACCACCGAAATGAAGACCAGGAAGATTCAAACTCTGATACGAATGACGCCATTGAACAAATTAATTTAGAAAAATCAAGTGAATTATTTTCTACTGTTTATTTTTAAGAAGTCCTTCAACTCCAAAAAGTAGTTTCGTGCAATATGGTTTTACTGATATAGTAAATAAAAGTGAAATATGTATTTTTAATTATATAATTTAAATGTATATTTTACTTTTACATATGTATTAAGATCTTATGAAGCAGTATTTAGATTTTAGTTTTTTGTTATTTTTTCTAAGTTTATGTTATCATAGTTATTGTAATTTGTAATTGTAATTATTGTATGCATTTTAAAATTACTCTTTTTTTTATTAATTAAATAATTTTATTTCGGTTAAATTTTTTTCAAATAATAAAGTTTTCACACTATCATTTTTTTTCTATATTTTCAATAATGCTCAAGACATTGTTTTGCAATAATTATCTGACCTTTATATATATGTTTTTTTTAATTTTGTTCAATAAAAATTGAAACTATTGTTTTTCTCATAATATAAGTTTCTTGCACGCTGCGATAAATATTTTGTGATTGGTTTGTCTGTTTGTGTTGAAATTTTCAGGAATTGTTTATTATTATATATATGTACATTAACCTTACCAAAATAATTCATGTTAGTTAACTGGTTCCAAAAAAAAGGTCAAAGTTCTAAGCCTTTTCGGGGCTATTTTTTAGACCATAAACCGGTTTTCTTACAAAAGCTTGAATAATTTGTTAAACTATTTAATTTTGGCAGGGTGAGTATAACATCTGATATTAAAAAGCTGTGAAAATTTTATGATCATACCATTATTAGTTCACAGGCTGTTTATTACAGCGCGTAGTCCAAATTTAGGGTCCATAGACCCAAAATCTAGACCCTAAAAAAAAAGTTAATTTTTTTTTCATTACTGTATTTTAAATATGAAATATTATACTTTTTATAAAAATCATAAAAACTGAATGCATTTTTAAAATATTGATTTTATTAGTATAGGACCACCTTAAGTAAAAAAGAGTCTTTTTTTTTTAAGTAATTTCTACTTAAAAAAAAAGACTTTTACTTTTATTGTTACCGTATTTTACAAAAAAAAAAAAGTTATTTTAATAGCTTTTTTTATTGTATTTTTATTTTTTATTTTAAACTTATTATGAAGTAATTGAAGAACAACTTGTGAAACTATTTAATGAATAATTTTTGAACTTGTAAGACAATAACTGATAAAATTGTTTACTAAATGGACCACATTCAACATTAAGGAACCAACCGACAGTTTGGCATATTATGAGACTTTATCGTCTTTAAATTCACTTTACTTTTTTTTCCTGTTTATCAAAAAGGAACAAACTGCAATGTCCACTGCTTGTATATAATATAATGCTAAAATGTTGACTTTATATGTCGTTAGTTCATTTAGAGATTTGTGTATTTCGTTCTTTTCTGTTGAATGTCTTCCAAAGAAAAGAATGAAAACAATTTTTAATATCACTTAAAAACTAGTTTTCAAGTCTTAAAAATAAAAAATGAATATTTGTTTATAACAAAAATAAAGCAAAGAAATTTTCCTAAAAAACTTTGAGATTCTTAAATGAATTTTAAATTTTTAGCTTGCCCAGCTGCTATAAAGTTACTAGAGTGCTTCTTGAGAATATTTTTATCCATTATGATCCAGTATAAGCTAAAAAACTAAAACAAAAACAATATAAACTACTTTTATATTTAATTTATGATCAACTAATTATCAATCAAACCATTAATCAAAGTAAGCAAATTTTTACTTCAACATAGAGTAAAAATGATAAATATTGGTTTATGTTAATAACATAAACCAACATATCACTGTTATGTATAACAGTGGTATGTTGGTTTATATATTCTGTAATTATTATATAATAAATATTCTGTAAATATTATATAATATAATAAATATATTATATAACAGGGTTCCTTAAAAACTTTAAATATCCTTAACAAAAAAAAAAAACTCCTTAAAAGTCCTTAAATAACCTTAAAAAAAGTTAAAATTTGACTGCTCTCCTTAATTTCTCCTTACTTTTTTTTTTTATTTATCTAGGAAATTTTATTAAAGCAAATGGATTATACTTATCTATAGAGAAGCATTTAGTTACTTCTTTGATGAGTTAAAATCCTATACTTTTGTTTTATATATATATATATATATATATATATATATATATATATATATATATATATATATATATATATATATATATATATATATATATATATATATATATATATATATATATATATATATATATATATAAACATACTTAATTACAGCTAAATATATATACTTTAGAGAAAAAACCATTAGCAAGATATTAAACAAACTTCATATTAAAAAGATTGTTATATGTTTTTTACTAATTACCTTTAGATGCCTAAATATAAAAGAAGTTTCTGGAATATTTGGTTAAATAATGGTAGCTACCCTTTTGTGATTTCGGAAAGATAAAAATCCCAGCCTTACAAAATGCAAAGTTTGCTTTAAGTCGTTCTCATAAGCAGGCATGGATATAAAGGCTCTTGATGTACATGCAAGAGGAGCAAAGCACATATAGCAATTGCCTAAAGAGGATTATGTTGTTTTGTTCAAAGAAACTTTGTAACAGTACCACAAAAGCCTACCTCATCAAAGCAATGTATCATTTCAGATATGCTTCAAAAGAAAGTAGTTTTGAAAGCAGAATTAATTTGGTGTTTAAATATTGCTCAAAGCAAATACTCTTTTAGATCAAGTGAGAATAAGTCTGAACAATTTGCTTTGATGTTTCCAGATAGAAAAATTGCCAGCAACTTTTAATGTGGTCAAACAAAATCTGGCGATATTGTAACTCATGGCCTTGCCCCTTATTTTGAAAAAATTCTCATAAAAGATCTTAACCTGCTGGATAACTTTGTATGTCTTTTTGATGAGTTTTACAATAAAGCTATAAAAAAAGGTCAAATGAACTTACGTGTGCGCTATTGGAATGAAGAGAGGAATACCGTTTGTACAAGAGATTATACTTCAGAATTCATAGGAAAAGCTGCAGCCCCAGATATTCTAAATATGTTTAAATCCTGCATGACTGGTTTAAATGCTGAAAAAATGCTTTAGGTTTCTATGGATGGCCCTAATGTAAATAAACTGTATTTTGAAATGCTCAACAAAGAACGTCATAACAATGAATTAAGTACACTCATTGATATTGCCTGTGGTTTACATACTATCAATGGATTCTTACAAACTGGTGCTAAAGCTACAGATTGGAAATTAAAGAAGTTAATGTCTTCATTGTACCAAATATTTCATTAAAGTACATCAAGAGCAAGTGATTATGAAAGAATAGCTGAGGCAACAAGTTCAGATTTTCCTTACATATATTATGGCACTCGACGGGCTGAAAATCAAAGTGTTGCCAAGAAAGCAATAGAGGTTTGGTCAAAAGTAGTCTTAGTTGTTGACTAGTGGAAGTCTTTACAAAAGAGTAAGCAACCTGGACTTGGTAAATCAGGGTAAAACACCAACTTTGAACATTTAAGTGCTCGAACAAATAAAGTTTTAGTTCCTTTAAAGTTGAAGTTTTTTAAAGAAATTAGTTGCAGTCTAAATACATTCCTTGGTAGGTAATATTTGATCCAGATATGTATATATAATATTTCTATATTTTTGTAATATATTTTGTTTTATTACAAAAGTATAGAAATATTCTGAAATATTCTTTTCATATTACTTTTTAAAATTTTGAGAAAAATCACAAAATGTTATTTTCAATCTTGCTGTTTTTTTTTCTTCTAGTTTCTTTTTAAACTGATAAACCAATGACTCCTTTTCTGGTTGTGACACTTAAAGAACTACCACGCAACTTTTAGGAAAAGTTCATTCGATTAGATGTTTCTTTTAAATGACAAAACTACAACATCTTTTTCAAAAATAGATTTGTTTAATTGCGCAAACCGGCTTTCAACCAGCAAGATTGATGTTAGTTTTTCATTGAAGTATTATCTCCAGCAACACAAGAGTAAGAGAAAGATTACTGATGTTCAAATTGACGAGTTCAAAAATATGTGACTTTCTTGTCTTAATATGTACTCATATTATTGAGAAAAGCCCTTTGTCTTCACTGGTTGCTCGCTGTCTGGTGTGTATTTCCCCATCAGAAAAATGTGAATATTTTTTTTGACAAACTGATGATGAAGCTTGTTACTTTCGAGAAAATTAAAGCTTCTGTTGGTGATTTAGCTAAGAAAGAATGTTTCAGGTTCTGTAAAAGTGTGGTCGTTGATAACAAAGAAGCATTTTTGACTTTTGATAAAGATAAGGATTGTTTGGATTACTTTTTGTGGAAATACACTGATTTAAGGATGTATGCAAGTCTACAGCACATTTTCAAAATTGTCCTCATTTTATCGCACGGACAAGCTCAAGTTGAACGTGGTTTTAGCAGCAACAAAAGTCTGATCGATGACAAAATGTTCCCAGACACTATAATCTTTTTACGTTCAATCCAAGATTACCTCACATTTCATGGGTTCATGGCTCATGAAATAATAAAAAATTAATTATATTACTGCAAACAAGAAAGAAGTATTTTGATGATCAATGTTCAAAAGTCCTGTCTGCAGAAAAAATGGTGAAAATAGAAGCAAATATTTGAAATTCTCAATACTTAAATTTGACAGACATTATCTATAATTGAGAATTTAAAGATGTCATTTGATGAAATTAGATTCCGTGCTGAAAAAATAATAGTCTTAGGTTTATGCCTTGAATATAAATGTTTTTTAGTTTATATCACTAAATATAATGTCGTTATTTAATGATTCCTTTTCTATTTAGATGACATTAAAGCTGATATATCATAATCTAATGCATTAAAAAGTATATATGTATATATATCCAGTGGCGGCTCGTCAATTGGGGCCATAGGGGCCCGCCCCACCTATATTTATTTAAGATAAAATATTTGATAATGTTAATATGTATTTTTATATATGCAAATATGCAATTATCAGCCTAAACTATTTGCAGACAAGTTTTATAAAAATAAATAGTTCGAAGTTAGTTCTAATTTTAAACTACTTTAATTTATAAGTAATACGTTTATTTGCAATTAATTCAAAGTATTGTAGCGTTGTTTTAATTGATTGCCAATAACGGATGGGCCGATTTTTACTGGCCCTATTTATTTTGTTTGTTATAATATTATTTTTGATGCGCGCGCAGAATTTATTGTGCTTTCAGATAGGAGGAAAAAACGCACCGCAGGGCCTCATTGAACTGGCCCGGAAAAAAAAGAACCATAAAAAGCATCACGAATTTTAAAAACTTCATACACCATTTTTAATTCTCGATTTTAAGAGTGAAGAATTTAGTATAGAAGTTTTGTTGTTTCAATAAAGTATAGTAATATTAGGAAACTTTATAACATTAAATGTAAACATTTATTTGTAACAATAATGTAAACACTATACATTTGTTAATATTGGAATTTCACTGTGAATATTAACAGTGTTTATATTGCAATATTATCAGTGTTATTATTAATTTCTTAAACTGGATATGTAAATAAAAAATTTACCAAGTAGTTATTAGGAGTATAAATTAACAGGAATAAGGACATGGCAAAAATATGATATTTAAAACAATGTAACAGAAATTACTGGTATAAATGTTGGTCTGACATAAACATTTAAAGATATACAGTTAGGTAAAAGAAATTAGTTTTTAATGTTTTTCAGAAACTTGATTTTCTAGGACAAGTCATTTTATTCTATAATTATAAACAGGAGTAATAAAAATTATAAGTTTGGAAATTTTATAGTTTAGAAAATTGATTTTAAAATATCATAGAAAAGTTCTGCATTTCTTTTATAATCAACAATCTTGTACATTTTATAATATTTGTTAGTGAACTACATTTTTAAGGCATATATTGTTTTATTTATTTTTAAAAATTTTAAAGCTTTTTTTTTTTTCTTACAGAGAAAAAAATTGTGGCTCAGCCATATTAATGATGATCTTGATTTGTGTATTTTTTGGCAAGTTTATATGTTGTGACACAAGAAAGTTTAGTCAATTCTACAAATATAATACGAGCTACTGCACCTTTGAAATTATTGTTCTTTTCTCAATGAGGGATTGCTAAAGTGTACTTTTTCCAAATAGCTTATGTATCATATTCTGTGGCATAATGAATCAGCCATTGAAAATTGTTTACATTGTTTGGTGGCAGTTTAGTCATTCTATCTTTTAAGTTGTCAATTGGATTGACGCTGAAACAGAGCCAATATCAACCATGATAATAAGCATTAAACACAAGTTTTAAAGACTGGATTTTCAAATAAAGATTTAAATTAGTCAATATTATTATTAGTTCGATACAACAAAGGTACAAACAACAGAAGATATAAAGAACATTTTTTTTCAATCACCAAAACTCTACCACTGGTGGTACTGTTACATTTCATAATACACCTTCAATAATTGCTACTTCCAAAAAGGCACTAATTAAAAAAATATACAAAGTTTAGATTATTTTAAAATGTTGGATATTTACTGTTGCCATCGAAATAAAAAAATTAAAGTATTTTATTGAAATGTTTTTTTTTTTGGGGGGGGGGGGGAATAAAGCTAAAGTCAAAGAACTAAAACTATGTAAGTATTTATGTATGCTTACAAACAGATATTAAGTTTTTATCTTCAATTACATAAAATTGTTAAAGAATGTAAAGACAATGTAAATAATCTTTAGAAGTTTACTATTATTTATGACTGACATTCTAAATGTTGTATTTAAGAATTATGGATTTAATTAACTAAAATATGTGTTGTATTATGAAAAGATTCTTTAAAAAAATTTTTATGTTGTAAAAGTATTTTTATTGTTTTTGTTGACCCTTTCGTCATCAGAGAGTTAAATGTATATGTAATGTTACATTCTTTATTATTTTATCGATTATTAATTAAGATTAAGAGTCCTTCTTGACTGAACTTCTGTTGATAAAATTTTGAATCATGCCAAAGTCATATTCTAGTTACAATATAGTTTAAAGTTATCTTATTACAAGATAATTTAACATGAACAAAATTAATAGTTTATTGGCAAAACGTTTCTCGTCATTGGGCCTTTAAGAAAAACTAGAAATCAAAAATCTTGGGGCATACCAACCAAAAGGCGTTCGTATAACTCAAGTTGATGGTAAAAAAACACGAACATTTTGTCTAACATGGTTTGAAAAAAAATCATGGTTAAGTGTAAGTGATGAAAAAAAATCGTTATTTTGTTTTTATTGTGTTTTGTTTGGTGGCGAGAGCTTGTGGGCAGAAAATGGCTGTAAAGATATGAAACATCTTTCTGAGCGAATACAAAAACACGAATCCAGTAAAACACATAAGTAATTCGTTGCAGTTTCAAATGCTCGGAAAGACAAACATTTTATCGACAATTGATGCTGGATATAGTCTTGGCATAAAAAAATATAATGAATTAGTTGACAAAAACAGACATACATTATCGAGGGTTATAGATTGTATAAAATTTTGTGGTGTACACGAATTGCCCTTAAGAGGACATGACGAAACTTTTGACTCAAATAATCGACAGGTATTTTTAGATATGATTTCATACATAGCTACATTGGATAGTGTGTTTAGCGATCATCTTAAAGATTCAAAAATAACAAAAAATCTTCGAAAACAAACCAAAATGACATTCTAGAATGTATGTATAAAGTATACATAGAAGAAACTAAACGTGAGATTGATAAAGCAAAATTTGTTTCCTTGCAAGCAGATGAAACAACTGATGCTTCTTGTCGTTCTCAGTTCATCATTATTTTGCGTTATTTAGAAGGTCATAAACCAGTTGAAAGATTTATAGCATTTATTGATGTTCAGGATAGAACTGCTATGGGTCTTACAAATGTATTAAAAGAAGAATTAAATTGTTTTTGTCAGAAGGAAAAATTAATTGCACAGGCTTATGATGGTGCAGCAGTTATGAGAGGATCAAGGAATGGAGTACAAAGTCTAATGAAAGAAGTTTACCCAAATGGCCATTATGTTCACTGCTATGCACACCAATTGAATTTAGTTTTGAAAAAAGTTTGTTCGTCGAATAAGCGAGTAAGAACATTTTTTTTCTACTTTAAGTGGATTTGGCGTGTTCTTTACATCCTCGCCAAAACGAAATGATTTACTTCGCGAAATTACTTTTAAACAGATACCAAGAGTTTGCGAAACACGATGGAATTTTCGTTCAAAAATAGTTACTTGCATAAAAGAAAACAAAACAAAGATTGGGGAATGTTTTAATAAAATTATAAACGATGAAGGATGGGATGATACAAGCGTGTGGCAATCTGTGGGGTTCAAAAAATGTTCGGAAGATTTAGAGTTCAACTTTTTTTTATCTTTTTTTTATTAAATTTTAAAACATGTTGATGTACTTCACAATATATTGCAATCTATCCCAATTTATGCATGAAAATAACTTGATTGAAACATTTTCTGAAGTATCAAAGTTAATAGAGATTGTTTTAGTCACACCTGTGTCTACAGCCGATGCTGAACGGTGTTTTAGTACTTTAAAAAAAGGGTTAAGACACTTTTGAGAAATTCCACAGGTCAAGGTCGGTTGAATGCATTAGCTGTACTATCAATACATAAAGATCATTTACAGTATATTGATCAGTTTAATCAAAAAGTAATCGAAATGTTTTCTCTTATGAAACAGAGAAGAGCAGAATATTTGTATAAATAATATGCTTAAATCATTGTTTTTAACATCATTCTTTATTTCAAAATATATTATACCTTTATAAAAATTATAGTGTTAATCGTAATTTTTTATGTTTATGACTTATAAAATTCCTTACAAACACCAAAGTATCAGTTACGCTGACAGCGAGTCGTTGCGATATTTTTTGGTCAATATTTGCTGGCCCCACCAAAGTTTATTGTCATCGGCCGCCACTGATTATAAATTCACTGTTAGTACAGGCAGTATATAAAATTACCTTGAACAAATTGCAACATAAGGTTTTTCTACGGCATAATAACTATCAAGTAGTTCTATGTGACATATAAAAAGTCATAATAACTATCAAGTAGTTCTATGTGACATAATAAAAATAAAGAATAATTTCAATAGTTTTATATACAGATTAACAACTTGACTTAAGTATGCACTGCTTGTATTTGTTCATATTTTAGATAAGTTTTTTATCGTGATAAATTTAACGCTTAAATTATCTAATTGAAAAGCTTATTTAACAGCGATTTATTGTTGATAACAGGTGTAGGGTCAGGTAATTTGCATCCACACATGTCATATCGTTTATTGTCATTTTTATTCTGTAATAAAAATAATTGAAATTTTTCTTACAAATCAAACTTTAATGCATGCACTATTTTGAATTCTTTATTTACTTAGAACTTTATTTACTTTTTCTGAGTTAAAAGTGACATTTATCTTTCTGCATTCAATATTTATAAATTTTTAAAAATTAAATACATATTTATTATTTACATACCTTATTAATGGCATGATTGATATGTGTTACATTACTCAAATATAATCTAGCTAATTGTAGGTAAAGGTTATATATTCTTTTGTGTTACATTACTCAAATATAATCTAATTGTAGGCAAAGGTTATATATTCTTTTTTACTACATGTTTTCTAATTTATCATGAAAATTTTTTTTGTGTGGTGTTCTTTTATCTATTTTAAAGATAAGCTTCTTAATTCTTTTAATAAAATAATCTTAACTCTAGATTGAGCGAGCCTTGCACTTTAGAGGAAGCAAAAAAGTGTATATTGAAATACTTTATAGATTATCTTCAACTTACAGCAAGCAAGGTACCTACTGTATAAAGTTACAAAGATCTTGGTCATTTAAGAATTAAGAGTTTTTTGAAACATAAATATGTAGTGTGAATAATTTTTCCATTTTATTTTTCAGATATGGACTTATCAAAATGTGCAATATGCAAAGAACGCATCGATGAAGAAATAAACTAGCATTAACTTAAAGTGACATGGTAGCTCCAGTATTAACATTTCTAGTAAAAAAAGGAGTAATAATGTTCACACACAGCCTGCACACAGCCTGGTATAAAGGTGCACACAGATTTTTAACGAATTTACTGTAATCCCCATCAAGTTCTCTAAGTCACAAGGCAAAAGGATGAAGAGAATGTTAAATACCAGAAAAGGCATTCACTTAGAATGTCTGAAAAATTTTTTGACTTTAAAACACATTGTCTGTTTTGTGGAAAACCAGCCTTTCTAGGGATCTATGATAAAAAAAAGATAAAAAGTATACTGTGTTACAGGTAAAGACAATCGAATTCAAAGAAACAGTTCTGACAACTTGTCAAGAACGTGGTGACACATGGGGTGATTAGTGCAAAGAAGAATTATCAATGTTCATGACCTTCATGCTGCTGAAGCTGTTTACCATCAAGCCTGTAGTGTCAACTTTCGTACAAAGAAGCAAACACCAGCTGCTCAACAGAAAACTGATGACACCCCGAAAAAAAACTTAAGTTGGGTCAACCAAAAGAAAAGAAAGAATAAATGCCTTCTTAGAAGTTTCAAGCTACTTAAAGGAAAATGATGATGAGCAGATCAATATAAATGATCTTATTGACTTCATGAAGAACAAACTGCAATCAATTTGGTTCCACACAAGAACCATACAGCTATTCCTATATGAAAGTAAAGCTGGAGGAACATTTTGGTAACAGAACTATTTTAACTGATATTAATGGAAGACCAAATGTGGTGACTTTTAGAATGGCAACAAGGGCTGTGCTTCAGGATTATTACATCAATCAACGGATAGATGACACTGAGGATGAGAAGCGAAGGCTTGTGCAGGCTTCTGCTAAAATATTGAAAGAGGACATAAAGGCAAAGCAGATATCTTATGAAATCCATCATGTGATGACTTAGAATTAAAAGAAATGAGCATTTGCTTTTTACCAGAAACACTCAGACTATTACTTGAAACACTTTTTGTTGGGAAAAAAATTGATGTGAAATTACTTCCATTGGACAAGTTTTAATGCAAGCCACAAGATCGCGGGTTATGTTACCACCAATCCAGTTTAGGCTAGGCATCCAGCTTTATCACCATTTCTCCTCGCAGTTTCTAATTGACTCTCAGCATTATCATAGATTTTGTTGCTCTTATCAAGAAGGACTTAAATTTCAGAAAAGTGCGGCTCATTCACAAGGGACAGAAATTGCCAATCATACAACCCAGTTTGTCCAGTATGCAGCTGAAAATGTAAACCACAACATTGCTACTCTGGATGGAAACAATACATTTCATGGTATGGGTATGATTGCTATGATTACACCTAGGACTCAAGCATGCAGATAAATTCTTAGGACAAAAGTGAGTGCTATTGATATATCTAAGATTGGAAGGGTGCTTATCAGTTACCACAATGAAGACAGGTGTGGAATATCAGCGGTAACATATGAAACTCTCTAAAGAATTAATGCTCAGGACATAACTGCGGATATAGATATCCCGTGAAAGACTTTGATTATGTTTGGATCAGCACGGCCAGCATGGTCCGGGATGATGCAAAAATTATCAACTATGTTTCTGCCAATGATAGACATGTGTAGAGAACCGACGAGCCATCATGATGATTCGTCGGTTCTCTACATATTCTCGGAATTGCAAAGGGCATTGACTTTCGGATTCCACGCAGCCATCCTTCCAGAGTTGATTTGCAGCTGCCACAACTGTAGTGTGGTGCCCTCGATTTGTCCTGATCACCCATAGCCATGCCAGAATAAGCATGATATGCAGTAAAGAATTTTGTACCACTGACAACCTTATGTTTAGTATGTGTTGGACTAATATAGTAACCACTAACATAACAGAATGAATCAGGACAAAGCTTGCATGATCTACTAAACATATTCACCACTTCATATAACAGTTGCAATTAGTTAAACTGAAAACAAACAGTAAACAAGGATCAAATAACAATAACAAAGGAAGTGACAATTGAATACCTAAAAAAATAGAATCAAGAAAACTAATATTAAAAGTGGGATTATAGAAAAAAGACAAAATATACAAAGCCACTGACAGTGGCTCGCTGTAGAGCCACTGTCAGTGGCTTTGCGGAGAGAATGAGTTAAAATCAGCATTTATATATAATGTTATAGATAGATTACACAAAAACAAAAACTCCGAAATATACTTTATGTTTTTTCTTAGGAAATCTTGATAATAGAGCAAAACCAATGGCACCACTAAAATCGGCATACCAAAATTATATAAGAAACATTAAAAAACCAACATAAACAAAAATGTTGTTACATTGTGCAATCACAGTTTTTTTCTTTTGATCAATGTCACGTGATCACAATTTCACATTGAAATTGAAAAAAATTTAAAAATGTAGTGGTTGAAATCATTAAGCAAAACTTTTCTAGTAATCTATTACCTACAAGACATCATTAACGTATTTTTATCACTGTTTCATAATTTGATTTAGATGGTCAGCTAGAAAATCCAACAATTTTTCATTTCTTTTCACGATGAAAACTTAAGTGTCGAATATATGGTGGCCTATAACTCAACCTAATTTTGAAATTTCTTAAATCTTAGATTATGACGTTTTTGATTTTCAACCAACAATTTTTGATTTTTATATGTACACCTTATTAAAAACATGTGCTGCTAATTTCCCAACCTACTAAATCGTTGACCTATTGTATTTTTGACCTACTGAATTTTACTGAAAAATACGGAATGAATGCTCTTATTTTATATGAACTTTCATTTCGAAATCGAAAAATTTACTTAAAAGCCAAACGAAAGATTGGTGAGCAAATAAATGTTAAATATAAATAAATTATTAAAATAAATAAATTTTAATTATATTTTTTGTGTCGTTTTTTTTTGTGTGACTTATTTGTATAAATTTTTATTTTACAGGTGTGGGTAAATGAAAACCATCTAAGCAATAATCACTTAAAGTGGTAGGGATGCAAATAGACTACTTTCTAAAATTCGTCTTTGAAACATTTTTTAGTTTATTAAAACTATTTAATACATTAGGAGAAGTAGTTTGCACAAAAAATATTTTTTATTTTTTAAATAGAAAAATGTTAATTTTGACCCTTATAAATGATGTTTTTAAAACATGTTATCTTGATAAAACAAAAATAAAAATTGAAAATCCTTTTGCACATATGTTTTGTTATAATCCCAGTAGGCACAGCGACGTGATAAAAACGTGAATTTCACGTTATTTTGGCACGTGACATTTAGGTGACTTTTTGGTCCCCAATTCACGTGATTTATGGACGTGTTTTTCACGTTACTTTTGGCACGTGATATTTAGGTAACTTTTTGGTCCCCATGAACTGTCTAAAAGACGTGCTTTTTACGTTAATTTTGATTCGTAATATTCAAGTAATAATTATGCTTTATAAAAACGAAGTGTTTGGATTCGTGTATAGAAAAAAAACTCATCGTCGAGGAAATATTTAATACGTATTAAATTACATGGTTTTATTAGTCAGTATATTAGTTTTTGACATAATCATTTTGAATTTGTAATAAAAGTTGCACTTTTGTTAAAACATCCTCCTTATATCCAATAAGTAATAATTATAAAGTCATAGATTTGCAACTTACGAAGAGCACGATTCGATCCACAAAGAGCGCACTTCAAACTTAATCTAACGAATCAGTCGATATATTCTCCCATAAAAGCACGCTTCAAACATAATCTAACAAATCCGTCGATATTTTCTCCTATAAGAGCATGCATCAAACTTTATCTAATGAATCAGATTTAGCTAAAAATAAACAAATAAAATCTTAAACAATAATATGATTATTTAACAATTATCTTAACTCATTAACTTTTAAAACAAATCTTACTTGGTGAGTCGCTAACAATTGTGGGAACAAGACTTTCTAGTGTTGCTATCTGTTTTCTTTTATCTAAATCATTACATAATTTTAAGAAAACAATACTACATACAATAAAGAAAAATAAAAAAAGTCATTTGCCTTCTAATTTTATACTCTTATTGCTAAAAAATAAATAAGGATTTAATAAAAAAAGACATAACAAAAAAGTCGACAGATAAATAAAAAGAAGTGCAAAATAAAAAATACAAATCGATAGAAATATTGTTTATCTATATATATCTATATCTAATATCTGTCTATAGATAAATATATATCTATATATAAAGTTGATAACTGTTGCGCGTGATTAGAAAAAGACCTGTACTCACCTTATGTGATAACATCTGATTAATTAATTTGTTTTCTTTGTTTTCCATCTTCTTATATTTGCACTTGTTTCTGCATTAACTTGTCCATACATTAACTCACTAGATGCAAAGGTGACAGCCCACGAAGTTGCTTTAAATGAGTAATCTACAAAGTTTTGAACATTAAATGTAATTTTAGAATGCACACAGAAAAATTATAACAACTTTTAAAAATGTAATAGTTACCACATAACCACACAACATTATAGTGGGGATTTTATATCATGATTTTCCTACCCATGATGAGATTTTCACCTTGAGGCTCTTTTTGCTGTGGAAACATTCACCACGGCTAAGGAGCCTCATCTACCCCTAATTATATATAATATATAAAGTATAAAACTAAAAGTATGTATAATACAGTATTGTCAAATTAGGTCACCAATAAATACCGAGTGCTAAAAATTCAACTCAGAATCAAGTTGCATTCTCCAACAAGATATGAACCAAATTAAATTCTTGCTACAGGGTGCGATCACAAAAGAAGACGAAGAGAGGGAAAAGTGAATTTTCTCAAACTTTAAAAGTTAAAAGGTTATTGTGTCTTACTACAGAATGATATTCCTAGTCAATAATATTTTATACAGAACTTATCATTTGTCATGTAGTTTAATAAATTTAATATTAAATAAGTTATAATAACTTATTTATTATTAAAATAATTACATCGACAAATTTGACAATCTAAAATATTATATAATAGGGTAGAAAAAAAAGTATAACTTGTATTAGGGTTTGATCTTTTGCATGTTGCACTATGAGAATTATCTGCCATAACGTTACACGACTTTAAACTAAGCTTTGTAATATATTTATTAAACCTAAATTTATAAAACTTAGATATAAAATAATATAATATGTTTAGATAAAATATTATATATGTGACAATTTATTTTTGTCAAAAATGCATTGCGATGTTATAAGATATCTTATACTCTGATACTTTTTTTATTATTATAAAACTACAATGTAAAATAATTATATTATTATAAAAGTATAATAAAAAGTAATTACAATAATGAATATATAAACTACATATTTCATATAATCATTATATTTAAAAAATTGGGAAAATTGTTTGCGGAAAATATCCTGAAAAAATTCAGAATATTTTCCCCCTAATTTTTCCCTTAATTTTGCATTTAGCCAAGTTGATGACAATAATATATACTTTAACTTGCATATATGGAAAACTTTTCAGATATTTGGAAAAAGATAAATTTCAGAAAAATATCTGGTATTCCGGGAATATCCCCAAAAAAATAATCCCTGAAAATAAATTATAAAAAAATATTAAATAAAATAAAGAATATCTTTCCAAGTTTCTAATCATAGGTTTTTATTGAGAATAAAAAAAGTTCCAAAATACTCAATATTTTGGCAACATAACTTTCATGCTTCAAATCAAGTAAAATTGTAACCTGGACGAGGTCACCTAAAATATACATGACTGAAACGTGAAGAAGGAAACTGGGTAAGAGCATGCATCAAACTTTATCTAATGAATAAGTCGATATTTTCTCCAATAATAGCTAGCGACATCAAATTTAGCTAAAAAGAAACAAATAAAAACTTAAATAATATTATGATTATTAAATAATTATCTTAAATCACAAATTTTCAACACAAGTCTTACATGGTGAGTCGCCAACTGTTTTAACAACAACATTCTCTGGTGTTGCTATTTTTTTGATCTAAATCATGAAACAATTTTTAAAAAAGCAATGCTATATTTAAGAGAAACTTGCTTTACATATTAGAAGGTTGTCAACATTAAAAGATAAGTATAATGCAGTTTCAAATACAATAGCATCAACAATCATCTTTTTGTGGGGAAAACATTGAACATATCCGCGTTAATAACCTGTTTTATATTATATATATTAACAATAGTAATAACAGTCATATAATATATACAATAATAATTTCATAAATACAATTCAAATATATATATTAATCATATAATATTCAAATAATATAAAAAAATGAAATAAATAAGTATTAACCGTTTTTAACAAGTAAAGCACAAGATTAAGATGTCATATATTACAAAAAGATAAAGTATATAATAATAATATATACATATATCAATAATAAATAACATAACACATTTGTTTATTGATATTATCTTGGATAAATTCTTTGTTGATAAAAACCAAATAATAGAAGAAAATCTATTTTTGGTTTTTATCTAATCGACTCTTGAGCAATAATGTATGCAGAAGTTCTACAGACATTATTATTGCTCAAGAATCAAGAATAAGTTCTGCTAGAACTTATAATTTGTCCATGTAGCTTACTTAATTTGATATTAAATTCGTTATTTTGTACTAAATTAAGTAAGCAAAATGGACAAATTCGCCAGTCCAAAATATTATATCATAAAGTAGAAAAAAAAGCATACCTTGTATTTGACTTTAATCCTATTTATGTGGCAAATAGGGACGCTTGGTACTAATTTATTTAACTTAATTTGATGTAATTTGGATATCAGATATTACAACTTAATATATATTGCCAATATATAGTCCAATATATTTGGACTATTTAGTTCTGTTTTAAATGCATTGCGTTATAAGATATTATATAGACTAATTTTTTTTTTTAATTATGATTAAACTATAATAAAAATTAATTATATAATTATAACAGTAAAATAATTATAACTAACATTATGAATACAAAAACTATACTATAAAAAAATAAATAATATAATAAAAAATATTATTTCATATTTCTTATCACAGGTTTTTATTAAGCATGAAAAAAGTTCCGTTAGACGCGATATTTTGGCACGTAACTTTCACGTAAAATAGTAACCTGGACGAAGTCACCTAAAATACACGTGATTGAAACGTGACTAATACGTTGCGTGCCTACTGGGTTATACTCCGGATTACCCTTAGGATTTGTATAAATCATTTTACCCAAAGAGTTCAAGTTAAATGCTTTATTCTATCTCGATTTATCATGTTTTGAGTTATAGGAGGAATGCAAAAAATTAAAAACAGAGAAAAATGCAAAGCAAAAATAAAATGTTTAAAAATAAGTTATCTCCTCAGTAATAACCAGTTTGGTATGAATCTACTGATTCTTTTACACTCATTTTTATTAAAAATTGTTTTTTTCTGGCTCGCAATCCTTTTCTACGCTTTTTCTCTGTATTCGTGAACTTTTTATCCATGCGTGAATCATCTAACTTTGTTTCCACAGCCTTTGAAATTTTCCCTTGTTAGCCAAAGTGTTCTAAAATCTTCAGTATTCCTTTCCGCCCATCATTAAAATGAATAATAGCTGAATGTACAACCATTTCTAAGATTTCCCTGCCAACAAATACAGTTTTTTGTAAATTTTTGTAAATAATACAAAGTATAAAATTTTCAACAATACTGTTACAACTTATCAGCTTATTTATCTGTCTGAGTTATGATTGTGACTTTAAAATATAATATTTAGACTGCTAAAGACATATAGCAGATACACCTTAGTAAATGCTCAGAGTAAAATAAGGCATATATCATGAGAGGAAAATAAAAAATAAACTTCTGTTCATGGTAACTAGGGACGTTGCTATGGGCTGTGATGCTACCTAAGAGTGTTTTAAGGTGTAAATATGGACCAAGAAATATTTTTTATTGTTTCAAATGTTAATTGCATGAAAATAGATATATCAAAGGGTATAATTCCTCATTAAAAAAATATTGACAACATTTTTTTTTGTGATCATTTATTTGTATCCCTACCACCTTAAGTTATTATGGTCTAGGTGATTTCCATTTGCAATAAGTAATTTATATGGAAATGAATATCTTTTTACATACATACATATATTGATATAATAATAAAATACGTGAATAAATAAATAACAACGGATCAATAATTCAATTAAAGCATTGTTCGGTGAAAACGGAAATGTGATAAAAGACTCAAATCTGATAGTTAATGTACTTAAAAAGCAAGCATAAGTTCTCAGATATTTTTGTTTGAGAAAATAATGATTATTTGTCAGTATTTACGTCTAGAAGCATTAAAAAAATTGGATTTATATTATAATCTCCTGCAAAGGAGATTATAATATAATATACTGGAGTATTAAATTTTCAAAATGTTCAAAAAAAATAATATTTATGTACAAAATAAAAAAAATAACAACATTTATTTTTCAATAATTCTTTACGTTGAATGCAAATCGAAACAGTATTTCGGAACGGAGGGAGTATTATATATTTCAGTTCATCTTAAAATAAACGCGCATTACAAAAACCATCTCTAAAACAATGCCACCCATGGCGTACCAACCATAAACATGCTAATGTCTTTAAACTTTTGTGTAATTGAGTTTAACTTAGATATCTTACGTTTTATTTAACTAGGTTTATTAAATTAAAATTTTTTTCACGCAAAAACAATGCGGTCAACAACTTTAAAGTGCAAGTTAAATACGATAAAAAAAATAAAACAATTATACATTTACAGTTGACTCATGCTTTGAGTAACATTTCAAGGTTTATGTTTTAATGCTCCTGGAGTAATTAAGAAAAACCACATTGTGCCGTTCTAAATTACTTCGGGGGCATCAACTAAGAATTTTCATTTTAGAAAACCACTACAAAAAGCAATTAAAGATTTTTGCGTAGTTATTGACAATTTTGTTCCATTGAAATATTTTTAGTTTAAAACTTCCTTACGGTTTTAAGCTGTTTACTTAAAAATTAAAGCAATTGCGTCATAACAAAAAAATAATGCATCACAAATACGGAGTATAACTACAGTTAGACGTTAAAAAACAACCGCTAATAGTCGCCTGAAAAGCCGCAGATCACGTAGTTTAACATCTTAAAAATATAGCACCAAACGGATGACTGAGCGTCAAACATATATACATATGTATAAGTTGTACATATATACATAAATACATATGTATATGCATATACAACGAATGTGTTGAAATAAGATAGTTGAACGCAAAGTTTTCCATAAAAGCCACAACACCAAATAAAATAAAAGTAATTGCAGTTGAGTGTACTTAAATGTTTTAAGTATAGTATATTGTTAAAAACAAAAAAAAACAAAAAAATACATAATTCTTTTTTTGATACAAACTCATTTTTTTCAATTTTATTGTGTAGGCTGGTTTTGCGCTTTACCCTACAATTAAAAACAGCAATAAACCACGTGATTTAAGATTGTATGCTTTTTTAAAAAAGATCTTAGACCGGGTTGCATATTTTGAAACCCTATACAGGTTCAGAATAGATAAAAATACGAGCAATCTAATTTGCTGATTTTGATAGAGAGGCAAGTGCTCATTTGTTGAAAAATATATTTAAAATCCAAACAGATTATTGAAACAAATTTCATAGTAATGATAAACCAAGTTTATCAATACAAGTTTTGTGTTACTATCAACACAGGAAATTTATTTTATTTTAGTACTCTTCAGAGTATTTAAAAGGTATCAAAATCTATTTGTACAAGAGAATTTACACTCGTTAAAATCTCAAAATTTCAATAAAGTTTACCTTGGTGATGGAGATTTTATCTGTTGTTAATTTAAAGAAATGGAAAAAAAATGTATGTGTTGAAGTAAATTCGAAAAGATTTGTAAATACATACTCAAATACAATGTTTATATACAGTTGTACAGATTACTTGTAAAGTACTTTTGCATATAAAAATTATATGCAGTTCTACCAGACTACTTTATTTATAAATTGATTTATATGTTAATTATAAAGAGTTGAACATTAGAGTTTTTATATAAAGAAAATTTGTACTGATTTCAAAACTAGCTTAATGTTCCATGTCAATATATGAGCTCTGAGAAGATTTTGTTTTCATGCTTTGTTTCAACCATAGTTTTGAGGAGACTGATATACTTTTATATTTCATAACTCTAATAAAACATCGTCTTAAACCATTTAACACTTTTGAAAAATTTAGAAAAATTTTGTCAGGCTTCATTAATTTATATATAAATTATTATTTAAAAATTTAACAAAAGAAGTGAAATTTATGTTTGTCTACTGAACAGTAATTTTTTCCACAGTTACATATAAACACTGACATTAAAAGCAAGAAAAAGTATTGAAGTCAAATAAGCAAACCAAATAAAATGGATTATGGCATTTTTTGTATTGTAATAGTTGAAAAAAAAAAGATTGAAAAAAACCAAACTAAGTGGTTAAAATCAAATGTTTTAATAAAAGAAGAGTTATAAAAAAAAAAGAACAAAATTAGTCGTCATGCTGTGAATATTTTTTTTATTATTAAATGTGTATTGTATGTATAAACTCTTGAAATAATTAACTTGAATTTGCATGTGTGCAATTTTGCAAGATTTCTAAATATGTTTCTCATCAAATGTAATGTCCATGTTTTATAAAGCATCAATACACCAGACTACTGGCAAAGTACTTAAAGTATGCAAAGTATACATTTTAAGCTGAGACAGAGGTTGTTCTAAGTTCGTTACTGCATCTTTATACCAACTTGATAATTATAGATATTTAAAATTTAAAATTTTTGAAAAAAATTTTTTTTATAGATATTTTATCAAACTAGCGTACATGTTCCATTTAAATCTACGAACTCTGAAGAAGTTACTGTTTGACCTAAATTTTAAAAAGGCTGATAAGTTGTACGTTAATATTTTTCTTTACTTAAATTCAATAAAACATCATTCTTAAACCTTCAAACACTTTGTGAAAAATTAAAAAAAGTTTGTTCGGGTACTTTAACTTATATATTAATAGGATAAAAATTGTATATTAACAATCTATTGGAAAATTTAACAAAATAAGTGATATTTGTTTTTCTACTGACCATTTCTTTTGTACAGTTACATATAAGCGTTGATATTACAAGCTAGCAAAGAGTATTGAAGTTTAAAAACTTAACCAATTGAAGATGAATTATGGAAATTATTGTAATAAAATAAACTTCGTCAAAACAAGTTTTAATATTTGAAGAAGTTTTTGAAAAAAATTTATTAATATTACTTCAAGATAAAACATGACATGTCTCTATTTTTATATTATTATACAAGAGGTATTTACAGAAATTCAGAAAAAGTACACTCGATTATATTGGTTATACCAAAAAGATTACGTAATAAAACTATTCATAAAATTTGGAAATATAAAAGATAAATATTTCTGCTCTACAAAAATAAAAAAGTTTTTGTTTTCATTTTTTTTTTCTTCAGGAGTATATAATGTAAAATAAATTGATAGCAAAGTAAATGTAAGTTTATCAAACTTTGTTGCTTATTTAATATTATTTACCATCAGTTGCTATTAAAGCGTAAACATTTTTTACCAATTATTGAATACAATAACCAATATTTTGTACAGGTTAAAAGCTATATATCAACAAAGATGCGCTTTATATGTATTGATTTTTGAAATTGAAATTAACAACATGAACTTGAATATTAGCAATTTTTTTCGTTTCTACCTTTTTACACTTAGTTTTTCATATAAAGTGTGTTAAGTTAAGAGTTATTCCTTTTTGTAATGTATGCGGACATCAAGTTATAAATTTTTTCATATAGCTTATTATGCTACAATGCTTTGTAATCTTTTATTACTGTACATTACAAAAGGATATCTAAATCAGCTTATGCTCACAATTACCAAACATTTTATTTTGAGAGTGTTGCAAATTAACTGGGCTAGTTATAACAATCAATAAGCAATATCCTTAAACTTAAAATGTTTTAGTGACGTATACAATTTATATATGGGAATAATAAGGGTAATAATCTGAAAAGAAATTAGGTTATTTTTAAAAATATTTTTCTTGTTATATGAAAGGATTAATGGGAACTTATTTTGAAAAAACTTATATCAAGTTAATAATATTCAATAAACTGTTTTAAAAAATCTATCGTAGGAGAATCACAGCATAGACAAGTTTTACCATCTGATTTATAGTTTGTTACAATGGTTGTCATTTTTATAATTTAGAGTTATAAAAACTATTAGGAAAACAAACTAAATTTTTTAAATCTTTGTAGATAAACATTGTAAATTACAAAAGTTATGACCTTTTTAGTGCCCTCACGTGTGGGCAGGGGAGGGCAAGAGTTTTAGGGCTTTTTGTTCACAGGCCTCCGCCATCCCGATATTTTGCAAGGCCTTCTCATTTGGCATAGGTATAAACAAACTTAAGTTAGGAATTTGCACGATGTGTGAAAGTGTCCTATCTGGAACATCAAAAAATTCTGAGGGCGCACATGCATGTGTGTGCATAGAGGGAAACTATACCCTCTACTCCATATACCATACATTTTTTTATGTTGGCAAACTTGAATCTTTAGTCAGAATGTAACTTTTCTACTGATTAGCTGGTTAATTGTGATAAATTAGAAAATCGAAGTACGTACTTTTAAATTGAACTCTCCCCCCCCCCCCCATACGCTTTCGTACGCTTTTTGAAGACCTCCCCCCTCCCCTCTATGAGCGTACGTACTTTATAAACGACCCCTTAGTATTGATTTAAACTTACGCGCAAAAGCCTCTCTTTCAAAATCAGCGAATCAGATTGCGCATACCTCTGCCTATTCTGAGCCTCTATAGGGTTTCAAAATATGCGATCGGGTTAATAATAATAAAAAAAAGTTGCTTTTACTCAGCGTTTTTTGGAGTATTTGCTACGTGAATAAAAATTTGAGCAAAATCGCTCGAATTTTTTTCACATAAAGCTGAGCAATTTACTCCAAAAACACCGAATAATTGTTCAGCTTTACGTGAAAAAATATTTGAGCAAAATTTCTCAAATTTTTATTAACGTAAAGCTGAGCAATTACTGAGCAAAAGCAATTGCTTGTTTTTATTCACCCGGCCTATTTAGCTTAAGATCGTGAATTTTCGAGTGAAGACTCTTGTTATTTTGTAACTTATGAAATTGGACTAAACGAAGCAGTACCCTACTCAATGCAACTAAGGCATGGTACACGTTTTTCCAAACAAAAATATAAGTTATTTCAATTACAATAAATGTAAATTTTCATCAAAAAGTATGACATATTTGGTATGTATGGAAAAATTATTTTAACCACTATTATAATTTGGTAAAAGTAATACGACTTTAATAAACCGTCAAGCGTAGTTTTATTTAGAAAAGATGGAATTTTCAACATAAAGTAGCTTGGGGCTTGGCTATAGATAAGTCTTTGGATTTTATTTTTTCATAAAAGCACTTATCGGTGTTTGTTTTTAATGAATGTAACTTGACATTTATAATCAGACATTATTTAGCAAAATTACCCATGAAAAACCATTTTTTATGAAAATTTAAGTTATTTTTTTCAATACCACACGTAAATGAGTATGTTTAACAATAATGTCACGTTAGATTCAGATAAACTGTGGTAGTGTTAATTTTTCTACAATGGTCCTTTTTTCATAATAATCATAACTTTCAGCCCTATTCAAAAAAACTGCTTTCGGTATTTAGAATCATTTTTTGAAATTCTCGAGACTTATTCAACCATCTTGAAAAATTAATTTATTCCATTCAGAATCCGTAAACAAGTAAAAAACAGAGGCGTTTAAACTTTATAAACAAATTACTTTCATGTTCAAACTCGTTTCGTTTTTATATTAGTTGTAAACTTTAATTGACATTTGGTTTACTTAATTTTTATAACAATAATTTAAAAATAACACGAGTTACTTTTAACTTATTGTTATAAAAACAATTATAACTTTGAACACTAAATCGATACAAATAGCTATTACGGCTTCAGTAATGTATTAAAATAAATACTTTTTATTGTTTGCACAGTGCAAAATGAAATATATATTACATAATTCATTCCAAATGCTTTTAAAAGTAGCATATTTTTTTTAAATATATCAACATAAATGTAATAAATTGTAATTAGGTTTATAAATTATGTCAAACAAACACTTCAAGATATCTTTATAATTATATTGATATATCTCCTGCAAAACAGTATAACCGACGCTTCGGTTGTCTGTAATATTTTGCTATTATTTACGAATTCTTTATTTGCATAAATTAAATACCAATAAATAAAAAAATGTTCGGTTTGCCACTAACAACCAATCTGATTTGTTTAAAATTATCGGCTTTTTTTTACGAGTTTGTTTGTTCTATGCCTTAGTTGCATTGACTAATTCTTACACCATTTGTTACGTCCCAAAATTCTTTTTTAAATAAAAAGTAACTTAAAATTAAAAATTTGTAAACCGATTGCAATGTTCTTGAAAAAATCTTTTATATGACTATGCTATTAACACGTTTTCAATTAGTGACGTCACATTATTACATGTACATGTTTCCAGTTAGCGACGAGTGTGATCAAATTTTTCGTTTTTACTCCAAATATTAAAAAACATAATTTTAGTGTTAACAATATTAAGTTTTTTTTATCATGAACAACAGATATCAGATCAAAAGCCTATTGACAATAATTGCATAGCCTAATAATAGTTTAATGATAGCGGAAAACAAATATTGATTGCTTTGTTGTACGTCAATAACTTACGCAACAGAAATATGGAATATGTTCTTCGGTAACTGAAATCAACAACTTTTTGACTTGCATGTAAATTTTAATGTTCTCTAATTAATCGAAAAAATAAGTTTGAAATGAAAATTTCATATATAAAAACCCTGAGCCTTTTTAATTGTATCCGTATTTTTAATTATATATTTAATTTAAATATACATTTAATTGTAGTTCGTAATTTCATAATTTTAAAGTTGTTTAGGCACTAAATATAGTTTTCATACATTTTGAAAAACGTATGAAGAAACCCTACCCTAAGGAAGAAACCCGATTAGAAATCGGCTTGCGACTAGTTAGTATCATTTATAACAATAAATTCAGCAGTTTTGTTTCGAGGGTTGCAATAGTTACATTAAATATTGGACAAAAATATTTCTTTATAAGATAAATCAAGAAAGTATGGTGCTTGTTTGACCTAACTGAAATACTTTGACCTTACTGACTTTTTTTCAAAGGAAAACATTTGTACAAATAGTAAATTTATTATTTTGTAAAATCTTCAAAAAGATTAAAAAAAAACTACTTTCTAAGTAAAAGCTAATTTCAATTAAAAGCTAAATTCATCAAACAATCCCTTATCTAATTTCAGTGGTTATAAGTACTACATCTCTTGTCTTAAAAGTAGATGACTTTTCAACAATCTAAATTGCACCAGTTTTTCAAGGTGATAAAATATTTGGTTCTTTAAGTTAACTAAAAAAAGAACTACGGATTTTAGTAATTCAGTTAAAAAAGTAAAAAACATTTTTACCTTTAGATGACTTTTCTCACATTTTCAAAAAAAAAAAAAAGTTTCACGAGCTAATATTTCAGAAAAAGAAAGAACTTCGATAAGTTAAATTAGTTACATTAGAACCCTAATTTTTAGGATTTTGTCTTTTTCTTCAATAAAAGTCAAAGTTAAGTGTAACTAATGGAGATTTTATATAAATTAGGTATTTATTATATTTCTGATATCAATTTATTTCTGTTATCAATTTTTATATGTCTGATATCAATTAAAGTTTACATTTAAAAAAAATTAAGACTACACGATCTAAATATATACACAATGATCATTCAGATCATACTTGAAAAATCCGGAAATTATTTTGAAAAAAAACGGAATTTTCTTACAGCTCATAAGCTCATAATTTTTTGGAACTTCTCGTTTTTAGTATGACTTAATTTAACTTAATTTAGTATGAATAAAGCATGTTTCTTTTATGTCATTCTTTTTTTTTTTTTTGTTAATTTTTCTATAGCGAAAATATATTCAAATTTAAATTTATGAAAACGTTGTGAAAGTCAGGAAAGAAAAGAAGAAACAACAACGTTAATTTAAACTGGTCTTGAGAATATTGTGCTAATGGATGTAAAAAGTTTTTATAGTTGAGTGACCAGTGATTAAACAATATTGATTTATTTAACAGCTAATCCGAATAAGTTTTCAGGAAATTAAACAAATTAAATTCATAGTGGTGACAGATGAGCATATTTTTAAAATGAAAAATAAATAAACGATCGAACTGTTATTAAGTAACTTGACCTTTACAGTGAAATATTTTAAACTGTAATATCATCGGCAACAAAAGGGCATGCAAAGACATGGGATTCACAGTTTATTTTATCCATGGATTCTAATATATACTTTTACCGATATAAAAAGTTATCAAAGTAATTAGATTTAAACATTCTGCTGAAAATATTTGGCTTATTGTTGCAAAACACAAAATATATTGACATTTGGTTTACGATATGCAAATTTATCTTATTTAGAGTCATTGATATTTAACAAAAAAATTTTTTTTTTTTTCTTAAATTTTATATAAACAAAGCAACTAAAATAAACCTGTCGATGTAAACTTTAACATTTTACGTTACAAATATTACAAGCTAATAATGAATAAACCATAAATACTTAACGATAAATAGCAATATGTACACACCATATAATATTAAAATTTTAATATGTAAATTTTGTATGTTATATGCATAAAAAACTAATTTTCCTAAGAATTCGTCTATAAATTACGTCACGCTCTAGGGAAGGAGTGAATGGTTTTGTGACAACTCAACGGGATTTGTTATTAAAAAGATAAGATGTTTTGGCAATGGGTAAAAAACATTCAAATTAGCGAGACGTATTTATGGACAACCCTGAATATTTTATATAACGATATTCATTTTAAATGTTACTTTCATAAATAACCGTTAAATAAAATTGCAGAGCAATTAGTTTAATGTAAAATTTAGTAGCAATTAGTTTAATGTTTTTGGTATTTTTTAATTAAAGTAAGAAAAAGTTAATTGTAATAAGAATTTGCTCAAAGTTATTATGAGCGGTGATTGGTTTTTGTTACAAAAAAATGATAGTGATTACTTCTTTGATGAACAAGATTGTTTTTTGTTACAATGAGACCGGATTTTTTCTAGTTACTGCAAGAAGAACAATAAACTAAATTGCAATGGTATTATTGTCTCATTTTAAAGGGATTTATTGTTTCATTTTAGAAGAACATATTTTTTCATTTTCGAAGGACTGCTTTTTTACAGTATTAGAGATTGATTTATGTATAAACATTTATAAAGGTCTTTGACAAAGGCCAAACCCAGTGGGCATGCGTTGTCCGGGGGACGTCCATTGGACGTCTTACGGATGTTTAGAGGTCCTTGAGACGTCTAACGGACGTCCTCCAGACGATGCGTGCCTTCTGGGAGAGGGAAAAATGTTTTAGTCTTTTTAATTAGTATTAAGCTACCCACATGTTGTTTTAAACTGGTTAATTGAAAAGATCCATTTTTTTACTGTTTCTATTTTCTGCACAGGATTTTTTTTGCATACTCTAATAGTGCATGGAAAACACTTATAGTCTAAACGTTTGTATTGACACGTTTTAGTTAAGACGTTCTTATCAAGACGTCTTTATGTTCACGTTTTTTAAAATGATACACGTGACTTCATTTTTTATTTTTTATTTTTAAAAGGAAACTCTAAGAAGACCTTATCACAGAACACCGCCATTTGGGTTTTAGCATTTTACGAGTAGGTTTCCTATTTCTAATCTAATCCAAATGTGCTTGACGTGGCGTTCATACGCGTAACAAAATCCAACATGTCTCACCCTCTAACCACTGTGCTTCAGCTGCTTATGAAATATACTGTATTGAAATGATAGTTTTATATTTTTTGATATAATTACTGTTTGAATCCTATAATATTTTAATATCGAATTTGATGCTGCCGTTACCTATTTGTGCGTCTTGACACGGAGTTTTTTTTTAACGAAGATTCATCGCGTTTGGCCTTATGATAATTTAGTAGAGAAAAAGTTGATACGCAATAGACTTACAAAGACCCCCATTTTTACGGGTCCAGTCAGCTCGTAATAAAATATTAAGTTTGTCTTTTAAAATCATTGTTCATCATTCATTGTTGGCTGAGCTTTAAAAACATAGCTAATAACTCAAAATCAATATTATAAAAAATGGGAGATTTCAAAACTTATTTGTCATTTCCGCCTGTATTCATTAGTTTAAATCATATGCAGGAGTTGCATTTTTTGAAAACATTAAATATAGGATTAACATTTTCAGCATTTTTAGTTTACTTATTTTTGATTGTTTTTAAAAAAATTGGTTCATAATTTGGATTATTACCAAATGCAAAAAAAATATCTTATCTAAAAATGGAGAAAAAAAAATTTGAGAGTTACATTTATGTATTATAAAATAGTTTTTATTTACTTAAAATACTTTTATTTATAATTTTTAAACAAAAAAAAACAAACAAAAAAAAACAAAAACAAAAAAACAAAAAAAAACAAACACCTTTATTATAAGTATCGCGCTTACGTCACGTTGGTTGCAAGTGACCAAACACAAAGAAAATAATAATTTTCATAATATAATAGCCGCTTTTGTCTGTTTTTAAATTCTTTGTTTCACAATAGCTCGGTAATTAAAATTTGTTTGACACAAATACAGCATAAAACTTCAATTTTTTTTCTTAATCAAGCGTAACAATTGCTAATGGCGTATGACTTTGAACAGGCGTTTCTGAATATATGATTTTATGTGTGCTATGCTTGAAAGAGATTTTTCATTTATAAATGATGCTTTGGAAATCGACCTAGATGATGGACAAATAACTGTGCACGTTGTCAAGGATACAAAAGAGAAGCCAAATAACGATAAATTTGTGCCCAAAATTGAGAATTTATCAAACAACAACTTAAATCACAATGAACTTCCGTCATATTCCAGTCTTGATTTTGTTGCCGATGAACCACCAAAGTATGAAGTAGTTACAGGAAAAAAGCTCTCGCACGGAACTGTGAGGTTATAGGTTTTTTTTAAAAAGTCTTTTAAATAAAACGAAAGTTTAAGAATGCAATGGAAAATAAGGTTTATAATTATGTTAAAAAAAACACACTAGATTCTAGATAACTTTACGGAAAAATTAGAGCACTTAAAACCTTTTCCAGACCGGAAAGAAGGGGAACCGTGCGTACCCTAACATTGATACTAATATATATAATAAAAGTAATTAAAATTAACAATAAAAACAAGTTAAGCTTAATGTAATAACAAAAAGAGGTTCAATTAACTATTTACAGCATTACATAAAAATTTTCTATCATTTTTCCCCTCATGTCAAAGTTTGTCATCTTGAGGTTTTCGAATGAAAACGCTTTTACAAAAATTTGGCAATGTTTGGTAAAGTTAATTTTTATTATTTTTAACAATATCCCAAAAAACTAAACTTTTTTTTTATTTTTACAAAAAAAATGTAAAAAATTTGAAACGATAAAAGTTTTTTCAGAAAGTTGATAAATCTTTCAAGCTTTAAAAAATTTAATAACAAAAAAAAAAAAAAAAAAAAAATTTAAACATATATCAGACTGTCTAGATTCTACTAAATTCAAATTATATTTATGTACTACGACTAATAAATGTAAAACTAATTTAAAAAAAAAATGTTATCATTTTTTTAAATATAAATATTCTTTTTACTCAATGTACAACATAAATTTAATCTTAAAAACTAAAAACTTTTGGAGAAATATCTAGCAAAAAAATACGTAAATTTTGTTTTTAAACATTTAATTTTTGTTTTTAAACATTTAAATGTCGCATACTTTTATTACTTGCTTAAATTTATTTATTCTTTATTTATTTTTATTCAAATAGTCTTCTATTTTAAAAATAAGTTAAAAACTTTAAATTCATGCATCAGCAACGAGGACTACAAAAGATGTAGGCATATAAAATTTAGTACCTTAATTTTTTATTAAATGCAAGGGTGAAGGAGGGGGGGGGGGGAAAGGTGGAAGCGGAAAATTGTTGTTGGAATAAAAGAGTTTGTGTAAGTTTTTGACATATAAATTTATGTTTTTAGTCTGATTGTCAATAAATACAATGTTGTATTTAATGATAACATAGGTGAACTTGGTGAGACAAGGTGAAAGCGCAAACAATTGGAACAAAATTAAAAATACTCTTACTGTAGTCGAGAAATCTACTTAATATTAACATTTTAAAAATGTAAAAAATCTTTTATGTGAAAACAAAGAAATAATTTTTAAGGTGTAATTCGGATATATTTTATGATTTATTATGGATGACATAATGTATGGGTGGCATGGTGTATGGGTGGGATGTTGATCAAATGAAATTAAAGTATTATTAGTCTCATATGTTCTTAAAAATACTAAAAGGTTTCTATCTATTTTAAAAAAATTGCATCTGTATTCATATATTTAGAGGGACCCGTATACCTATGGTTTATATATGGTCTAAACTACATTTCAGACCACATTGTGGACCACAATGAAATAACATTTTTTTTTTACAGAATTTAGAATAAAAATTTTTACGGACTTATAAACGTTTAACATTGGTGAAGCAACAAGTTTTTACGCTCTGTTTCAGTAAAAATAGCAAATAATTTGTAAACACCAAGCTAATTAAACTCTAAAGCTCGATCTGCTCATGTAATTTCTGTAATTTGCGTAATAAAAAATTAGAATATCTTTTCATTAAAACCAGTCTAATCTAGTTAATCTATCTTTTAAAAATGGATGTCATATTATTTTTTATGCAAGTTAGTATGATAACTTCTTTACTCAAACATAGGACTGCTTTCGTTGCTTTCGTTTATTTTTTTGATAAGTTTTTCTAATTTTTTATAAAGTAAATTAAAATCTTATTTACAAAAGCTAATTTGAATCTTTTGAAAATTAAAGTTCATTAACTAATTTCTCAGCCGACACGACTCCATAAAAACATGGTTACTGTTGCGTTTTTGAAATCACCAAAATCAAAGAGAATAAAACGTGTTAAGTATGCGGTTTCAGTTCCGTAAGGTTTACTATTACTAATTACTAAAAAATTGCGAAATTTAGAGTATTGAGTTTTTATTTAAGGTTTCACCTTTACGGAAACGTTGTATGACATTATACTAAGTTTCCATAACGAATGTGAAACCAGTAATAAAAGTATGCGACATTTAAATGTGACTTTAAAATCTTATAATACACATGTTAAACTTGAGTAAAACTCCCCATGAAATCAACGTGTTTTTGGTTTACGCCTGGATCGTGACGAACGTCTGTCTATACGGGTTTTAATTCTGGAAGTGAAACTAGATGTGTTGGCTGGAGTTTATATGCTTTACCTTTACGAGATTAGCATTATGAAACTGTGCCCGCCAAGATAGAAACGAACCACTTTGCCTCAATTCATTATTAAATCTTTTTATTCTACTTTATTACAAACGTTTATAAATTGTTGCACAAACGTTTAAAAATTGTTGCACAAACGTTTATAAATTGTTGCACAAACGTTTATAAATTGTTGCAGCTGTATATACTATATAAAAAACCCAATAAATACAATGTTTTAAAGTTAATTTGTCCCCCTTTTTCCTTCTCTCCCACCACCCCGACTAAATACATTTCCAATGCTAAAGCATAATATCAGTTAATACAATATTTTAAAAGTAAAAGAAAACACCTAAAAAATGTCAATGTATGTGTTTAGCAATAGTTTAAAAATCAAGACTAGATTAAATGTTGGAGCGATGTTTAAAAAAAATATATTTTAAATATTTAGGCAACCAATCATTTTAACAGCGCTAGCAGCTATTACACGATATTTTTAATCGTTTTCTAAGAAAGTACTTTAAAAATTGAAAGATGTTGCAACTATTCGATATTTTATTATCTATTGTTTATTCACTACTACAATTACATCCAGTTCCTACTACAATTACTACTACAAAACATACTCATTTGACATCAATTTTAATGTTACTTATATAAAAAATATATGTAAAAGTTACAAGAAAAAACACATTTTTAAAAATTGTATGTCATTTAAAGGTTTTCTAAAGTAGTATGTAACGCGAGGATTTTAAGTCATTTATGTTTCTTTTTTTATGAATAAATAAATTTGCAGATTTTCTTTGCACCGTGGTGATTTTGCCTGTGTTCAGATTGTTGTTTATTGGTATAACAGATTTGTTACCTCACTAAAAACGTGGTAAAGTTTTTAGGAATTAGTGCTAAGTCTAATCCTGGTAATGATTTTTCGTTATATAATTTTCTTATTTATTTTTATTTTCTAAATTGAGATTTTGTCTGATTTCTTGTAACTTTAGAAACATTTATATTATTAGTTCTGCATCATTTCGTGCATTGTTGGTTCTGCATCATTGCCCAGATATTGAGTCTGTATCATCACTTACATTATCGAAACTGCATCATTATTTAGTTTTTGTTGTTTTTGTTAACGGTATTGGTAATTAATAATAAAATTATTTTAACAAATTAATCTTGAGTAATATGTTTAGGCAAAAAGGTTTTTATTTATGTTTTTCTTTATCTTTTTTTTATAAGGTTGAAAATTTAAAATTAATAAAATCTAGGTAATTTGAACAGTATAAATACATAAGATTTACCTTTGTATACAATTAGACACCTGTGCATTGTTAAACATATCTTTGTATATTATTATGCCAATTGACAATTAATTGACCCTTTTTTTGAATTTATGTTTACAAAGAAGTGAAACTTTTTCCTTAATTAACGATAAAAATTTTATATCAAAAAGGTTATTTAGGTCACTGCAATGATCCTAAATTATTTAACAAATTATTAGATTTTCAAAATTGTTTCCAGTAAATACAATTTACAAAGTGTTATTAATAAACAAACAAAAAAATTAATTATATTTGATTTAAAAATATATTAAAAATATAAAAATATATAAAAAATATTTCTGCAATAAAGTCAAAAACATTCGTTATTATAGATGTTTTTTTATTTTTTTTATAAAATTTTACTATTTTTCAGACCTGATAATTAATTTGATAATTATTTTTGCAATCATTATTTTCAATGATACGTAAGACCCAGTTAAGTATTGAGAATCTTTGCAGTGATCTTTTTTGAAGAAATTTATAGTTTTAATTATTTTTAAAAATATAAGTTTCAATATAATTAAAAGTATATGTAAACAAATAAAGTCATAATTTTTAAACAATATAAATGTAAAAAAAAACACAGTTGTACTATAGAGTATATATTATAAAACGCAAAAAATATGTAAATAAGAAGAAAAAAAACCAAGCATCATGTTTCTAATGGCAACTGCATCAAGTTATGTAATAAATAATAGTTAGTCACTTGCGCACAAAGGGACAAAATCGAGTTTTTTATGCCAAAATTATTTTCGTTTTTTTTATTAGAGTAGCTATATTTATATGTAAAAGGCATAAATAAAGTAATAAACATGTAATTATATAATATTTAAAAAAATTAAATTTTGGTGAAAAATACCAAATATTTTCAATGGACAAAACTACTTTAATCAGTGTAAACATTAAAAATATTACTTTTCAATGCATGTATTTGTCATAAAACAACTTTTATAGATTTATATTTACAGAACTTAGATATTATAACAGTAATGAAAGATTTTGTAGGTATTCTTTGTGTACAAAACATCTTTTTTACATGTTCAGTATTTCTCATCAACTGACCATTAACCAAAGACCAATCTTTTGTTTTAAATTTTTTTATTGCAAAAAGTTGCAAAATATTTATGATGCATAGCTATTTACATAAATTTAGCATGAGATTTACATAGTCAAATGTGTGGAGGATATTGGAGGATAGTTTATCTGATACCTAATAGCAAAGGTTAGTAGCAAAAAAAAAATATCGAAAACTGTCTCTTTTCGATGCGTAAAAACTAATGATTACACTTACGTTAAATTGTTTTTAAAAGTCTGAGTAATAAAAGCATTGTTAATTAAAATAATATATTTTAAAATGAAATTCAATAAAGTTAATTTAAAACGATAGTAGCGTAAGAAAGTTTATAAATGAAAAATGCAAAATAGCGATTTGGAACACATGTCAAATTAACGTGTAAATAACCGCATTAAATTTCGCTTAAATTAATATTTAATGTTTTTTTAACTAGATATTTCCTCTAATGAACATGTCTTCACCATTATGACCAACTTTCACCGTGCAATGCCGACATTGATTTTTTTGTATTTTGGCACACTCTGTCCCACTGTGTAGCGTGAGTTCAGCACGTTTATCATATTTTGAATAGATATTAGTTATAGAATTAGATATAGAATTTGCTTTACTCAATAATCCACGACTTATCCGAGCAAAAAAATTTGATTTCGACTAATTTCTTCCTCGTTACCTTTTAAAATAACTTTTTTTTTCACATTGTTTGTATTAAGTGAATGTTTTAAATCTGTTTAAACAAAAACATAATGTTATTTTGCAGAATTTGATTTTTTTTCTTAACTTTTAGCTATAAATTATTTCAAAAGATTTTCTAACTTCAATTGAAAAAAAATATTTTATGGCGTAAAACTCATCTTTTGTTCCAGCAATTGGCAAGAGTTTGTAAAAAAAATATTTTTAATTTTATGCTTCTCATTTAAAATTGTTTTTGTGTATTTTTGACGATATTTCACTTTTTGATCTACTCATAATTCTTCTTTAAGTTTGCTTCTATTTCTATCAAATAACTTTATAGATGTCTCTGATTAAAGATAAAAACTTTGTAGCATGTTTTTTAGTTCTATTATTTCAGACTCATTCAGATTATAACATTGACAAGGATTATAATATTATTTATGCTTATCATGATATCATAAATTTCTTTTACGGTTTAAAAAAATAGTTACGTTATATGTAGATACCTAAAAGCGTTCAATCTTCTGATTTTAAATGATTTCTCTAAGAATTGGAAGGGTTTTATCATACTCGTAATTTACTTGTATTATATTTACAAAGTAAATTGCTTCACAGATTTGGTTCAAAAACAGCGATTCCAACAAGGTGCAGCCCTAAAAATGATTAGCTTCATTTTTTCATGTCAAAATTTCGGTAAAAATGTTTAAACTGCCAAAAAGTGAAATGCATTTGCGGATTCTACGCAGAGTTCTAATTTTGTAAAAAATACATTATAAGTGAATTTATTATTAAAATTAAAAACGTTCAAAGAATATTTTGAGAAAACGTAATTATTTTCAAAAACCGCTCTGTTATATTGTTATTAAAGTAGTCTACTTTATATAAAACTAGTTGGTGCAGAATATGGTAAATAATTTTTAATTAATACTTGAAATAGGTCAGAAATACAAACGAATTTGTATTTCTGACCTATTTCAAGTTTGCACTCCGCACTGCCCCATTCCAATTTTTAAAGTAAATCTTTAATGGAGTGCAATCTCTCTAAGTCAAGTTTAAAGAGGAAAAAATAAAAGTTGGAAATAGAGAGATTTTCAAATTATAGAAAGTTGACTTTTTTCAAATATTCTCGTCAAAGTAACGAATAGAAATCAAACAAATAAACAAATATAAATTCTTAGGCCTAAATGCAATATATATCATGTGTTTTAAACTGTTACATTTTCAAAAAAAAAAGTCAGTAATGGTAGATTGTCTTTTATGAGCTTGTAAATCCATGTCAATGACACAATTTTATCTTAGGTAAGAGCTTTTGTCAAACTACCGCTAAAGTTAGAATAATGACTGTAACTTTTATGTACAGCGATAGCATGCATTGCTTCGTTCAAACTTGGCTTTTTAGCATCGTCAAAAATATGAATGCGCTAATCATCGGATTCCTCTTCAGTTTCAATTTATCATGTCCAGAAATTTTTGCAATGATGTCCTCATCTAATGATTAGTTGACAATGCAAACATTGAAATCTGTCTGCTAACATGTCGACCGTGAGGTTAAAATCTGCATCAAATTTTGCTTTTAACAACTCAAGATCATTTTTTAAGTTTTCCATTACAGTCTTATCCACATCTAAGCCACAGAAAGGATTGTTATTAACATTTAAATGTTTTTCTACTGCTTCTAATAATATTCCTGATTTCTTGAAACAATTTAAGGTCTTATCTATAATTAAATTTTTCTTTTCTAAAAACTAAACTTTTTGTCAATTTCTTTAACCCATTCCTCGAATAATTTTACCGACATTCAACTTATTGGTTGGGCCCGTAGCGATAAGGAATCTTTTTCATACTTTTGAAACATCTAGGAAAAATCAATTTTCCAATTACAAACATTGAAAGTCTTTTCTAACATTACCCACGGTCATTCCCTTGCTTGCCTCCTGTGCACTTTCCATTTTTTAATTGTAAACTTTTGATAGGCAATCATTAGTAGAAAAGGTAGAACTCGCCTGCATTAACAAAAATTTCAAGTGGGTATTGAGAAAGAACTGTTGGCAGTAAAATATTTATTTTCTTAAAACAAGTTAAAAAAAGCTGTAAAATAATCAAATATTGCATAGTCGTTAATCATAAAAAAAAAAAAAAAATTAATAACAATAAATAAATAAATAATGAGTAACAGTTTTCAATTTTAAAAAATTTTTTTTTATAACAAACTCGGTACTTAGTTTGCTATAATAAAGATTTGTACTTGTGATAGGTTAGCATCATAAAGGCTTGTGATTAGTTTGCAGCTTTATAAAAATTTCAGAACATTTGTATAAGAATCATTTCAGAGCATTGGTATGAGAATCTGTAATATTCAGCAGGATGTCATATCAGCTATAACTAAACTTTGTTTATAGTTTAAAATGTTTTTTATCTGTATTTTTTATTAAACGCATATTGTTTAATGTTTAAATTTTATGATTCTAGGGTATTGTCCCGGAAGCTTTGGAGCATACTGAAAGACCAAGTAGTTTTGCTTCTTTTGTTTCCAAAAGAAAAAAGATTTTAATAATTGCTTCTGGCTTGTTGCTTATTTCGTTGATCATAATTATTTTTTCCCTTGGGATAAAGCATTTTCTTAGGTAAGTCTTATTACATAGGAAAGCTTTTGGCTTTGTATTGCCACTAATGCAAAGGACGACTATCTACAAAGCAGTTTCAAAAACCTGGCTAAGAACAATCCTGAAATAGTGCTCCAAATAATTTTAAATAATGCATATTAGGAAATAAAAATGCTACCAAATCAAAACCCATAACAGATTTATGTACTTTTCTGAGTTTCTACTTATCAGTTGTTTTATATATTACTTTCATAAAGCTTGTTTGCTGGGCGGATATTAGAAAAATTTATACTTATATTAGTGTTTGCGTATTCCATATGCGCACTTATGCCAGTTTGCACTTATGCATATTCTTTCCATTTATTCAAGGTTTTGCAACTGCTTTGTACTTATGAAAGTTTTAACTTAATATCATCTACTCTTGCAACAGTTAGAAAAACAAAAGTAAAGAAAAAGCTTAACGTATTATTTAATGCTATTTTTAGTATTATAAAGTTTATAATTTGAATAAAAATTTTATCAATTTGCTATTTACTTTTTTTTTTCTTAAGAAAAAGTTTCTCAAACGTTTATAAATGAAAATTATAAATAAATTTATTACTTTTAGTACCTAAGTATGAGCTGAATGACAGATCAATCGAAAAGATTCAAAAATCACGATTAGCTTATGAAACATTTTGTTGTTTTGTAAATTTATTGTAATTTTGTTTTTAATTTTCAAAGCAATTTTTATTGCAAATATATGTAGTATTTGAAAATATTTTTTTTTGTTTTTTGTTTTTTATATAACAAAAATAGGGTAGCAGAAAAAAATCCGAGAAAAAATCCCCTCAAAATAATCTCCCGGGAAGAAATCCCCCCGGAAAGAATCCCCTAGGATTTTTCTTTTACAGCGTAAAAAAAATCAATATAACAGTGGTTTATAACATAAACGTTTAATAAATACGTATTATGTTACAAGCAAAGCCATAATCCTTCATTTTTTATAAACAGACTGATAAATAGGTAAAGCATGCAAGGAGTGTACATTTACTGGCTGACAAATAGGTAGAATACGCAAGGAATGCACATAGATTGAATGACAAATAAGTAGAACATATAAGTAGTGTACATACACCGACTGACAAATAGGTAGTACATGCAAGGAGTGCTACTACATTGACTGAGGGGCAGGCAATCGGTTAATTTCAAAACAAAAATTTTTTTGCGGGGGATTTTTTACTGGGATATTTTTCCTGAACCCAAAAATAACGCAATGGCTAATGATAAATATATATCACCGCATTTAAGCACAGAACACATTCATTTACAGTCAGAAAGGAAATATATATATATATATATATATTTTTTATTTGAATTTTCATGCATCTTTCTATACAATGTTTTTATCCAAAGATATAGTTGGCTTAGCATAGGAACAGCCACAAATAGTCATTAAGACTAATCCAAAGCAGCGTCCGTTATTGACCAGCATTTTTGCGTACAGAAGTGTTGCTCAAGCTCTGAGTTGGCGGTGGCAGGATTTGAACCCGTATCGTACAACAAGTCCGGGTTAGAACTTTTCGTTTGACGCTTTATCCAACTAAGCTATCGAGCCACATTGAATAGCTAGCACATGGCATAATTGCCAAGACAGATCTATTTACCGTAAATAGACCTGTCATGGCCATTATGTTGTGATGTTGAAAACTTGGACAAAACATGTTGTATTTCTATATTTTTTGCAAGCTGTCTAAAATTTTTCCTGAATTATTTAGTCAAAGTCTTTAATTTAATTTGTAAATATAAAAACTAATCCATAAACATGGGCTTTTTGGATTAGTTTTTATATTTGCAAATGCAAAGTATACAAATTGCAACGGAAAATAATACAGATAATTGCGTGTTAAAGAAAATACTTTTTTTGTTTTCATTGAACGCCAGAAGAAAAGGTTTTGTCTGCCTGTTGAATAGGTTTCAACAAAAAAATAAGTGGAGGAAAAAAAGACATTGTAATTCTCATCTGAGTTTACGTTGTGCATTGCCAACTTTAAGAACACATGCAGAAACTACAACTATTCAACCAACGAATCGACTTTCAATTTTCTAAAAGGTAATTTAATTAATAGATATTATCAAATCTTTATTGATCTGAAAAACTAAAAAAAGTAAAAACTTTAACAGATTTGATATATGATTATTATCTTACACCTGTGTGTTTTTCTTGAAGGTAAATAATAATTTTCAGTATGAATTATTTTATTGTGGAGTCAAATGTAAAGAATTACCATATTGAATAGATGTTTTCATATTAATGAAGCCATTTGTGTTTTAAATACTTATGAGATAAACATTAAGCGACAAGGGGGCTGCGAATCCTTAAAAAAACGCGAGTGCTTTCTAAAAAAAAAGGTCCTCAAGACTAAAAATCCTTATGATGTAGCATCAGGGACATAGAATCGTCCCAAACGCTACATAAGGGGCGTTTTTACAGATGTATGAGTATAATCTACTGAGAGAAGATTTTAAACTTCCTTGCATTACAATATTAAGAAGACTAAGAGCGCTTGCTTTATAAGCAGGAGATCCAGGTTCGAAACAAGCTCTGGACAAAATTTTCGCGTCACGGTGAGGAAGGAGGCGTGAACTTCCTGGTTAAATGCACTTCCGCGGTGTTCTGTGACAAGACCGTAAGGACTTCTTGGGGCATCTAAAAAAAAAAAAAAAAAAAAAAAATCTGTTCATAAAAATATATTTCTACAAAAAGTTTTTTCAAACTTTTTATATATTAAATATAAAAACAGCATTAATCTGTTAGATGAAATTTAGGACAATCAAGCAAAACCAGAGGAGGGATAGTTTTTTAAATAGCAATTAACAAAGCAAATGTTATTATTAATTCTGTTTTGAATTTTTTATCGGTTTTTTTTTTATTAGGTGCCCTAAGAAGTCCTAACGGTCTTGTCACAGAGCATCGCGGAAGTGCATTTAACCAGGAAGTTCACGCCTCCTTCCTTACCGTCACGTGAAAATTTGTCCAGAGCTCGTATCGAACCTGGATCTCCTGGTTATAAAGCAAGCGCTCTAACCACTGCGCCACGGCCGCACGGTTACGTTGTTATTACGTTGTTCATAAAATAATTTCTGTGCGATAAATTAATCTAAATATATGTACTTTTTGAACAAACTAACTTTCTATTATTTAAAATTTAAGCAGCTTACAGTCATGTTGTATCTATAATTGTGATGGTTACGCGGTAAATTAGGGTTTTTCCAAAAAATTTGAGACATATGGTGTACCTTGACGAACAAAAGACAATATAGGGTAGAGTGGGGCACAATGGGACAGTTATGCCTGAAGTCTTATATGTCAGCTAAAAAAATTTCTTATTCAAAATTTTTTTCGGTAAAACATTTTAAATTATTGTGCTTTATTATTGTAAAAAAAGTTTACTATTTACAAAATTTGCGTATTTTCCTAAGCGATACAACGATAAAAGATTTATCTTGAACTATTACGAATTTGCTATATCTATAAAAAGTTTATACTTTTCAGATATATTATATGGCATATTTAAGTTTGCTCCACATTGGCATATTACTAATAAAACAGCTCATCAAAAATGTTGCCTAATGGTTTTAAGATATTTTTGTGTGATTTATGAGATAAAATTTTTTGTAATATAAAAATTTTTTTAAATTTTTTTGTTTAATTTCAAATTTAGTATTAGGTTACCAATTTAATACCAATTTAACCTAGTTACCAATTTAATAATATATAGGTTAGAGTAGAGTGGAGGTATTTTATAATATAACCAAAAACAATTTTTTATTTTAGCTGTTAATCCTTTTTGTGGTGTATGGGAGTAAAGGTGTGTGGTTTCTATGGGTTACTTTTTTGAGAGTTTAATGTCTAAACATATTTATGTGGTAGATAGCCTTCATTTTTCATCATTTTTAAAGCTTTACAGTTGACGAATAACTGCTACTTTTTAACTGTCCCGTTTTGCCCCACCCATTTGCAAAATATAAAAGTTTTGCTAGCCTAGAGTTTCGTTACTTTGGTTGTCATAACTTATTTTTAGTAGTTTTTTTGTTTTTTTTTCATTTTCTTATATCAATGATTTTTTGGAAATTTATAAAAAACACCGTTAACTATGATTAATTTATTCGCAACTAGCATTTGTTTCTTAAGTGTTCCAATATGCCACGCTCTACCCTTTACCTTTTATATGATTTGTCAAAAACCCGATGTAACAAAATTTACTTAGAATAAAGTCCTACTTAAATTTTTTAATGTTTATTTATGTATTTATTTAAGCCAGTGTGTGTTGTATCAATTTATTCTTATATTGTCAGTATTACCACTTTTTCATATATTAAAAAAAGTACTATATGTTGTATCTTTATTATACTTGTAATGGTCTTGTGTTGTCAAAGATACTAGTCGACATTTCATAAATATGTTTTGATTGAAACATACAGTGTCTCAAAAAGTTATCCGACCAAACAATTTTTAAAATATTTTTCCTAAAAAAAGTACAATATTTTTGTAACATTTTTTTGGTAAACTCGAGATAAGTAATAATAAAGTGACACGTTTTTAGATTTTATTTATTTTGGTGTAAAATATGAATCACAAAGTTTTCAGTTTTAAAATAAAGAAACTTAAGTCGCTTTCTTATTGTCTAAAAAATATTTGACCAAACACATTTTTTGTTTCACAACAAATTATTAAATAAAAAAACAATTATTTTAATACTTTCTAGGGTCCCCTTTTGATTGGATACAGCCTCCTTTTGCTTAGATTACAGCTTCTAAACGTAAAAAAATGAATGATCTTCAATTTTTCGGTCAAAATTTTCCACAAATGTTCAATGGAATTAAGGTCTGGTGATCTTGCAAGCCATTCCAAGACCTGAACATTATTTTTAGTAAACCAATCCTTAGTTTTAGTGGCAGTATTCTTGGGATCATTACTTTGCTTAAATGTAAAATTAGATCCGAGCCGAACTTTTCGAGCTGGTGACTTCAATTTTTGTTTTAAAATGTTTTTGTATTGCACTTAATCCATTATGTATGGAGCAGGTGCATATTAAGAAAAATATTTAAAGTCATCTCCAATTTTAAAGTCATCTCCAATTTATTAATACTGATGTAGTATTAATAAATTGGAGTTTTTTGACACCCTTCTAAGACATAGAACCCCATACCATCACGTTACCATCACCATGCTTGACAATTCTTCTCACGCAGCTTAATTTGTAGGCTTCACCGGCTTTCCTCCAAACTTTTTGGGCTCCATCAGATAATTTTAAATTGAACTTCAATTCGTTGCTCTACAGGATTTTTTTCCAGAAATTTAACGGCATGTTTTTAAACTTCATAGCAAACTCCAATCGTCTTTTCATGTACTTCTTACTCAAATATGCTTTATTACGCACAAGTTGTCTTTAAGATCTTTGGTTTTGGATACAATTTATGATTGTCTGATGAGATAATTTGATTCCAAAATTCTCTTCAGCTTTCTCAGCCAGTTTTCGAGCATAAATAAAGCGATATTTCTTGACTTGTGTAATTAAGTTTCTATCAAAACTCTAAGAAGTCTTCTTTTTGCGACCCTCCCCGTCTATTGTAGCTGTTGTTCCGATCAAATTATAATTCTTCATTATGTCGTTTGCTTAAAAATTTCAATAAATTTTACGTAAAATTAATTAAACCTACCTAAATAACGCTTGATCGGGTAATTGTTTTACAAGCCTATTCAAAAATACGGACAATTAATAAACCAACTGATACATGAATCAACATATATGCACGCTAAGTAACATCCTATTCCCAATGGAATTAAAATGACAGACAAAGTAGTTATTGTAATTCATTGTTTTTAGAATAATTTAGAGGGTAAATGTTTAATTTTTGAAAAATATTGTTTGGTTGGATATTGTTTTGAGACACACTTGATTTCTCGTACTTTTGAGCATATTAAATATTTTTTTGATCTCTTGTAGATTATGTACTTGTTTAAGCTAAAATTCTCTCAATATCTCAAATCTCAAATTCTCGATCTTTTTGATATAACGGGTGATGCGGAAGTTATCGGACAAAATAAAAACGTCAATAACTTATTTATAAATAAAAAAACAAACTAATATTATATTTTTTTTAAATAAAGCATTTATCTTTTAATAAAAATATATTATTTTTTATATGAAAAAACACCACCATCTGCAATTGATCTCAATTTTGCTCTGACGCCTTTCATATGCGACTGTAAAAAGTTTAAATCAATTTCTTGTAGTTTTAGTTTAATGCGATCAATCAAAACTTGCTCTGTTGAAGCTTGCCAATCTCCCTCGTAAACCTTCTGTGCCAAATGTCCCCAAAAATTTTCAATTGGTCGTGCTTGAGGCACATTTTGGGGATTGGACTCTTTATCAACGTAATAGACATATTGGTCCATCCAATTTAGAGAATCTTTAGAATAATGAGAACTTGCTAAATCTGGCCAAAATATATAGTTAAAGTCTCCATGATACTTGTGAATAAATGGAAGAAGTCGTTTTTCTAAACATTCATTAATATAGATTGATGAATTGATCGCTACAGCCTTGGAAGTGCGAAACAATGGCTCGGACATACCACGGTCAGATATGGCTATCCACATTAATAAATTGTTTGGAAATTTCTCTTTTCCTATAAAACGAACACTTTCTGGGCATGTCTTTTTGTTGTTTGTGTAGTATCCAGAACTTCCAGGCATGTTGTCCCCTGCAAAACAAAAGTATTTTTCGTCATCGATGACTTAAAGCGATTTTGTTTTATAGAGTTGGCTAACTAGTATCCTGCTTCTTTTCTTTGCCTTTATTTGTTGTTCTATAGTGTATTTTGGAGTCTTTTCACGTTTTCTATATTTAATATTCATTTTTTTTAACTGACGACCAATTATCGATTGATTTACACCGAATTTAATACCTATTTTTCTCTGACTGACCCCTTTTCGATTGTTGACAAGTCTCGTTAATTCGGCTTTCTTTTCTCTAGTCCAGGATGTCGGACGACCACGGTGCTTTCTATCAGAAAACGATTGAACAGTTTCAAATCTTTTTAGGTTATCATATATTGTACTTCGAGCAAATCCTTCCTTTTCAAAACGATTTACGATTTTTTTTTTTTTTATATTAGGTTTATTTACAAAAAACATTTTTAGTCGCTTTCGAAAAGGTTCTCGTTCAGCTGCATTTAACCTCATTTTAAATAATTGTGTTTCAAATAATAAAGTTTATATTTTATAGAACGTTTATGCCATGGCATAAAACCACAAAAACTAATTATTATGCTCAAATCATGAAATTAGGATTTGTCCGATAACTTCCGCATCAACCGTTATAAAACAATATTTTTGTTCTCATTAGACATGGAGAACAGAATGTTTAACATATATTCCCCGAAAGTATCAAGTCCAAAAAAACACAATATCAACCTTAGTTAACAATAAAATCAAATTAGAAATGGCAATAAATTTAAACGGAAGAAACACCTTATTGCTAATTAAGAACACGTAGACATTTTCACGTGGTTTGTGTCAAAAAATAGTCAATTATTACCAAAAAATGGTTTAATACTGAAAGGAAAAGCAATAAAAATTAAGAACCATTAGAGTTGTATTTTAAAGCATTTGATTGTTGGTTTCATTATCAAATAATATGACTGTTTTATTGGATAAAGCTACGCTTTTAACATTGTTTTCAAACTACAAACTTGAAAATGTTTTTAATGCCAATGAGTTTGGATTCTTTTCCTAGTGTCTACTAAACGTACCATTTACCACTAGCAATCAGCTAAAAAGTTGGATTGCGGAAAAATTTTAAAGAATGTGTAAAGAAGTTTGTCTTATTTTTTCCAGCTCAGGACAGGAAAGTAGAAATTCTAGTGGATCCACATTTTAAAGAGCTGAGCAACATTAATCTAATATTTCTTCTCCCTCGCACCACATCTATGCTTCAACCCATGGATTAAGGCGTAATACAAACCCTGTCAAAAATCGTGCATCTGTGTGTATATGTGCTGACGATAATAACGCAGCCCTGCCTAAAATTCTATCCTTCAAGCCATGAAATGATCTTTGAAAAGCTTCAAAATGCTTGCCTACTTCAGCCATTGGATAATTTACTTTGTTTGAAAGATTAGGTTTTAAAAGTGTTTTTTTCGTTGCTTTTTTTAAACTTAGATTTTTATACTATGATTAGTAAGAACGAAATTAAAATTATAAACGAGGAAAAACTTAAATCATTAGAAGTTTTGTTATTAAAAATTATATAAAGAAATGCGAAATTTCAAACTGATAAAGTGGATAAAATATTCCAATCAAAAAAATACTATTTAAAAATACCATATTAGGAACTTTAAAAAAACGCATTGAGTTAGCAGTAAGAAAACAAAATTTCATAAAAACAACCGTTGAGGAGTTAAAAAGTTTGGTTCACTCAAAACACTTTAATCCAAAAAAAAATGATCATTTCTTGACATAGAGTTGAAAAAGTTTATCTACGGTGAACTTACAAATATGGCTTAGCAAGTATTTTAAAGCCAATTAATACTAGACGAAGTAAATATTTAATAAAATGAGATGAAAGAAAAGTTAAGACTTCTGGAAGATAGAAACCAAAATAATTTAAGGGTTGATAGTATATGCAAAAGCGAATTTAAAAAATGTTACTTAATATTAAAAAAATATCCATAAAAATATATTGTGTGGTAATTTTTTATACCATCATGGGACTTATATCACAAAATTTTAGAATCCTACAAATACATCCAAAACAGATATTGCACTTTTTGAGTTAAAAAATCAAAGGAAGTAAGTTCAACATTTATTTAGAATGATTTTTTTGTAAAGTTGAACTTATTACATTTATTATATTATTATATTTTCAATAAACTATAATTACTCTATTTATAATATTAAGTTTTAGATTAATATAAAAAGTTTGAGCAAATAAAACCAAAAAAGTATTTTTTTTCTTTCAAAAACTATATTTTCTTGAAAATAGTTTTTCGAACAATTGATTTTTTGCCAAAAGATTTTAAAAACATTTTAGATTTTAAAAACAATAAATTGTTTTTACACTAAATTGGTTATGGGAAAGCAAAACTAAATCAAATATTTCAAACTACCATCTCACATAAAGACTGGTTTGGTGAAAATTGAGCATTGAAATTGAGAAAGGAAACTCAAAGCAGGGAAGGGATATTGTTTATTTTTAAAATCTTCATAATTTAACAAATCAAGTTCTCCATGTTCGCGATTACTTTTCTCTGCATCTTGTCAAAATTAGAACTAATAGTGGAAAAATTTCCACTATCAGTCTTTAGCACTGATGGCGTAGTAAATGAAAACAAAAGTCATCAACAAAAAAGCTAATGCTTGTTTACTTCAGCAACAGCTCGAGACACTGGCGTCAAAAATCAGTTTGACGCCTGCATCTCGATCTGTTTACCTCATCATTGCCATCATTGCTCATCATTAGCATTTTTAAAGATGTGCTAGAAACATATAAGAATGTCATCATTAACATTTCTAAAGATGTGCTAGAAACATATAAGAATGTCAAGGAGATCATTGACCATATTCATTTGGATGATGTATTTTTTTTTCATTTTCTGCAATTTAAAAATGACAAACATTTTTATTATGAATTATTAAATTAAAAATAGCAACAGCTGTGGTTTGTTTACCTTTAAAACGTAGCTATTGATATATCTTTGTAATATCGTTCGCTAAAATGATGCAATATGATCATTAATCAACAATTATTTAAAAAAATTTAAAGTGGTATTGAATAATTAAAAACCTAATATTTTGGTTAAAGAGTTACTTTAAGAGTTACCATAAGAATATCATCTAGTTTGTTAAACATTACTAATGAAATTCCTTAAAGGTTCATATTAGGAACTTTCATTTATTTATAATTTATATTATTCACTTATAGCTCCTAATCATAAAACAATCATGTTTTTTATAATCTGGCATTTCTATCTATTTTTCCTATGCTCATTAGATCCACAATTTTAGATCGTGTTTTACTTCCTTATTTTGAGCTGAATAATAAAAAATTTTGAAGCGTTTCACAAGCATCTACTAATTAAACATTAGATGGGCGTGGCGGGGCTTTAACTTGAGTTCCTTTGACAGAAGTGAGCTTCAAGGATTCTTATTACGCCTTGATCCAAGGTCAGAAAGACAGATATGGTGTTAGGAAGAAATTTCATGTTGATTTTGCTTACCCCATTTTCCAATATTTGATTCTAATATTTGCAAAGAAGTTGCTTGATATGCTAAAAACATTACAGGGTTTTAGATTTGCTAATAAAAAATGTAGGCAATTTTTTTTCTTGTTGCACTTCCAATTGCGGTTTGAAAGTTTAAATTTCTTACATAAATAGATTAGATTTTAAAGTTTTCTGATATTTGGCCCAAAAATAGTTATTAAATGATTGTTCTTATTATACAATAATAATGATAATGTAAAACTTAAGTAACCCAATTCATCAGATAATTAAATTTAAATCATATAAAACCTAATCCTTGTCCTCCACGTGGCACGCAGAGGATAATTTTGAGAAGATTCAACCATATTTAGATAAAACCCTTGAAACTACATAATACACTAATTTCAATTTAACGTTTTTACTCTGAGCCCGCGAAATCCGCTCTAGAAAAACTTAACGAAAAATGTACCCGCACCTTTAAAAATTTTTTGAAGTTATTTTTTTGAAGTGATGCAAGGTCTTGTAAAATGTCTTTTCAGCATCTGCAATCAGTTGCGGAACTAGCGTTTTTGATGTTTCAGATATGAAAATTTTAGAGTTCTCAAAACTCGAAATTTAAGTACATCCATTAGGTTTGATGCAATAATAACGTATTTCAAAATCATTCTGTGAAACCTTTTTTAAATCATGAAAAATTCTATTCTAAACACAACTAATTCAAAAATAATTAAATATTTAAAAATTTTCTTAGGTCAAAAAAAAAGTTATTTTTACAGATAAGATAAAAAATCTATACTTCCATTTTGCTAAGATTAATTTGATCTAAGATATAAGCAATAAATATATAACAAAGTTTAAAAAGTTAATTTTTTTTTGTTAGCATCATCAGACTTTACATCTCATTTACATCGGATGCCCATAGCTCGATGTCCTCTTTCAGTCCTCATTTAATTTATGCACGCTTTTGAATGAGACTTCGACTCCAGGGTTATGTCTTATCAAAGTTTCTTGGGCTTGAATACAGCTTGTATCCAGGAACAGCTAGTAAACCTTGCTGTGTTTTTTTCAATGGCTATCTTTCTTCAGGGATTAGAAGGTGTCTTAGTATGAAGTAAATTGCTCTGGTGTTCCACCTAGCTGAGTGAGATAACGACAGCTTGGTTGACAAATCCAGGTTGGGTAAAATATTGGTATTAAGTAGTGCCTAAAGGCACTGGAAAACTTGAAAAAAACACAACAATTGTTTATTGTTTAAAATAGTATTGGCATATTTGTATCAAATAAATTTTTGAACTGTTAAAAAAAAAAAACCTAGTCAATAGCTTATAATCATCTCGCCAGGTTTTTACAGTAAGAAGAAGATGAGACATTTTATTCAGAAATTTGTATGATTCTTTTAAATGTGGAAACTTTTCTTTTAGTTTCTTTATAAACTTAAAATAAGTTTAAGAAGGAAATTTTGTTGGTGTTGGAAAGTAGAAAATGAACACTTTTTTCAAAGCAAGTTTCAAAATGTGTGCATTGCACCCATAGTTATAAATAAGTATAATAAGTAGGTCTTTTAAATAGCTGAGACCTAAAAATCCCTATTATTCCACCAGAACCATCATAAGATCATCATAAAATAAAATGTAGTTATTTATTTAATATGCATTTACAGATAAACAATATAAATTTTACTAACCTGTATTGACATATCAGGTATCACAAATAACTAGAGATACTTTATGAGCAACATCATACTCTAACAATGTTTCCTATATCATAGCTGCCAGATTTTTTGGGGTTCTTTTAGTATGTAGTGTTTTGAGACCAATGTATTAAAATATTGGTTTCTCTGACTGAAGGGAAAGATTGCCCCTTAGTTCCACTGAAGGGCAATGACCTCTTTTGTTTCACTTTCCTAACACAATAATCATATGGTACCACAGCTTTCCCATCAAAATGTAAGATAAAAGATGGTTTTGTAGACCAAGGGTTTTAATTTTACTCAGAGTTGTAATTTGCAACATTTTACAAGCTCTAAAAGTAGCAGATTGATGTGGAGTAGGAATATTTTCATGGAAACAACTTAATGAGCGAGTTGTCCTAGCTCCCTTTTGGGTAGAGATAGCAGCTACTGCGCATATGATAGCAATTGGAATTGCCCTAAACCAAAGATAAAGTATTTACATAAAAAAAATATATATATTTTTATATTGAGAAGTATTATTACTCACTTTTGATTTGAGCTTTGTTTTTGAAGACCAAGTTTGTAATTGCTTTATATAATAAAAACCCATAACTTTTGCTATCAACTGCCTGTTAGCAAGGTGCTCAACAACTGTTTGACTGGTTGATACACAGCTCTTTCTATTAGCCATTTAATGGTCATAAAAGATCTTTTCTTTTGTCTTGATTTAAATACTTTTGTCGAGGAGATCAAATACCATAAGAAAATCCAAAGTAGATTTTCTCTTCGAACATGTTTTGTAAGTATCCACGATTTCATTCAACTTTTCTGTGATGCTCTGGATACTGACGGCAAGCTAAATTTTGACAGCTTACGGCCAAACTTAATATTCGAGAACTGCTTAAGTCTTTCGCTTTTTTTGCATTGCATCTTTTGATGGAGGAGCAAAAGGAGGGAGGGGTGTTAACTAAATGGTGATAGTAGCCAAGAATGTGCTGAATTTCTAGAAAAGATTTGAAATTAGACAGACTTTTTGTTCGCAATCCATATGCAGTAGCTGTCGCCAGAAGAGCCCTGGATTCTTTTGAGTCAAATTTAGAATCCTCAAATGATACCAATTTATAATACGTTTATAGATATTTTTTCATTTCTTTATGATAAACACTTCCCCAAAGTAGTAAAACCAATTAAACTTAAAGACATAAATTCACCTTGGTTGAGTAAAGGGGTTAAAAAATCATCTAAGCGGAAACAACGGTTATATATAAAGCACCTTAAAAAAATATGCGATAAAACAAAATTGGAATACAAGAGTTATGCAAGTCTCTTTGAGAAAATTAAAAAAGCCGCTAATGCTAATTATTATAATAAACTACTTGAAAAGTGTCAAACAGATTCTAGGAAAACATGGCAATTATTAAATGAAATTTTTGGTAAACCAGAAATTAACAAACCGTGCTTTCCTAAAACTATAAAAATCAACCACAAAACAATTGATGATGAAAACGTCATTGCAAATGAGTTTAACAACTTCTTTGTTAATATAGGATCTAAACCTGCATCCCAAGTTGCTAGTGTAAATAAATCTTTTGATAAATATTTAGATCGTAATAAAAATGAATTGAATAACGAAAAACTAACCATGTTAGAATTTAACAATGCTTTTAAAAGCCTAAAAAGAAACAAAGCAACCGGAATCGACGATATCAATAGCAACATTATAATTAACTGCCAAAACAAGCTTAAAGTTCCTTTATTTAAAATATTTAAACACTCCATAGAGGAAGGTATCTTTCCTGAAAAACTGAAAACTGCGAAAGTAAAACCTATTTTTAAATCAGGAGATACAAGTGAAATAGGCAATTACAGACCAATATCAATACTTTCTGCATTCTCTAAGATACTTGAGAGAACTATGCACAATAGAGTGTATACTTTTTTTAAAGAAAATAATTTTATTTACTCCAAGCAATTCGACTTTCAAAAAAATACATCAACTGAACACACAATCCTTCACCTAGTTGATGAAATAAAAAACTTTTTTACAAACGGAGAAGTTACATTAGGTGTATTCATAGATCTCTCTAAGGCTTTTGATACAGTCGACCACAAAATATTATTATCCAAGCTTAACATTTATGGCATAAGGGGTGGAACGAATAAATGGATAGAAAACTACTTAGACAAACGTGTGCAATCTATATACTATGGAGATAATAAACTCTCTAATCCTTCTTTATTAAAGTGTGGTGTTCCTCAGGGTTCAATTTGGGCCTTTGCTTTTTTTAATCTTTTTTAACGATCTCTATCGAGCATCAAAAAGAATTTCAACTATAATGTTTGCTGATGATAGCAACTTTTTTATTTCCGGAAAAATTATAAACGAACTGTTCGTAGAAATGAATCAAGAATTAGAAAAAATTACTGAATGGTTTAGGGCAAATAAACTTTCTATTAACTCAAGTAAAACGAAGTTTTCTTTATTTCATCCTTCTTATAAAAAAAAAGAAGTCGAATCTTCTCTTCCAAAATTGTTTATTGAAAATAGAGAAATAAGTAGGGATAATGTTACTAAATTTTTAGGTGTTTTTATTGACGAAAATCTAAATTGGAATAAACATATCGCCTATTTAGGTAGTAAAATATCTAAAAGTATCGGAATAATATACCGATCACGCCATTTATTGAAAAAGCCGCTACTCAAACAAATCTACTATAGCTTTGTTCAAAGTTATTTAAATTACGGTAATACAGCATGGGGTAGTACCTATAAAAGCAAACTAGAACCTCTCTATCGTAAACAGAAGCATGCTATACGAGTAATTAATTTTAAAAATAAAAAAGAACACACAAAGCCTCTTTTTGAACAGATGTCTTTACTAACATTGTTTAAACTAAATATATATAATGTTCTAAGTATTATGTATATTAGTAAAATGTAAAAAACTCCTTCAATTTTCTATAGTCTTTATAAACAAAAGCCGGAGTATAAATACCTGTTGCGCACAAATAATACCTTTTTAGAGCCTTCATGCAAAACTAAGCTTGAGCAATTTAAAATTACTTATCGTGCACCTCATATCTGGAATAAGTTTTTATTACTTAATCAAAATATTATTGACTTTGAAAACTTAAATATATATATATATATATATATATATATATATATATATATATATATATATATATATATATATATATATATATATATATATATATACATATAATATATGTATGACAATGTAAAGCGGTTCTTGATGATAAGACCTTTTGGTCTTCTGCAAGTTTCCCGCGTTCTTCTTACAGTTCATATTACAGAAGTTTGTTTATTATTTATGTTTGTGATTTTTTTATATTTATATGTATATTCAATCTTAACGAATCTTTATTATGTAATCACGAAAATGTATACTATGAAACAAAAATAAATTAACAAAAAAAAAAAAAGTATGATGGTCTAAAGTTGTTCGTCTTCCTATTTGATGCTTCCTTAGCACTTATGGGGCACGTATTTTTTAAAATATACAAATAAAATATATTATAACTAAAATAAAAATGAATAAATTACTTTATTTCTAACTAAAAAATAATATTTAACTTAACTTTTTATCATATTTACTGTTAACTCCAACTAATTTAAACATTATCATTCAAACTCTGCAATATTTCTAATAAGTATTTTGTCTAATTTCTCTCAAGTAACTTTTGATTTTAAAGTAATAAAATTTTAAATTAAACAATTATTTATTTATTAAATTGTTCTTAGAATATAATTATTCATGTTACAAAAAAGATTTCATAAGATAATAAAAGATTTCACAAGATAACAAAAGGTTTCATGAGATAATAAAAAATAGCAACTCACTAATCTTCATGCCTATGTCAAATGAGAATATTTTGCAAAAAAACAAGGTGATTGGAGCTTGAAAACAAAAATACTCGTATAGATTTACCACCGCAAGCCCAAATGCAAGGGTACGGAGTTAATAAAACATTTAAAATTACTTCCATCTATTAAATTCTAATTTATCCGCAGGTTTTAAATTTTTCTTTTTTTTCTTTTCATTTAATCTTAAAATGTTTAAATGTTTTGTTTAAGATAAAGTTTAAAAATTTTACATGCTCAAAAATATTCGAAAATTAATAGGTATTTAAATGAAAGTTAGATTATGATTACGAACTTAAGTTTAGAATAATAAAAATACTTTAGTAACTTATTGGCCTAGCATTTGGGCAAGGAGGTGATTCTTGTTCCCAGGCTCATCAGATCTAATTATAAGTTCACTGTCTTCAAGTACAAGATCTAAATGTAAAACATATTCTTCTTAAGGAAGCTACTGACTTTTCATACTAGTAAAATAAACCTAAATACATGCAACAACGTAATTGATGATGTTATAATTATTATATATTTTTCAAACTATTGCGAAATTAACACACACAAAAAATAAAATGATAAAAATATATATATTTAAATATTCATGTAGTCTAAAATATGAAAAGAATATTTTTGTAAGAGTTCTTTAAAAAAATCATAATAGTATGCATATTGCCATAAGTCCCAGCTTTCAATTGTAAAAAGAAAGAAAAATCAGGTCACGCACTAAAATTTTAAATGCCCATTGATGTTTTATATATATATATATATATATATATATATATATATATATATATATATATATATATATATATATATATATATATATATATATATATATATATATATATATATATATATATATATATATATATATATATTAGGCCGGATCATAAAAATTAATTTTTTTTAGAATTTGTGAAAAGTGGCGTGATATAGTGTTGTTTAATATTTACAAAAAAAATATTTCTAAAGAATTGATTATACTTTGCATTTTTAAGTTTTAAGGTTTTATATGCTAAGTATATTTACTTTAGTACATGCATTAACTGAAACATGCATTTAACCCTAATACTAGATATAATCCCAAGGTTATGAAATTGAACCAAACCTATACCTACCTAACTAAATTAACCCTAATGATATGATTAACTCCAACGCTATTATAACTTTATATTATTATTATTATATTATTATATTTTTATATGATTGTTTATTAATTTCTGCTTTTATCAACTGATTGCAGAATTTATCCGTCTCATCTTGTATTTTTAGAAATTAACTGAAATTCTGATATGTTATAAAATTGTAAAACAATAATGATTTCAAGATCTAAAGCTTCAAAGAATCGTCATATACTTTTTGGAGAAGGTCGTGAATTACCCAATTTTTGCTTGCCAACCCACAAGCAAGTAGGCAAAGCATACTTGTCTGAGAAGAATTATGAAACTGAACCACTACGGTCTGTTTGTAAGAAACTAGCAGAGAAACTTTCTCAGATATGGATTAAAGCATCAGTTCCTACTATAAGTCTTCTAGGCATAGAATTACAGCTGGAGAAGTACATAGGCAATGTTCAGAAAGTGATTCGATCAAAGTCTGCAACAGTCAAACAAGATGAAATAGAAAAAGATCTTGACACATTGTTTGACATTTGTTCGTGTAAATGCAAAGAACTTTCGTCTTGTTGCTGTCCAATGGTTCTGAAGGTGCCAGCAATTGAGCATGACTTCCTAACTGATCAACGCACTATACGTGTTGGCAGAATAGCTGGAATCGACAAGAAGGAATCCGCACGTGCTGAGAGGCGTTTAAAACGAAAATCTGTTTCATTATCAAAGGAAGAGACTGCAGTTAAGTGTGCCAGAGTCGTTGAAGCATCTGATAATGAATCAGATAATGAAACAGACAACAATTCTGACACCGAAACTTATTCCCCTTCCGTATCAGATGTCGATACCGAAGTCACATCTACTCGTCTGAAAAACCGTTGTTTAAAAAATATTGCTCTACAAGCAGATGGTTTTGGCATATCAGATAGAGCAGTTGCCGCGATTGTATCAGCAACTCTGGTTGATTTTGGTATAGAACATATGCGGCCAGTGGATCGGAATAAAATTCGCAGAGAACGAAAACTACTGTGAACATCCTGTAAAAATGCTGATTGTAGAATTACTGGATTGTATTTTGATGGAAGGAAAGATCAGACTTTAAAACTTGAGGGGGATAGGCAGACTGTGATTTCTGAGGAACATATTTCCATTTTATCAGAGCCAAATTCAATGTTGATCATTGTACGCCAACAAGTGGATCAGCCAAATCCATTGCAGATTCAATAATTGATACTGTTGACTGCACGAACCTTGTTTGTATTGGTTCTGATTCAACTAACGTTAATACTGGTTTAAACAATGGAGTTATACGCAGAATGGAAATTGAACTTGGTCGACCACTGCACTGGTCCATTTGTCTTTAACATCTGAACGAGCTTCCTTTGCGACATCTTTTTCACTCCTTAGATGGTGCAACAACTGGACCCCATTCATTTAATGGACCAATTGGAAAGTCTATTTTAATGTCTGTTCATAAACCCATAGTCAGCTTTTCCATATTTGTTGGTGAACCTATTATATGCAATAAGCAGTTGTTAAGCAGTGATCAACTGTACTTTTTCGAAATTGTTAATGCGGTGAAGACAGGTGTTGTACCAGATAGATTTAATTCTAGAACACCTAGGCGACTAAACCATGCAAAGTGGTTAACACTAGCAAACCGTGTTCTACGCCTCTATATATCTACTGAAGATCCATCAAATGAACTAATACTTTTGGCTAAATTTATTGTGAATTCATATGCGGTTGTTTGGTTTGACATTAAGAAACATTCAAACTGCTGGAATGCTGCTCCACACTATTATAAAATGATAGAAACATCACGATTTCTTCCTGTGCGTTATCGAATAATTGTTCAGCAAGTTTTGAAGCGCAATAGCTACCCGGCTCATATCGAGAGCATTATTCTGGCTATGCTCAAAGACAACCGTCAAGTGGTCCGTAAGCTTGCGTTGAAGAGAATTCTTCGTGCTCGTGAAAATGACATACCAAATCGAAAATTTCAACTCCCTGAGATATGATTTCAAGCGACTAGTTATGAAGAACTGATTGACTGGCAAACACAGCCCCGCTTGGAACCTGTTCTGACAAAACATATTCCAACTGTACAAATATTGGCATGGCTTTCGTCAGTTGAAGACATAGTTATTGACATTGAGCCATTTCCATGTCACAATCAAAGTGTTGAATGTGTGATTAAAATTGTGACTGAATCAGCATCCAAAGTTTATGGTCATGAAAATCGTGATGGCTATATTCGCGTTCAACTGGAGCGCCGCAAGTTGATGCCTCACTTTGACACAAAATCTGAATTTAAGAACATTTAAGTATAGTTTCTAATCAACGTTTGCTAATGATATATTGTTTTGACTGTTCAAATAATTTGAATTTTATTATAAATTCAATCAATAAATTATGTAACAAATGAGCGTTTTTAAGTTAGTTTATTTGAAAACTTCAAAGGTAAAAATACAAAGTATAGCAAAGTAGTAGCGAAAAACGGTTTGCAGCATTGCATTCAGCGTATTTGAGAGCCAATTACTGGAAATTCCCGAAGAAATTTTCTAAATTTTTTTAAGTTATGATCCGGCCTAATATATATATATATATATATATATATATATATATATATATATATATATATATATATATATATATATATATATATATATAATATATATATATATATATATATACATTTAGTTATCATAACAAATTATTTACAATATTTTTTAGTAAAGATATGACGGTAGCAGGCAGAAAACAAAAGTCATATCATCTAGGCCCGTTGTATCATTTACATATGAAACAAATAATAGCCATCATATAAAAAAAAAATATTACGATCTCAGTAAAATAATATCAAATACTTTTAAATAAAAATGTTACATGAATACAATACAACTTTAAATAAAAAATAAAAATATTTAAAGATAAGTAATGATGTAAAGAGTGATATCGCTTTTTAACAAAAGGAAAAGTTGAAAAATAGAAAAAAATTAATTGATTAAACAATATTATAATTTTTAATATAAAATAAATAACATCGTAAACATAAAAAACATTTATAAAAAACGTTTTTAATCTTTTTAATTTATAATATATATATATACTGTTAAAATCAGTCAGGGACTCAAAAAAGGTAAGGATGATGCGTTTATCATCACAACCTTTTCATAGTCACTTTAGTCACTCATTAAAAAAAAAATAAAAAAACACTTTAATTTTTAAAGTAAAATAAAAATTTAATAAAGCAAAATTTATTTATTTTTTTTTTGTATTTTTTTTTGTGTAAAAAATTGAAAACAAAAAAAAAAAAAAAAAAAAAAAATTAAAACACATAAGAAGAAGAAAAAAATAAGAAAGAAATAAAAAGAAAAAATACAAAAAATCTGAAAACAAATACTGTAAACTATTATATATGTCAGGAATTAAAGAGATGCATTTTAGTTTGTTGTTTAAACAATGAAATGCTTTTTAGGTCTTTAAAATTTTTATTTTGGAAACGATTCCATATCGATGGACCACGGTTTGTAATTAGAAAACTTGACTGCTGTGATTTAATTTTTCGTCATTGATAGTCGTTCCTGGTATTTGAACGCAGATTATATTTTTCAGAAAATGATATCAGGAAGTTATCTGAAAACACGCTTGGTAGAAGATTGTTTTTACACTTATACATAAAAATTAATATCTGTAATGTGTTAAGTTTCTGAATATCTAGAACCATCATGCTTTTCATCACTGGGCCGGGTTTACTAACCTATTTAAATAATTAATTGCTTTGCATGCATGGTTTTGCAGACTTTGCAATTTTAGCAATTTGGTTTTATGGGTGCTGGCCCATACAATATTTGCGTACAAAAGCTGACTATGTACAAGTCTAAAGTAAAGCATATTACGTGATTTACTATCGAGAAAAGGTCTTGACTTATACAAAACACCTATTACAGAGGACACCTTTGTTTCAAGAAGACCAATATGGTTTCTCCATGACAAATTTTCATCAAAAAGTACTCCCAAAAATTTTGTGTATTTTTCACGTTTAATTTATTTTTATTAATAAACAGTTTAGGCAGCTTTAACGGAAGATTAATTGATTGTTTTTTTTTATGAAATAGAGTAAAGCTAGTGTTTTTACAATTTAGGGATAATTTATTTGCTATAAAACAGAGGTTGAAATTTTTGAGTTCAATATTCATAGTTTCAAACAAAGTCTATGCATCAGGATGATTAAAAAATAAATTTGTATCGTCAGCATATATAATTGTAGATATTTTTTGGGAAGCTTTATGCATATCGTTAATATATATTAAAAACAATAATGGACCTAAGGTTGAACCCTGAGGAACTCCACACGTAATACCAAAGGCTCCTGAATTTTCTAGTAGTACAAATTGCTTTCTGTCAGACAATTAGCTTTGATTCCACTTGAATGTTGAGCCTATTATGCCGTAATATTTTAGCTTGGAAAGTAAAATACTGTGATCAACTGTATCAAAGACCTTGGAAAGGTCAATAAAAACTCCTAATACCAGTACATCACTATCAAACGACTTATATATTTTGTCAGCAAATTTAATAATTGCATGTTCAGTAGAGCAATTGCTTTGAAATCCAAACTGATTTTTGTATAATGAATTGTTTAATGTAAAGTACTTATTAACTCTATTATAAATTACTCTCTCATATACTTTTGAAAAAACTGGGAGTAGAGAAATAGGTCGGTAGTTAGAAATATTATTGCAATCACCTTTTTTGAGAATGGGATTAATTTTGGCTAATTTAGCCAAAATTAATCCCAATCTATAATAAATCTTTCTATAATAAAGAAAATGTCTTCAAAAAAATTAGGTAGTATTTTATATTTTAACCTAAACATGAATAGAAGAGTACAATAAATATTTAATTGACAAACATTTAGCACCCCTAAGCCTTCGAAACTGTGGATTGGCACCAGTGATATTATTAGCATTTAGCATATGGCGGCTTGCTTGTTTTTATATATAGATACATATATATATTAGCATATGGCGGCTTGTTTTTGTTTTTTTTAAGATGCACGTTAGTCTTGACTTGATTTTAAACTTTTCAGAAGTTCTACTTATAAAATAAGTTAAAATTAAAATCGAGTTTTAAAAACAATGAAATGGAATAACTTTTGAAAATTGAAATTTTCAAAAATACGTTATCAAAATATTTGTTGAAGAGTTCGAGATAACGAGAGAAATTGATGCAGGGACCGAAAACATTGTTTAAGATACTAAGAGGTTTGAAGTATTGGAGTTCGAGGTATAGAGATGATTTTAGCCCAAATGAATACATAATGTTTAATGGACTGGAAAAAAAGTTTGAAAATTTTGTAAAAATAGCAAATAAATCTCGTCAAATGAAGATGTAAAATTTTAAATTAAAAAAAAAGATTTAAATATATAAACTTAAACCTTACAAATAAAAATACAAACTATTAAAAAAAATATATATATTTAATTGAATTATTTTCCGGAATTTGATTCAATTACTTTCATTTTCATCCTAAAATATATAGCAAATATTTCTTATAAACAATTTTTTTTAACGAAATAACTATCTCTCCTTTAATTCAGGCTGTTTCATCCTATAAAAAAGGAATTATAAAAACCGTTATTATTATTATAAAATCAGTGAACAATTGCTTTTTATAACAATTTTTATGTGATTTTTACCACTGTAAAAACTTTGTTTTACACAAACTTGCTCCGAAGATAAAAATATTATTTCAATTTGTTTCGTATGTTTATTTTATGTAGATGTTTGGAACTATCTTCTTAACTAATTTAATTGTATTCTTAGTTACCTAACAAAACAACAAATTTAGTAAATTAAGAATTAAAAAAATATTAGTTTGATAAATACTTTCATCTTAAATAAATAACAATAAGACGATGTAAAATGTTTTAAAGTGTCTTTCGAACGAAAGAACTTTAAAACATTTTACATCGTCTTCTAAGTTATAAAAATACATCTTTGCCATTTTAAAAAATTGCTATTTTTCCAGCATCTTATAATTGTCCAATGTTGAATACTTAGGTTATACTTTTTTAAAGTAAATGCGATGTTACTTGGATTTTTAAAAGAAAGATTTTTTGATATCAAGGGGACTATTGGAAGTTGCAAGAAAAAGGTTACTCTAGAGAGGTAATTTGATTTTAATAATTTTAAAATCTATAATAACATCAATTGTTGTCTGTTTTTAAGTAAAATTTTATTGTGCATCTGGGTTTGACGAAATATTTCAGATTTGGAGAATTAATATTATTTTTTTGTTTGTTTGTATATATTTCGCAGTATTATTGCTACGATACCGAAACGTGTAAATAAATGTTTACATGGCCGGGGAAAAAATGCAAACAATAGTAGTCTTATCACTATGTCCCGTAGTTTACACCTTGTGTTTTTAAACTGCAAACAGTTATTCTATAAGATAAATTAATTTTTCTAAAATACCGTTAAAAGTTACTTGAAATATACTTTAAATTAACAAAAGCAAAAAACATAAAAGTACGACACAGTTTAATAAGAGACTATAAAAGCCTCAAGATGTACAAAGAAAAATTAAATATAAGAGCTGATTTAAACTAAAAAATTATAAAAATAATTATTTGTTAAATTGTTAATCAATAATTATTAAAGCATTAAGAGTTTTTTTTTACTCTGTTTTAAGTTAATAATAATATGAACAGAAAAAAGCAAACTTTGTTCACTGAAGAAAAAACCAAAGTTTTCTCGTCTGACTTCCCAAAGTTCACGGGAAAAAAAAAGTCAGACGAAACATCGTCTATGCATATGGTTGATAAAATGAAAGAAAAATAAAGAACTTGTTTTATGCAGCAACAGTTATACTGCTTCTTGTTTCTGCGTCTTTAAATGGAAAATAATTCATTGAGTAGTTACGGTCACTTCGTCGTAATGTCGTAATGATTTTTTGTGCTAGAAAGACAGATAAATGACTAAATGATTTGCATATCATTTATGCAAATCATTTTATTATAATGCTTTTTAATCTCGGCTCTTTGCAATGACATCGCAAATGGTGGACGCTATTTTCAAACGGTTGAAAATAACTTTTTGAAAGGAGAAAAGTAAAAGGGAAAAGAAAACATTTATAAACGAAAAATAAAATCAACAAAAAAGTAGAATAAATAAATGTTTTAAAAGAAGAAAAAAAAAAGAAATATTTGAAAGAAATTAAGTAAAAAAGTAATGAAAAAAGAAGTGAAAAAAAAAAACGTTAATGAATGAAATATTTAAAAAGAATGGTAAAGAAAAAAAAACTATTTAAACATCGGAAACTCGATCGGCAAATCAAGATTTTTATTATTTTTTCATATATTTCTTTAGTTTTCTTTCATATATTTCTGCGGATTATTTATTTTATTATTTATTTATTTTTCTTCAGTTTTTTAGCGCATATAGTTTTACTTATTATTTTTTGTTAGTCATTTATTTTTATTTTTTTTTAGTTATTATTTATTTTTAGTTATATATAAATTTTTATACAGTTATATATAATTTGTTTTTATTTTCATTTTAGCCATTTATTATATATGTTTTATTCTACACTGTATTATTATTATCTTTTTTAATCCTTAGTTTTTTTTTTTTTTTCGTTTTTTTTTTTTTTTTTGAAAATGGTTATTTTTTGTTTTGTTTGTAATGTTTGTTGTAACTTTTGTTTTGTTTTAATTTTGTCAGTGTTTTCCTGTTTATATTGTATTTATTTATTTGGTTATAATATTTGCAAATATTTTGATTATTATATTAAAACAACTATGATTATATTAATATATTTACTAAATTTTTATAATTTTTTTAGCAATAGTCGTTTTTATGTCATCGTTTAGTTGTTACGCTTTGTCAGTTTATTACTGTTTGTAACTGTAACTGTATAGAAAGTTGTACCGATTTATTTAAATTATTATAATTACTTTATTATTATTATTGTTATTATTATTAATATTATTACTATTATTACTAAGATTAATTGTATATAAATAAACTATTTTTTGAAGGTATTTACTTGAGATTAGTATTTCAATACTATTTGTAAATAGCCGTGAAAATTTATTTTCAGAATATATATATGATATGATATGAAGAAAAGAAAAATTAAAACAATAAAATAAAGTAAATAAATTAGTAAATAAATAAAACAGAATAAGATTACCTAAGAAATTTAGAAATAACTCAATTAATTGTCAATAGTAATAAAATTTGTTTAAGGTTTATTTTAAATTTGTTAAAAGAAGTAGTAGTTTTGATGCCGTTCTTAAGTTTGTTATTGTTTGTTTCTATTGATGGTTAGAAGTCTTGAACAAGTAAGTTTTTTTTTAAATTGTTTTTTTATTTTTTCACTGTTGTATAAGAGATGCCGATTATAATAATTTGAATTTATGATTAATGTATACGACCAGTGGCGTATGAAGGTCAACGAAGTTTTGGGAAGGAGGTTAAAATGGAAATTAGAGGCTAAGGTAGCTAGAATCAGAAATTGAATAAAAAAAACAGAACTTTCCCGAAAGTTGGGGGTGTGGGGGGCTTTAACCTTCTCCACCCCTTGTCTCCCCTATTCCTACTGGCGTAGGGTAGTACTGGCTAATATAAATCACTCCTAATGCGGTAGTGTTGCAGTAATAGAGCGCTCGTCTTGTAAGTAAGAAGTTCCTGGATGGAGAAACAAGTTGAGTTTGGTACGACCAGAAACGTGCGTTTTGATTTTGGAACTTCTCGCTGACAAGAACTTTAAGGTTTGTGTTTTTATGTTAAATAGTTGAGATAGAATTGTAACCACAGTTTAAAATAAAAGGTGAATTCAGAAGAAAAAAATTATACAATAAGTATAATGTAAAACCTTTAAACTTTTAAAATGAATGCAAAAATGAAACAGTTATTGGAAGAATAAGTTTGCTGAACAGTGTGAAGACTGCATTCTAAATTTATACCGACATGGAATAGATTTAAACATGCAAATAAGTATACTCAACACCGAAAGCAACTCTGTAATTACTTTTAAGGAAAAAGTCATTTAATTTAGTTTTAACATGCTACTCTAGAGCAGGATAAATGATTATTCAATTTTTATTAGATTACGTACTATATGGGTGGTTAGGCGCCAAACCAGCCTTTAAAACAAATATGTTGAAATGAGATAATTTAAAGTCTTTAATAAAAGCTACTGAACCAAAAGAATTAAAAGTAATTGCAGTTCAGTGCACTTGAAAATTTTAGTTATAATATTTTGGTGTTTGCAAAGAAACATAACATAAATCATTTTTTAATATAGACTAATTTTTTTCAACATTGTTGTACAGGCTGGTTTGGCGCCTAACCATCCATATATACGTTAATATTGTAAATACTTTTAGATTTTTTTGTTGTTTAAAATTTTATTCACACTATTTAAAATTTAACATTTAATTTTTCTTTATAATAGGCTTCTAAAGTCAGGGGCGGATCTAGGGGGTATCCTATGTTGCCCAGGATTCACCCATAATATTCTAAGAAGTTATAAAAAGTTCCGTTTCATAATATAAAAAATACTAAACTTAAATTTATAGTATACTTATATGCATATATGAGTTCTTTAAAAAAATAAATATTGCCTTTATAGAAAAACATACACGGCTTTAACAATGTTTCAAAGACTTCGCTCTCCTCCGTGATATTTCAAAACGCCGCTATTAATCAGGATTCTTTTTTTAAAGTAAACGGAACCGAAAGAACCCTTTTAATCAATCGTTATTGCAATGTATTTATTTTGGTTGCCGTAATTAAGGCCATAAAAATCCCTATTGTTTCAAGATTCATTTGACCCGAATATCCGGTAGACCACAAAAAAAAATTGCAAGAATGTTTGATCAAAATGAATCCTTAATTTTTCCAATAACACCTTATTTATTCGTAAAAACTTTATACGAATAATTAAAGCTCTAAAATAAAGGTATAAGTATTTAATTGAAGTTTTATCAAAAATTAGTTTAAAGTAATTTTTAAGACAAATTTTATTTTTGTTTGCAGTTATGGATTTGTTGCTATCCAATGCCAAGCATTTGCCTAATATTACGACTTACAAAGTAAAGCTTCGTAATAATCCCAAAGATTTAAATTCAAAGTTTTCTGTTGTAAACAAAGATCTTCTTTCTTTAAGAAATTCTGAAATGGAAGCTTTTATTCCCATGCTAAAAAAAAATTGAAGACTATATTGTTTTAAAGTATGAGTTTAAAATCGTTTTTTTATGTTTTATTTTGTTTATAATACAATAATTCTTAACAAATAACCTTTATTTAAATATGTTTTTTTTTAGTTATATTTAGTTTATATATGATATGACTTTACAGGTCAATGGAAAATGGTAACTGTCTTTACAACTCTGCTGCTTTATTAATAAATTCATCAGATAAAACACATGAAATTCTTCGACTATTAACTTCTGTTGAGTTGTTTGAGAAAGCAACCTTTTACTCAAGATACCCAATAATCTTAAACCAAGTGGAATCTAAAAGTTTTTCTTCACTCTCTAGTGTTTTCATGGCATGTGTTTCATTTGAGTCTTATGATTCTTTTACAAAATTAAATAATATAAATATTTCTGAACTTATAAAAAGAGAAGCCTATAACAATTGCAGAAACAATAGATTTGCTTCTTTTCTTTGTTTAATTGCATTATCTACAGTGTTAAATAAGCAAATTCGTTCTGTTTATCCTGAATTTAAACTTGAAAAATATAAAAAGTTATTTAATGTGAGTATATACCCACGTGGTGATCATAAAAAAAATAAAGAAATTTTGTGTATTTTATGGTGTAACACTGATTGTTGCTCTATTTCCAAGGATAAAGATATGTGGTCACCAAATCATTTTGTCCCTATTGTGAAAAGAGAAGTTTTATGCTTAAAGAAATTTGTCAAAAGTGATTTAAAAAGAGGATTGTGTTCAGTTTTGCCAAGTATTCTATCGCATTCTTCTGTTACCACTAAGGTTCTTTATTTATCTTGTCAACCTCCTAAAAACCTATTTTCAAATAAAAAATCATTAGTTCAATCTCACATAAAGTTTTGCATAGATAATGAAACTAAAATTGTAGATGTAAGTATTGATATTACTCCTAATCTTACTTAATTGTAATCCTTGTGCATCAGATCAGTCTTCAAGTCTTCCTTTTTATGATGTTCCTACTTACTATGAGCGCGGTAAACATTTATCTGCAGGCAAAGATGATTCAATGTTATTAGATTTAGTTAATAAAATATTTATTCCTAACTTGTCTTTTGTTTTTCCTGTTTCTGGTGGAAAAAAAAAACGATCATTTTTACATAAATGGCTGCTTGAATATTCCTGGTTAGCTTACTCACAGATTGAAGATAGAGCATACTGCCTTCCATGTACACTGTTAGGTAGCAGAATTCCAAACAATACCACAATAATCAACTTTATTCAAAAACCTTTCAAAATATGGGGTAATGCAACTCGTGCTTATATGGATCACAATAATAATTGTCAACTTCATCAAATGTCAATGCATTATCTGAACATGCTGCAATCTAGATCTAATTCAAAAAAAAATCTGATTGAAGTTGACATAGATAATCTAAGAAAAAAATTTATTATAAGTAATCGAAATAAATTAATTCCAATTATAAAGACAATTATTTTTCTTGGCTGCAACGATATTGCTTTTCGAGGTCATCGTGATGACAGTAAGTATCATCCACAGATACATGTAAAGACAACATTGGTATAGGTAACTTTGTAGAGCTTTTAAATTTTCGTATTGAAGCAGGTGATAAAGTTCTTCAGCACCATATTCGTTCTGCTCTTAAAAATGCAACTTATATATCTAAAACCGCACAAAACGAACTTATTGAATGCTGTGGAAAAACAATCAAAGAAGTTCTAAATAAGAAAATTAAAAAGTCAGGTTATTTTTCTATCTTGTGTGATGGAGCCTCTGATTGTTCTAACGTTGAACAGCTATCTCTAGTTATAAGATACATTGACTGTGATAATGTTATTTGTGAAGACTTTCTACGGTTTATTGAATGTAAATCTGGTACAACTGGTCTTAGTCTTGCGCAAAACATAATTTCTGCAATTGATGATCTTGGTCTTGATATCCAAAAATGTAGAGGTCAAGGGATGATGGTGCTGGGGTAATGTCTGGTAAATTAAAAGGTATTTCATCTAGAATTAAACTTATCAATTCAAAGGCTATTCTTGTTCACTGTGCTTGCCATAAACTTAATTTAGTTATTAGTAAATCATGCAATGTTCAGAGTGTTAGAAATGCTCTTGATCAAATCAAAGATATATCATATTTTTTTAACTTATCACCTAAATGTGCTAGCTGTCTCAATAAATTCATTTTTCCTGGTCAAGCAAAATTAATTGATACATGTCGAACTAGATGGGTTCAGAAACTTAAAGGTCTGGATGTTTTTTTTGATAACTACATATCCGTTTTTCATTCAATGGAAGAAATGGCATACAATGAAGGTAAGAGTTATAATATTGATACTTCTTCAAAAGCTTCATGTTTTTTAAATCTTATGACAAATTTTTCTTTTATTGTGAGCTTAGTTTTAACAAAACAAATAATTGACTATTTCTACGTCATAACTGTTGTTCTCCAAACTAAAGCATTTGATATATCACAACAGTGTAATGAAATAAATTGTTTGAAAACTCAAATTTTAGATAAAAATATTGATGTCTATCATAACGAATGGTACTTAATTGCTCTTGACCTAGCTAAGACTCTTGATGTTTCAGAAGTTAAACCAAGGTTCTGTGGCAGACAAGTTTATAGAGATAATTATCCCTCTGACACAGTTTCAGATTATTTCAAATATTCCATCACATCTCCTCTTCTAGATCATTTAGTTAATGAATTAGAAGATAGATTTGATGAAGGTGAGATGATTGTTTACAAAGGTTTATCTGGTGTTCCTGCAACTGTTGTAAAAAAAAATAAAGAAAAATGTTTTTGGAAGTCAGATTTTATGGAATTTTTGCATTTTTATATATCGGATATGCCTCATCCTACATCAATTCATGCTGAATTAGATTTGTGGGAAATATTTTGGTACAATCAATCTGTGATCCCATCCACTATTACAGAGACTTTAAAGTCTATTGATATGAGGGGTTTCCCAAACATTAGGGAAGGTTTTTTAATAATGGGAACAATTCCAATTACTACATGTGAATGCGAGAGGAGCATTTCTGTTATACGCAGACTTAAAACTTATATGCAAAACCGCATGTTAGAGTCAAGATTTAATTCTTCAGCTCTGATGTCTATTCATCAAGAAATAATTCCTGATGTGGAAAGAGTTTTAAATATTTTTTTTTGTTTTAGGGGAACGACACTTAGAATTGGTTTTTACCTAATATTAGTTTATTAATTTCTTTTTTGTTTATTGACTATATTTGTGTATTTTATTTTATATTTAAGTTTATCTTATATTTATTGAAAATTAGAAAAACCAACATAAAAATTTAAAAAAAAAACCCTATTAAAAAAAATTTGGCCTAACTGCCTATCAAGAAAAGGAAAGAATCCAGAAATGGAGGACTAACCTAAGGCAACAATATTAATACTTTACATAAACTGCCTATCAAGAAAAGGAAAGAATCCAGAAATGGAGGACTAACCTAAAGCAACAGTATTAATACTTTACATAAACTGCCTATAAGGAAAAGGAAAGAATCCAGAAATGGATGGCTAACCTAAGGCAACAATACAAATACTTTACACTAACTGCCTATCAAGAAAAGGAAAGAATCCAGAAATGGAGGGCTTCCTTGAGGCCACATGACAGTTTACAGATGGAGTGCAAAGTCCTATGGCTTACCTTCTCGTTGGTGCACTTCGTTAAATAGGTTAAACAAGTAAAAAATGTCTAATTTATGAACAGAATAGCCAAGGCAATATTTTTATAATTTTGTTTTATATTGGTAATTGAGAACAATGCCAAGTAAGTAATAATAAAGTACTGATGCCGCTTTGATGACGGATTACCAAAATATAGTCGGCGATATTTTTTTGCAACCTCCCCCCCCTCCCTTGCTAGCCCGGGGAGGGGTTTACAAAAAAATATCGCCGACTATATTTTGGCAACTCGAAAAAAAACAGGCAACACCCACAAAAAATCCTGCATCCCCCCTGTAAAGTGTTTAAATGGGCTTAGGCTCTCAACTTTAATCCTTGCTCCTTTTGTTACTCTTTGCCCCATTTGTTACTTCCATTTTTATAAACGCTCTTTTCTACTTTTATAGAACAAATATTGTTTTTGTAACGTTAATCTAAAATGCTACAATGGGTTATGAGCCTCTCAATCTCCCCATTTATGACTCTTAGCACTTTGTTTGGATACAAAAAAAACTTTTTCTATTTACCTGGAAATCATCAACATAGATACCTAAAAACTTAGTACTTATTACTCTTTTTATTTCAATTTCATTAATAAAAAGTTTTTATTTCAATTTCATTAATAAAAAGGCCATGTCATGTGGCAGTATTCTTTTTTAAGAAATTGAATAATAAAGTGACCATTTTGTTTCATAATAATTAGAAAAGGAAGGTGCAATAGTATAGAACCTTGATGGGCCCTGCAAGTTTTATCTATTAAATTTGATGAGACATTTGTGGTAAATTATGGTATTGCGATAAGTTCAATAATAAATTTTGAACTTAATAAAAAATCCAGGAGAGACTCTAAACCTATGTATTAAACCAAAAATGAATAGTATCCAATTCTCCTTCATAAAGTTTTTTTCATGGTTGAAAATTTATAGAAACTTGCATTTTTTCTAATCGACATTATTTAAACTGTTAAACAGACTTCTTATTACTTCAGATCCGGCTATAGCATAAAAGCATGTCCAAAAACAAAGAATATTAAAATAAATCCTGTATGTTTATTTATTAGAAAGTAAGCAAAGTAAGGCAGTTTTAGAAAGTAAAAATTCTCATTTCATCACCAGCGATTCCGACTAATTGAGTAGATAGTTTTATTATGAATAAAATGATATTTTTTACTCAAATGTTAAAAAAAAATTTTTAGCAACAATTTTTCTGACAAGTTTTTTCTTCTGAAATAAATTCAGTAAATTTTTTAAATTTACTCATTTTATGTTCTATTTTAATGTTGATGAATTATACATAATAGAAATCATGTAGATGTGTGTTAAAAGCCAAGCGTGCTTTTATTGTTTAATTAATCTTCACGACGGATTGTAAGTGCTGCTGAAGAATGCAAATTTAAGGATAGAGATAACCGTATGTGCGACCAATTCATCACAGGTTTTAACAACGGTAATAAAATCAAACAGTTATTACTGGAACCTGAGGAACTAACGTTTCCAAAGACTGTGGAGGTTGCTGTTACCCTTTAACGATTAACTCAGGAAGCGCAACAATTAGATGGTTCCAATATTGTAATGATTGCGGCACCATCGTTACTTCTGCGGACATCTGGTGTGTCTGGCACAAACAAAGTTACATGTTTCAATTGTGGAAAACTTTGACATTATGCAGGGGAAAGAAAAATGCGAGACTTGTTAACACGATTATAAAGCTAAAGACTGCTTCAAACGATTGCAAAATTGAAAAGGAAAAGGGAAAATTTGGAAATAATAGCATCCAGTATTCTCCCAGAAATGACGTTGCCATCATTAAAAGTGTAAATAAACGGAATGCTCCGAACAGCATCTATTGATTCCGGATGCTTCATCACTGTGCTAAATCGTGCTAAATCCACTCTTGTTTTAAGAAGACAACTTTGAGAGTTTCTGTGCAAGTGCTAGGTGAAATGGTAATCAAATTGGAAATAGATGGAATTCACCGGATGGTTAATTCTTTAATTGTAAAAGAAAAACCATTTGGGTTGATTTGATTTTTGGAATGAATCAAATCAATCCGAATGGTTGAAAACTTTTGAGGAGTCGTCATTTTTGTTGATAAAAACCGCACTGTCCGATTGTTAGCATGTGAAACAGCGAAAAATGGTGTCGTTGCCACGACCAAAAAAAACACAAACAAAATAAAATGAGGTATCAGTAATACGATAAGAAATAAAGAGAACGAGATTAAGAAAATAAAATACGACGCCATTACTACGACAAAAAACAAAAACGAAACAAACAAAATAAAATCTGATGTCATTAATACAACAAAAAATAAAAAGAACGAAATAAATGAAATAAAACATCAAGACTTCACAGCAAAGTTCGACGGGGAAAAGTGGACGGCATCATGAAACTGCAATCGCCTGCAATTGGTAACGTTATCTGTGAATACAAGATGAACCTTGAGCACGAACGTAGAGTGGGAGATTTCCAAACTCTCAACGAATATGTAAATTGTCACACAGCAAATGCGGACGTTTGTCAAGAGAAACTGCGTTGTTGGAGAAAAATAAAAAATGTAAAAATTTTTGATCTTCAAAAAAATCTACCTTCAAATTCATATGGTTAAAAAACTATGGCCATATCAAACGGTGAATATAAATAGGAAACGGTATTGTTTTACCAGAATGTGTTTTGGCATCAAGGTGGCTTCAACAATAATGACAACTGTTCTTTCGCACGTGTTTAATGTAATTTCAACCTTGAAAAAATGATGATGTCTACATTGATGATATATTTGTTAATGAAAGTATGGAAACTGCGAAAAATGCAGCAAAGCATCTACATAAATTCGGATTACAATGTAAACCTCCACAAGATCTTGAACAAGAACGTGTTTTAGGATTGAGAGTCAAAAGATATAAAATGGGAAGCTGATATGCACCTGGGACAATGTTCTATAATTTGAACCTTTTAATGGAGTCACACAATCACAGTTTTTCAGTCAGTTAATTAAACTCATTGGACATTACCCGGTGGCGTGAAGTTTGCATTTACAAGCATTTTTCATACATTAAACGTTTGCTTGAAATATTACTTGGTGTGATTTTGTTTCTGAAGATTGTAATAAAAACTAAAAGAGTTGCTTCACCGTGTGGAAAATGAGGATCCAGTTGGTGGGAAATAGCTGGCACCAGTGAATAAAAAAGCTAAACTTTATTGTGATGCATTATCCATTGGACTTGGGGTAGTTCTGCTCATTGGAGGAGATGTTGTAGAAGACGCAGCATGTCTACGGCAAGCGAGTGACACGCACCATATTAATATAGGTAAACTGGATTCAATAATTCGAGGACTAAACTTAGTAAGTGGGACATAAAAGAATTAATAATATAAAGTAATAGCAAAAGCACCTTGGGATGGTTAAACGCAGTTTTGAAGGAAGAATATTGCATAGAAACTTTCTCAATTAATAGTACAAAGACAATTGAATACTATTAAGGAGGTGGAAAAAGATATCCACATCGTAGTACAATAGATTCCATCAGAAATAAATTCGACCAATCGACTCTCACAAATCCCCTTAAAAATGGTGAAGAACAGTTTGTGCTGCTGGGTTACTTGAACAAAAAGACTTATGGAAAATTCATTTAATTGGTCATTTTGGTGTTGCTCAAACAACTTTGCTTGCGAAATAACCAGAATGTATCACGTAAGAGGTTTCAGCAGTAACAGCGAATTGTAACAAGTGCAACTCCATTGATTCTTACTTCATAAAGTGGAAGTATGGTCAACCAAAGAGGTATAATAAAAAGGTGGGAGAACATAACCGAAAATTGTTTAAAACCGTAATACAGTCTCTGTTGTATAACTATTTCAGCGGCAAGTCAAAAAGGCGCCTTTGCGTTGAAAAAGGAAAATTTTGAAATGTTTGTAATCTTTGTAAGCTGTAATCAAAATTACTCTCTTAAAAGTTGACAGGATAAGTTTTTAACAACTGTTTTAGTACCAAGTAGTAATCACAACAAAAATCATGATCTACGTAAAATAATCGTTTTTTGAATACCTCGATACTATATAGGTATAAATATCAAAGTTTTATCATTTAACTTTATCATTTACTTCCCCGTTTAGCTATAGGTTTGATGCGTTCTTAAAGAACTTTTTTCTGCAAAAAACTTATTAAACCTCTCCAGTATTTTATTTTGTGCTGTAGTATTTTTGCTGGATTTAAAAACAAATTCCTAAATTCTAAATATATATATTACCAATTCTTATCTAGACATTTACTAATTCAATTCTAATCAAGAAATTTATTATTAGACGTTCAAAAACCACAACATAAAAAAAAACAACAATATCTAACTTTAAACATTGTTTACTTTTTTTTAAAACTTCCATCTATTGTTTGCAATGTTTGTGACGTTTTATATCATTGGATAATTTTTGTTTAAAGTAGAATGTGATTGATTAACTTTAAATTATGATAATTACGCGGTGTTTAATAGAATTTTGTTACTGTTCCTTGAAAAATAACGTGTTTTAACTTCGTTCTCTCTCCATTTTATTGTACCTCTTTGGGTCAACTAAGCGTAAAACAAAATTGGAATCGGGTTGCCATTGACGTAACGCATGTAGGTGATGAACTTCTTATCAATGATTGACTGTGGTCAGTCACGGTATGGCGTAAAATGGTAACTAAAACAGTTACTGAAGTTGTCGGAAAGCTTAAAGAAATATTCTTTTTGTTTGGACCGCCAGTTTGTCTTCTCATGGACAACGAATTTTGGTCCAACGCTTTAACAAGTTTTGCTGAGAATAGTGTGTTAATTTGGATTATCGAGCAGCCCATCACGCTTAATTTAACGGTATAGTTGAACACAGAACGATAAAAAGAATAGTCGCCCACTCACATTATTCAATCGTTCTAGCAGCCTTGCTGTACGACAAGATAGTATCATCCAAATGTACTGAAAGTCCTTCTAAGCAATGCAAGGAAAAATCAACTTGTTTCATCCAAGGTGTTGACACACGGAGGAAAGCAGACAAGAAAAGCGTAAACAAGAAACTTAAAGAGGGTGACAATGTTTGGGTAAAACCAACTCAAGAAACAAAATGTGACCAGCCGTGGATAACAGGTGTAATACAGAAGCAAAATATCTTGTCGTTTGAGGTTAAAATTGCCAATCAGATATCTCCACGTCACTGAAAGTCTGGAGTACGGTGACGCAGATATTTCATATCTGCGTCACCGTACTCCAGACTTTCAGAGTACTAATGAACCAGTCAAGGACGTTTTTTACAGATTAAAAGATAAAACTGATAACGCTAAAGGAAGATATAACAATGTTATCGTTCAAGTTCGAAATAATTCTCAAGAACATAACGAACTGCAAGTAACACGCTTTGGACAAATAGTAAACCCCCCACAAAGATTTTATTTATGAGTTAAATCACCATGCTCTATTTTAACGTTGGCGAATTGTACGTGTTAGAAATCAGGTGCGTGTTAAAAGTCACCCGTTATTTCATTGTATAATGACGATTGTAATTAAAAATATTGTCATGGGACTTTTTAACTCGTTAAAAAGTCTCATGACAATATTTAAAATTTTTAAATATTGTCGTTTAAAATCTTCTATTTATATAACTTTGTATATAAATAGAAGATTTTGTGTAAAAAGGAGGAAAAAAGATAACTCTAAAAATAGTTGTTTTTGTTTTAATTAATTTTATGAAAGCGACGATTTAACATTTTATTTTCATTCTTTTGCATTTTATGCTTACTTTATTCTATAACAATGAATAACCAAAATAATAGTTTGCATTCAAAATTTTTTACTCCTAAATTGATGAAATAACACACTCCGCTGTTTAAAAGAAAGCGATTTGTAAAGTCAGCAAACATTATATTCAACTTTGCTGACGCATTCTTAAAATCCTTAACCTTAATTATAAATAGAAGTGGACCAAGAGTTGACCTCTTCAAAACTCTGCACATGATATTTAGTTCTCCATATTTCTTAATAATTCGTATTGGTTTTTTTTTCTTAAAAATATATATTTTTTTATTATAAATATTAAATTATGTCTATCACTCTGTAATGTTTTCTTTTTTTCTAAAGCAATTGAACTGATCGACCCTAAAAAACATCTAAAAGACGTCTTACATCTGTTAAATACAGATGAGTCGTCTGATTTATAAGCAAATTCTGGAAACATATGAGATAAAAATGAGACATCTTGTAGACACCTTGAAGACGGTTACATTTTAAATGTAATTCTTTTTCTCATTTATATTAATGATCTTTATAATGCCTCAAATTTGTAAACAGTAATGTTTGCTAATGACACAAACTTTTTTCTATCTAGCAATAATATCATAACACTATTTAATGAAATGAACATAGAGCTAATTAAAATTTAAAAACGGTTTAAGTCAAATAAGTTATCAATATCAACCGAAATCCAAAAATATCTTTTGCCAAATGATATGCCTCAAATATATATAAATAATATTCAAATAAAACAATCAAAAGTTATAATTTTTCTTGGTGTTCTTATTGATGAAAACCTTACGTGGAAAAATCATGTTAAAACCTTGCGCAACAAAGTTTCAAAAAATATTGGAGTATTATATAAATAAGTATATATATATATAAGTTTTGTAAATAGACACGCATTAATTCAACTTTATTACTCACTTATTCAATGCCATCTAAATTATTCAAATATCGCATGGAGCAGTGCTAAAAAAAGTCAATTAGATCCTCTTTATCGGCAACAGAAGCATCTAGCACGACTATTAAACTTTAAAGATCGTTTTACTCATGCAAAGACACTTTTATTCAAAATGAGTATTCTTAATATATACCAACTCAATGTTTTTAACATTCTTTACTTTATATTTAAATGTAAGATAAACTTGACTCCTATATCTTTTCAAAATTTATATGCAATAAAGCCCAAAAACAAATATGATCTAAGAAATGACAATTTTATTTATCAACATTATTCGCATACAAATTTTGGAAGGTCTCTAATATTTTATCGCGGAGCTTTTTTTGTGGAACGAAATAGTTTTAAAACATTTAAAATTTTTCCAAAGTTAGAATTTTTCTACTTTCAAAAACAAACTGAAAAAAGTTCTCAATAGATAATATTTTCGAGTTCTTTTGATCTCGTTTCTCTTTAATAAGTGTTATTAAAATGTAATTTAAAATATTTGATTATGTTTTTTATTATTTTGTTAAACGGTGTTTTATAATTGAGATTTTTTTTTGTATGAAGGTTTTCTTAAACGGTATCTACTTTTCATTTTATATATTTTTGAAATAATTGGTTTATTATTTTTGTATTGTTAAACAGTTCTCGATGACAGGATCTTACGATCCCCTTCGAGTTTCCTTGTTGAAATAAAGAAAAGACATTAAAACGAAGCTTTCAAGTCGATCAGATATTTGATGTTTTTATTTAGACACGTGATAAACGTCAGTTAAGACGTCTGATTTTATATACATTATATAATATATATATATATATATAAATATATATATATATATATATATATATATATATATATATATATATATATATATATATATAACTTATAGTGTCATTTAAAAAGGTAATGTTACAAGCAAAAAATAAAAGAAGTTTAATAGGATAAATAAAATTCCGACCTGTCGCATTAGTAGCAAACGTTGTATCTAATTGGAGTTTATCATGATCTAAGACGAGTTAGTAAATTGTATTAAAATAAATAAAAATGATGTAGAAAGATGAAAGTATAATATAAGCTGATAAATAAATGCAGTAAGAAAGTATGATACGTATGGTAAGAAAATATGTGGTGCAGCTTTATAACCTCATCAGAAATTCAAGATCTCGCATATAAATAAATGATCATAATTAAATTATTCAGTCGCTTACATCATAACTGCTTAGCATCTAACTTGATTTATATGCCATTTGTAATGCAGCCTGGTTTCGTTTCTTTAATTGATTTGAATATTTAAGAAAAATGATGGTGCAAAATTGTAACTTCGTTTCATTTCTCAATGGTGGTTCGTTTATTTTAGTTTGAACTTATTATTAATACTTTGTTTTATTGCTGCAATTCTCAATGACCTCAACTACTCAATTTAGCAAACATTCCAAACGTTTCCAAAAATCAGCAAGAGATATGCTCTTCCAAACTTCTAAAATTGCCTTTTACAATTCATCGACATTTTAATATTGTTTCCCTTCTTCTTAAACACGTCTTGCTAAAATGACCCAAATGTTTTTGATGTGAATTAAATTGAAAACGCTGGCCATTCAAATAATTGAAGTTTCTTGCTGGTGAACCATGGAATATTTGAATTTGCTCTATGAATTGGAGCATTATCTTGCTGGAAAATAAAATTCTCTTGAAATATCCTTCAAATGATCATCCAGAAAATTTCTATATTCTTTCTATAGTAATTAGCGGCATATACATTAGCGGCATAAAATTTTTATCGAAGTTGACGAGCTGTAAATACCGGTTTTCTAAATATTTGATGCTTTGAGCAATCATTCGTTGGATCATGAACGAAATTATTGATTAAACGCGGTGAGTGTCTCACCTCGCAATCGATTGTCCTGTTTGATAAACGTAGTGACCTATACGCTTCAATCTTGATTTTTTCTTCTGAAGAAACTGAAGAAATTTTCTGCGTTGACAGCTTTCCTAAAGGTTACAGTTTCAGGAAAAAATTTGTTATTGACTGGTTAAAAAGTAATGAATTTTGCATTAAAATTCTATCCAAAGTAGATCGAGGTGTACTTTCTATTATATAATGCAATTTTCTGTTGTAGCAACTTTTGCTGAGGCTCTTGCGCTGAGAAACGCTATTTTGCGGCGCTTTGCACGAAAAAGGTATTTTTTGAAGTTGGTAAAATTGCAACACCTCATAAAAGTATTTGGATCCTGAAAGTATGGTTTAATTGCTCTACATTCATTGCAACTTGTGGCAAAATGAAAATTCTTCAACCTTGAATCAGGTTTATTTAAGATTTTCCAAAATAAATCTAATAAAGATTTCTGATGCAAAATGTCTGATTTTGTAAAATACGATACATAAAAAAAATAGATTTTTATGGTTTCGTAAAAATATTGCTCTAACAAAGTGGACTTTTTAAATTTTAAAACACGAAAATAATTAATGTAAGTTTAATTTTGGTACAAAACTGCTTTAAAATTTAAAATTAACCATTTAAAATAATTTTATTTATTAATTTAGGTGCTCCAAGAAGTTCATATGGTTACAGAGCACCTTGAAATAGCATTTAACCAGGAAATTCATGCCTTCTTCCATACCATTGTTGCATACGACTAGGCTGGCTTCAAACCACGGAACTCCAGTTCTGAGAGCATAACTCAAACCACTTCACCTCGGCTGCTTCAAATACTATGAAATCAGTAAATTCTGTTAATTTTTTGAATATATATAATAAATATTAAGTTATGTTTACGAGACTAGTTGCTAGTTTATTTTTTTGGTAGTTTCGTTAGTTTCTATTACTTCTCGTTATCGTTATATTGCGTTAATGCAAAAACTAGCCAAATTATAACGACCGTACCACATTTTCGCGGCTCACTATGATTTAAAAACCTCATTTTCAATATGCTTTTAAAATAAACAAATCAGATGTCTTTCATGATTTGTTTTGCTAGCCCAGGTGAAATGATTGCATTTTTCTGTTGCTACCCTAACGCAACCTTATACGATTTATTTGCTTGCTACACATATTTTTGTAATACTCCATATCTTTTTTTTACTATTATTTTTATTTGTAACGCTATAAAGTCAGGTTATCATGGTGACATAGGGTGCTTTGCCTCGACCTATTTAGCAGTAGCTCATAAAACCTAGATGCACACAAAAATGTGATTTGATTTTATATGGTAACGCTAAACTCCTATAAGCCAATGTGGTTAGAAAAACAGTTTTTTTGTTTATTTTTTATTTTTTCTGTAGAAATTGTCTGATTTTAATTCAGCATTTAAAGTAGTAAAGTGTGCAAAATATATAAGGCAGTGCTGACCTAAATCTGTAAAAATCTGTGTATATTTTGTTTTGGTTGGTATTTTTTGAGGCATAAAATGAAGTACATTTTTTTTGATTTTGTAACAGTAGTTTAAATTTTTTCTATTTTAAATTATGTTTTGTAGAAAATTACATTTTTTTGAGTCATTAATGGCTGAATGGTGTTGATTTATAAATTTGGTTCTCATTGGGTGTAATGAGTTTCTTAGATGAAAAACCTCCTAGTGATAAAAGCGACAATGAAGATCTTCCAAGTTTACAATCTATTATCAAGGTATTTAGAAAGTTCTTTAAAGGGCTTGTTTTTTATCAATATATTTTTATAAATTCACAAGGTCAATTACATTTCAGTTGAGGAGTTTACTCATTTTTATAACTTTATTATTTTTTCAACTTCATCCTAACCTTATAACTGAGAAACATCTTTTTAAAGCATAAACTTCAACAATCAAGACAACTACATGGAGGAACAAGTTAAAAAGTTGTTCTAAAAAGTTGTTATACAAAAGTAATTATTAAATAACTTATCTTATAGGATCTCATAGAATTGAATTTTATTGCTTTTTATAATTTTATTTTTATTGAAAAAGTTAGACAAGGTTTCTCTTTTTTTTGAGTTTAATTTTTTTAATTCTTTTAGAGGCTAGAAGAAAATGAGCTCAAAATTCCGACCAAAGAAACTCTTATCAACTCAGAAATACCTGTTTCTATGCGCGATGTCACTAAAGTAATGTCTAATGATGTAGCTGATGCTGGAAAATTGATCGAAGAAAACAGACTATTGTACGATGATTTACTTTGGAGTCAAAATCAGCTTTCTTTAATGAGGGGCGAAAAAAGCTCTTTAAACTCATCAAAGGTTTATTATGATATTTATATTTTATGTGATTGCTTGATTGTTTGTCAAAAGTATATAATCATTTTATACTAAATAAATTAATATATATTAAATTTATTAAATAAATCATTTTTCAAAAACCTAATCATTTTTAATTTATAATCAAATTCTAAATTAATAGTAAATAGTCAATACAAATGAATATAAATGGTAAATTTAATTTAAGTAAAAATTGCATTATGTTCAGTTGCAACATACTTTTCTTATCTGCGCATATAAACACAACAACACACACAAAAAAACACATTATCAACCCTCCGAATTAGGTTCGGTATTCGGTAATGCCAACCTAACTGCTGACCTTAAAGTGTTTGAGATCGGCTAAAAATTGCTATGCTTGTTTCTATGCTTTATGGTAATTCCTTTGTGTCAAAGTTTTTTGCTGACCTGATACCAACTTTTAACAGATTGAGGTTGGCAATTTATTGCCAACCTTATTTTTCCTAATTCCGAGGGTTGTATTATATATATATATATATATATGTATATATATATATATATATATATATATATATATATATATATATATATATATATATATATATATATATATATATATAAATATATATATATATATATATATATATATATATATATATATATATATATATATATATATATATATATAGTGGTGTAGTGGTAATGGTGTGGGTAGTGCTGTAGTGGTAAAGCACTCGCTTCATAAGCGAGAGGTTCTGAGTTCGATCCCCACCACATCCCTGGTAGTACCGCGCTCAACCCGTTTCTTCGCGCAGTTCGTCATGGTTCGTGTTTTGGAGTTATAGAGTTAAGAGAGGGCTATAACCACTATTAAGTAGCCTCCTCATCTGTAGTGGTCTTCTCGGCCTTGAGGGGGTGAATTACAATATATATATATATATATATATATATATATATTTTTTTTTTTTTGCTAGTTTTTCCTATCTTTATAGCATGCAGTATTTTCAGAAAAGGAAGAAAAAAACAAATATTAATGAAAGAAAAAGTTGCTGTCTTATGCCAAATCCGCTGTCGATTTACCAGCAGGCTTGTTGGAACCGAAGATGTTATATATATATATATATATATATATATATATATATATATATATATATATATATATATATATATATATATATAAATATATATATATATATATATATATATATATATACATATATATATATATATATATATATATATTTATATATATATATATATATATATATATATATATACATATATATATATATATATATGTATATATATATATATATATATGTATATATATATATATATATATATATATATATACACCGCTGTATATATATATATACACCGCTGTATATATATATATATATATATATATATATATATATATATATATATATATATATATATATATATATATATATATATATACAGCGGTGGCCAAAAATTAAAGACCACTCATTTTTTTTTCAAAATTTATTTTTGACCTTAGTATAATTTAATTTTGGAAAAAGGTATCAAAAAAAGAAAAACATTTTTAGAAAGAATTTTTATTGTATTTTATATTTATTATAAAAGAATTTATAATATATTTACAAAATAATGTTAAAAAATTAAAAAAATGACTAGTAAAAAATATAAATGGGAAAAAAAATTGGACAAAATTTTAAGACCAGTTTCAAAAATATTTCAAAAAGCAATAAGAAAATAATTTAGAAACGTGTTGTTCCTCCATTTGTTTTCAAGCACTCTTGTACTCGTTCTGGCATTGAATTCATTAAAGTTTTGATTACTTCATCAGGCACATTTTCCAAATGATGAGAGATAGAAGATTTCAAATCATCCAAATTGTAAAGTTGTTCTTTACCAAGCTTGTGATCAAGTCACGACCATAAATTCTCTGTTGGATTCAAGTCTTGACTATTGGCAGGCCATGGAAGCACTTAAATTTTATTAGAATTGAACCAATCGCTAACAAATGCTCTTTATAACACGGCACATTATCTTGCTGGAAAATAAATCCATTTTGCAACTGCCATAAATCAATGCTAGGAATAAGCGAGTTTTCCAAAATTTCGATGTACCTTTCTTTGTTGAGTCTACCATCGAATAAATGAAAAACGCCAACTCCACAGGCACTCATACAGGCCCAAATGCCTATACAAAACAAGGCAGTGAACCACTGCCTTGTTTTGTTCGTTTCAAAATGCATGATTCATTGAACCGTTCGCTTGGAAGTCTACGCAACATTACGCGACCTTTTTTGTTGTCTACCTCAACGTTCATTTCATCACTAAAGACCACACGGCTCCACTGATCTGTTGACCAATTTTTATGTAGTTTGCACCACTCTTTCCTGGCAAATTTTTGTTTTTTATTTAAGTGTGGTTTTTTTGCAGCAGCACGCCATAAATAATTTAAATTATGGAGGACCCTTCGCACAGTTCTAGGGCTTGCTTTCAGACCATTTGACAGTGTCCATTTCGTAGACAAGTCTGTAGATGGTGCTTGCCTTTTTTTTTTCATTAATCTCACTAACGAGCAAACATCACTGTTATTTGAAATTTTATTGCGCCCAGCCCTATGACGATCATTAATTGACCGGGTCTCTTTGTATCGTTGAATTATGTTAATAATGCAAGAGTGAGACCTTCCGAGCTTTTTTGCTATTTGTCTGATGCTATAGCCTTCTTCTTTTAATACAAGAGCCGCGTATCTGTCTTTTTTCTTCAATCTTTGCACGCATTTTTGCAATATTTTTATATCCTTATTGCAATTCAAAAAATAAATGTTTATTTGATATCAAAACTCAGATTTCGACATTTTATTTTATAGCCAACGTAGTAAGCAATTAAGACAGTTAAAAAAAATAATGGATTATTATTTTTAATAAGTGCAAATTAAAGATTTGAAAGTAGTCGTTAAATTTTGTCCAATTTATTTAAAGAAGATTTATAAGTACTCATCAGTTTTTTTAATAATTTAAACACTATTTAATTAGAATTTGATTAAAAAAATTATACCACTTTAATCTGTATGTTTTAATTAACAAGGTTAAAAAAAAAAAATGTAATATGTCAATTAGAATCTTCTTAATTTTAATTTAAAGATTAAGAAACCAACTAAAAAATGAGTGGTCTTTATTTTTCGGCCACCGCTGTATATATATATATATATATATATATATATATATATATATATATATATATATATATATATATATATATATATATATATATATATATATATATATATATATTAACATCTTCGTTTCCGACAAGGCTGCAATAATCACTATTAAAGTTGGAAGTTACTAGAAGAGAAAAGATCAAGATTGTAGAGCAAGATATACATATACATATATATATATTTATATATATATATATATATATATATATATATATATATATATATATATATATATATATATATACATATACATATATATATATATATACATATATATATATATATATATATATAACTATATTTATATATATATATATATATATATATATATACATATATATATATATATATATATATATATATATATATATATATATATATATATATATACATATACATATACATATATATATATATATACATATACATATATATATGTATATATAACTATATTTATATATATATATAACTATATATATATATATATATATATATATATATATATATATATATATATATATATATACATATACATATATATATACATATACATATATATATATATATATATATATATATATATATATATATATATATATATATATATATATATATATATATATATATATATAACTATATTTATATTTATATATATATATATATATATATATATATATATATATATATATATATATATATATATATATATATATATATATATATATATATATATATATATTAATATCTTCACTTCAAACAAGGCTGCAATAATCACTATTAGAGTTGGAAGTTACTAGAAAAAAAAAGTTACTAGTTAAGAGAAAAGATGAAGATAGTAGAGCAGGATAACAATATATATGTATAGACAAGCCTCGGAATTAGGAAAAATGAGGTCGGCAATAATTTGTCGACCTCAATCTTATAGAGGTCGGCATCAGGTTGGCAAAAAAAATTTGATAAGGTCTTGCCATAAAACATAAATATCTCAAACACTTTATAATACATAAAATTAAAAAGTTTAAAATGTTTGATTATATAGTAGCATGTGTATTTGCGATCAAATATTATCAGTATCTTCATCAGCAATTATTAGAACAATCGAACAACAAGCATATTTTATATGCTTGTTGTTCGATTATATAATAAGTGATATATAGGCAAACTATTATTACAAATGATCTCCATGTTGTCATATTCCACAAGTATGCTAAATGTCTCAAGAGCAAGCATGTCCACAGTAGCACCAACAATCAGTATTGTTATGTGTGTCAAGAAGATCCTTTAGATTCACCATCCTCATGTGTAAAGGTAAGGTGGTGTTTTGCAGGAACACATTTTCTTATGAAAATTTTCCTGACAATCATGTTTGTATTTGAGTACATATTTGTATTTTTATCTTTCTTTCTGTCATGACATAGTCCAATGAGCAGCAACAAGCGGATATGTCAAATAATTAATCAAGTTTTGATTCAAGATTTTGTTTTGTATTTGATAATAATTTGTGTACTTGACAGTTGCAAAATGATTTTTAATTTTTGTTTCAATAGATTTATCATTTATTTAAGGCAATCAATGATTGGCTGATAAAATATAGATTTTAAGACGCACGAGACACACATAACAATTACCCAAAAGTTTGGCGTAAAGTTATAACAATCTTGGTTGTAATAAAATTGAATCAACTATCTGTAGGTACTTAAATCTGTTTTAACTAAATCACAAGAACAACCTCCGTAATTCTCTTCATTTTTGGATTGTTTAATAAGCCTTTTTTATATTTGTAGCATTTTTTACTTTTTAAATCTTAAAATTTAGTTCATATTATTGTAACTTGACACATAAATTAGTTGCGACAAAATTAGTTTTAGCTGATTAACACAATTAGAGCTATGAAATTAAGAACTGTTTACAATATAGAATACTATATGATAGTGTATGAAATATAATATTTAATTGCTTCAAAAAATAAAGAAAAATAAATTCAGCAAATAATACATATTAATATATATGTATCCACAAAAATCCATCCAAGTTCTGCAAAAAAACATTCAATCTAAACACTTATGATTGTATGTTTGCTATTTCCGTTACTTATTTATAAAGATGCAACTTTGTAACTTTTAGCGGTACTTACAAATCAAGCTACCCTAATTATTAGGATATATATATATATATTTTTTATTAGGGTATATATATATATATATATATATATATATATATATATATATATATATATATATATATATATATATATATATATATATATATATATATATATATATATGTATATATATTTTATTAGGGTATATATATATATATATATATATATATATATATATATATATATATATATATATATATATATATATATATATATATATATATATATATATATATATATATATATATATATCTGTGTGTGTGTTTAGGTGTTTATGTGTATTGATATTGTTTTGCACGTTTTTTAAGAAAGTGTGTAAATTAAATAAAAGCTATAGTATATATGTATTGAAAGTAAAACTACACGATTTTCAATATTTTATTAAATAAAACATTAAAGTTCGACTGTTTAGTTTAAAAAAAAATGTTGCAGATGTAGCCAAGTACTTATGTGCAATTGAGGCCTGCTGTGTGAGCCTGCATGTTTGGACTACCATTGAAATGGATAGGCTTTTGTACTGATGGTGGGCTCTGATCTGTATAGAAGCACACCTTCTCAATTGAGTTTTTCTCATGTTCAGAATTAGATTCTGATGAAACAATCAATAGAGCAAAATTTCTCTTTGATGCCTTTGATGTTGTTGCTTTCACAGAATATTTTGCAACAACCTTCCGTTCCTTAAGAAAGTTAGTTACAGAGGCCCACATCTCACCTCTTTTTACTCTGGGTATACACTTGAGGTCTATGAGTCTCGGGTCTATGAGGGTCAGGTATCTTGCATATCTCCAGGTCTGTTCTGAATGTAGACTTGAATTTTACCACATAGGCAGGGTCATCATCTGAGCTCTCCATCACCTGAGAGAGATTGCAAAAAGCAGAGAGAACCACAAAGTATGAAACATTTTTCTTGGCCCAGAAGTTCAGTCACATAACTGCAAAAAATATAATCCAATTCACTCAAACGTTTTGCATTCACTTATAAACACAAAAAATGTCCTCATATTCATGCTTACACTCACATACGGACACATTAATTTTCTCTCACATGCACTCAGACCAGTCCGTGAGAAATATATGATGTAAAATATACTTGTAGGGCTTAAGTAGCATTTACAACCTGATGGTATAGCAACCTCTATGCTGTGTTTGGTGAGGATATTCCTCAGTGGTTATTCGTTTTTGTGGACATATTTTATCATGTCTAGAGTTGAGTTCTATCTAGTTAGAATGTCTTTTATAAGCAACTCCTTTTTTTGTCCAAGTTCAATTTGTTTTTGTTCTAATTCTGGACTGTGTTTAAAATGGCCCACTCTCTCTCTACATTTTACCAGGATCAAACATCCTTTTGTGCAGAGATACAGTGGCAGAACCCTGTGCAATGCAGCAGACAGGTTCAATAGGCAGATGTCTTGCAGCAGCAATTATATGTACTGACTTTATTTGAAATCTAATCTCTCACTGCTGTGCAACATGAATAAAATGTTTAGCACATATTTTTTCAAAATTTTTCTCTTGCGAATCTGTAAATGTTAAAAGGGCAGAAGTGCAACAATGTAAACTTTTAAGAAACTAAAAAAAACACCACTACTTCCTCAGTAAGTTTTTGTTAACGGTTTAACAATTTTTTTTTGAAAGGGATAATGTTTTTCATCTTAAAAGTAAACATATTTTTGTATATTTATTTTTAAAAAACCAATTAACACTGTGAACTTCAGCCCTTTTAACATTTAACAAATAATTACTGCTTATTTTATTATGATTTTATTTTTGGGCTATAGAAAATAATATCACAAACTGCAATAAATCTTTACATAGTGTTTATTTATAAATTGTTTATACATTTTAACAAAAATTATAAGGAAAAAAAGGTAAATTACAGAAATTTTATCAGCTATGCTTAATAATTTTCCCTAACATCTTCTGCTTCTCCATCATTGCTTTCTGCTGTAGGCCATTGCAGTAGTTCATTATAAAAATCAATATGGTCATGTGGGATATACTTAATACATTTTCTTAAGTCATTCAATTTACCAGATGTTATTGGAACCTTTCCATTTGGGTAAAGAAGCTGTTCTGGTACATCTTGTTTTATGGCTTGGTAAAATTTTTGTGTGCGTCTACTATGTACTGCCAACTCAGTTACTGCTGCTTGCTTAGCAACTTCATTAAGGTGAGGTGATTTTATCTTCAGCTTTAACTCTTCGCATATGCAGCAAGTGTCTACTTGATGTTGCCCAAAACCTAAATGAAAGAAAAAAACAATTTCATAGAAGTTGTGAAATTGTAAACAATTTTATCATTGTTAAAGTAAGAAGACTTGAAGAAGATAGCCATCTGGACTCTAAAATTACAAAAAAGGTAAAAAAAGCATGGTGGATTGCTTACAGATAAAAATTTCATATTTGAGAGCAACAATTGCAGTAGACATTCATGAGAAAAGAAGAGTGAACATAGGTGGTAAATTCAAAAGAATGAATTTAACAACTGAGGATCTCAGAGCCTTGATGAAAAATGCAGAAAAATCAGAATACAATATCATTGTAAGGATGGGTAGCATGTCAGCAGGTAGCTTGAAATGATTAAAGCAATTGTAATCATTTTCAAGCTTTTATCGTAATTTATCGTAGCATTTTAAAAAAATCAAAAAGCTATAGATATTCCCAGCTTCTAATTGTAAAAACAAAGAAAACAATATTAAGCATAAAAAATTGTTTTGGACATTCCAGCTATACAACTTTTTTATTGCGCACATGATTTGATACCATTTGGAAAGCAAAGTAAATACTATGCGTTTTGATTTGCCATCTTCCATATATTTGTTGAAAAATGTCATTTTAAACCACCATTTTAAACAAATTTATTTAAACCAACCCAAAATGTCAACAAGGAATTTTTTAAATGTGATATTTGGGCTCAGCATCCTTGAGAGCACAAGAATTCACCAAGCATTTATGAGATTTCTAAAAAAAAGTCCAACCTTATTAAAAAAAAAAAAAAAGAACATTAAAAACAGGAAAAGCATGAGTATGAGAATATTAATGATAAATATCGTAGCAAAAAGTTTAAATGATTTAATCAATTGGCAAATAGTGGAGATCAGTGAACCATTACTTGTTTTGTTTATTAACAAACCAATTATTGCCCAAAACTTACATATTTATGGTCAATCTATTAAATGCATTGTTTAATTAGTTACTTTTTCTTTTTTGCACAGTATCTTCATCGACATCACAACTATTTCCTTTATAAAGTAAAAAATTACTTTATAAGGGAAATAGTTGGAAAAAAATACTTTATAAAAAAAAATTATAGGTAGCCTAGTCTAGGAAACAAAATAGAGTTTAAGTTAAAATACGATAAGTAATTGTAGACTACCCTAAAAATGTCATTCTATTTTCTTTGACCTACAAATATTTATAACCTAAACAAGCAATCAACAACTTAGGTCTATAGGCCAACTATAAATTACAGAGCCTAAATCTGACCTAATTTTAGACAAGTTATTACAATTTGGCATAGACCTGTCATTAAATTAAGAATTATTGTGTATTATCTCTTATCTGCTTGGATCTCTGATAGACTTTGCATCAACTTTTTGTCTCCTGTGGTTTTCATATGCCACACCAGTAAGCCTAGATTTCTTAATCTTGTGTTTTTATAATCATCTGGGTTTCTTATCTTTTTATAACATGTATGATCAGACTTCCTACCACTATCTCCAACTTAAAATAGCTGTTAATCAATTTAAATTACTATTTAAATAATCAAACGTAATATATCAACTTAATTTACCATGCTGTTGTACAATCAAAACAACAAAGTGAGGTTATGTTTGATCTGCTGTCTTCAGCGCAAAGTTTCTTGTTTTTTGTTAAAAGGGCTGAAGTCTGGACTTCAGCCCTTTTAACAACAACAAAATTTTTTTTAGACGCTGTACAGGCTAAAGAAAACTTTTGACAGACACCTTTTTAACACAAAATGATGGAGCTATCCTTTGAATATACAAATTTGCAAAAAAGTCAATTTTGTAAAATATGTGACTTCCGCCCTTTTAACATTCACTAATTCTTGTGTCTTCATTACAGTCCACAGTGGGCCGCTATGTACAAAAGTCAAAATTTTGACATGATTTAATCTGTCTGAAAGTTATATACAATGTTCTATATATATATATATATATCTAATTAAAGTTCTGGAGTTTTTTTATTATATTTGTTGTTAAATAATTCTTAATCATCTTTCCGGAATAGCTTTATAATAATTTGATGAAAAGTTGACAATTTTCTTATAATTTTGTTTACCTTGTTACACAGTTTTATTTAATTATTTTTGCATAGCAACAGTATTGATTGCTGATTTATTAAAATTTAACATTTTAAAGGTAATACTTAACCTCAGTTGTGGATGCTAATGTCATTTTAAGGTGCAATAGATGAATATTAGAATAGGTATTTCACAAAAATTAATTTGATTACTTAAATGTACCAAGTTAAATACATCTTTTTTGGGGCGAGTTAGGGCAGCAGATGAATGGTCATAAACTGTTCTTTAACATTTAAGGAAGCCAACTCACTTGGTTTTATGGATGTAGACAGACATATTCGAGCTACAAATTGAGTACAATTTGATTGCTATGGTACCAAATTTTTCATAGCAACAACTTATTTTTATATTAACATTATTTTAAACAGTTATTTATTCGCGCTATGTTCACTATATTAAATACGTATATTAAAATGAGATTCGCCGTTCTTATGGAAGTCATAATTTTAATTGGTTACTACAGATACCTAATTGTTTTAATTATTTTTGCATAATAACAGTGTTGATTGCTATTTCATTGCATTTTAATATTTAAAAGGTAATAGCTTAGCCACAGTTATGGATGGTACGGTCATTTTAAACTGTAATAAATGAATAATAGAATTGGCTTAACACAAAAGTTTTATTTCATTATTTAAATGTGCCAAATTTAAAGTATTGTGACTGAAATTTTAAAACTAGATGTACTACTGCTGAAAAAGTATGTCATCTTTGCCACATTTTTATCAGCTCTGCCAAATAATGCAAATGCATTTCAAAAGTATTGCCTTGAGGTAAGTTTATTTGTCAATATTACTTCTATACTGAGCTGTGGCTAACTTAGCTTTTGTAACTACATGATTGATTGCCTTCTTTTAGGTACCTCATTTGTTTGTACAGAGCTACCCACGGTATTACATTCCGTAAAGTTGGGTCAAGATATTATTAAACAGACATGAGGTTGTGAGGAGAATGGTCTTGCCTATTGGCATGCTCTCTGAAAAAGCACAGGAAGCACAAAACAAGGATTTCAAATGTTTCCGTGAAAACTACACACGCAAATGCAGTCGTTTGAAAACTAACTATGATGTATTATGCCAACTTTTGTGCTCATCAGACCCGATAATCAGCAGCATGAGGAGGTTAAATTCTCAAAATTCAAAATCTCAACTCCCAGAAGGAGTTTAGTGATTTGTTTCAGGCTCCGACTGTTGACTCACCCAAAATATGATTTCTTTTTTTATGCATGTATATATGTTTTATAAATTGTCAATGTGTTTCAAATTGTCAATGTTTTATTGCAATATTTTTTGTTTTCATTATTAATGACCTAAACCTTTACTTAAAATTAATTACCTAAATATTTAATATTTAATAATTATATAAAATATGGCGGTTAAAATCCAATAAAAATTTGTTCAAAAATCCATTTATCTGTGTGTAACTAAGGAAAGTATCTGGTTGTTAAGCAATATAAGTATCCATAGCAATTGAATTAAAAAAGTTATGACTTACATATAAAGTATGACCTCGTACTGGTACTCATGCCAAATTGAGTGAATATAGCACTCATAAAATATCTGCAACTATCAAAATAGGTTGTTGCTGTGTAAATTAGGTATCCATAAACTAGATAACCATAGCAACCAATTGATAAATATTCCCCCTTACAAGAACCTCATATTAATGCAAACCTCATATTAATGCACAAACTAATTTTAATGTATATAACACACATAAAACATCAGCAACTCTTAAGATTGGTTGTTGATAAGCAAAATTAGGTATCCATAGCAACCAAATATAAAAATATCAATTTCATAAGAAGCCCAAACCTCATATTAGTATTCATGCCAAAATTAGTAAAGAAAGACCTTATATTTAATTAGTTATTAATTTTGTCCATTAAAAGTTAATTCTAGCCCACTGTGCAGTAAGAGAATGTGCAGTTCTTATTTTTCAACAATGTAAAGCACTGTAACTTTGAGGTAATTATGATTACTCAGAGATGTCTAGTAGTTTCTGGTGAGGGCAACAGTTGGTGCATGCTGTAACACCGTCATCTTTATATTCCTCTCCTCTTGATACAATTGATATATTTTTTTGTGGGGGCTTATACATGCAGTCATTCATTGTGATTTTAATAACATTCTCCAGACCAACATCTTCCACAATACTAATTGGGTTGCAGTTTGTAGCTATCCACTTCACAACGGTATTTTCGAGTTTGTCTTTCTTTTGTTTATCTAAAGTTCTCCCAAATGCTGCACCCATTGAAATCTGCAGATGACCTTTCTCTACTGTTTGCTTGGGTGGGTGATTTGCTGGCATTAATGATGTGTATTGAGTTTTTTTTTTAATTCTAATTCACTCCCAACAAAGCTGCAAAAAACCACTATTAAGATGGGAGTAGAAAACAAAGAATAGAGTTAAAGAGCAATGAAACAATTGACAGAAGACTTGAAAAGTTGTAGGTTGTATGAGTTAGGAAAAGATAAATATAGGAGAGAGTTCCATAGAGTTAAAGTGTAAGGAAAAAAACTGGAGGAATAAAAGTTTTTAGAGCATGCAGGGACAGATACAGTAAAAAGATGCGACTTTGTTGAATGATGAGTTAAGTGAGAACAAGTTTTGGTTGATAGAACTAGAGATGGTAGCTCCTTTAAACAGCGACATGATAGTATATGTCATAAAGAGAAAGAGATGCAACATTGCAATGTTGGGCTCAAACTTGGCAGATATAGCTGGTCTAACTATGTTTACAATGCGTTTTTGGATCTTTTCTAAAGGAGAAAGAGCATTAATGTAAGAACCAGCCCAATTATGACCACAGTATTCCATACAGGGATGAATAAGATATTTGTAAAGGTTGAGAATAGAATCAGGAGTAAGATAATGACAAGCACGATAATGAGAAGCAACCCTAGCTAGCTTTGCAATCAGTTGTCTATATGGTTTCCTTGAGCGGTCAGTGAACGATTATCCAAGTAGACATAAAAAAGAGAACTCAGTGAGATGGTTGTTGTTATGTTATTGCTATATTTTGCTTAAAATAAAGCAATAGCATAAGTTCACACTAAAGTTTTAAAATGATTTGATTATTTTATAATTCAATTATTATTATAAATTATAATTTAATTATTATACAATTTTAAAACAATATAAAACAAGCAAATAAAACTATATACATAATAAAAATTTAAAGTTCATTGACTAATATTAACAAGATTTGAAGACCAAGAAAACAGCAGACAACTTAAAAAGCTGTAAGTTGTGAGAGTCAGGAAAACATGAAGATGGGATAGAGTTCCATTGCACTAATGTTTAAGAATAAAATTAGACAAGAGTATAAAGAAACAGTCACATTAGAAGATTTGGGTGAATGGTATGTCGCACAACATTGGATTTTGGTATGTGAAACAAGAAATGACAAATCTAAATATTATAACAGTATTTTTTTTCTTTTTTTTTAATAGATGAATAAGAAATTTAAAGAGGTGAAGAATAGATCAGGTTTAAAAAAATGGCATGCAAGATAAAGTTAAAATATAACTTTACTTTGCAATTGATTGCCTATATGGTTTTTCTCAAGAGATTTAGTGTCGGAAAAAAAAGTGTCAGAAAAAAAAAGTCAGAGGAGACATAGAGGACTTGGTAAGAAGGTTGCCATCCATCAGTATAGTAATCAACAATATTGCCATCCATCAGTATAGTATCAACAATATTGTGATAATTATTTGTAGTTAGAAATCAATTTTTGTATGGGTTGAACCAGAACTGTGTATATTAGGCTGTTCTAAGCAATCAAAAAAGATGATGATGTTTTGTCAAGATTAAAGTATATAGTTGTCTAATCAACAAATAAAACTTAGGGTAAGATTTTCAAAAAGATCGTTCATAAAGATAAGAAACAAAACAGAATTAAGGATGAAATCTTGTGGTACCCTATAGGTTAGTCTAAATGAAGGAGAGTGTCCATCAAAGATGAGTTTGTTACTACAATCAATAATTTTTAATTTTTTTTCAGATACCATATGAAAAGAGCTCATGGAGAAGACCTTCATGCTAGATTTCATCAAAAGTCTTTGATATGTCAAGAGCAATAGCCCTTGCCTCGCCAGTTCTGTTTCATGCATGACGGAACTTTTCTGTTATTATGGTTGACACGTCAGCAGAAGAATGAGTGGACCCATATCTGTGTTAAATGTCAGAGCATGTGTTAATCGAAGAGAGCAAATAGTTTAATCGTGATTGAATTGTTTAGAAAGTATTAAATTAAGTTCTAGAGAACATTTTTGTAAGACTGTAACAAGAATGTTGTACTACAAATTGTGAAAGAGTCAGAAATAACTTTAGCATTAGAAGCCAATTCCTAGTTGGCCCAATCATAAATAGCAGTTACCTGCAAACTCATTGGAAGTAATTGTAATAAAAATGCAAGTAATGTTAATATCAAACAATATTGAATTAATTTTAAAATCACTTGATAATCAATTCATTTTTATTTTTTTTGCTGTCTGCAAAGTGGTAACTCATTAGTTAAGTTAAATTGATAGAAGTAAATTAATTGTTCTTCTTTTTTTTTTTTTATAAACTTTTTTTACTCTGTAATTATGAAATGTCATAAACATCAATAAACCCATATGAAAAAAATCACGCTAAACATTGGCAAAAGTGCTTTTTAATGATCAGTTTAACAATCATTTCCTAAAAACAAGTTTTACATTAAGTTAGAAAAGGTGTTTTTTGGACTTATTTTCAATATTTTATGACTTTATATGGGTTAGAACTTGCATAGTTATAAGTGATAGGGTAATAAAATATGGTAATAAAATAATATGAGTTAAAACTTGAAAAAAACTTTGCAAGTTTCAAGTTGTTTTTCATGATAAAAAATTACAGGGGTATTCACAAAAAATTAATCAGGGTGCTCTTTCAATTAAAGCAACTAGTTGTAAAATTAATTACAATCTGAAATGTAACTATTTATGACAATGTCATGAAAATTTATTTCTTTTTATGTTAAATTTTAACACAAAAGAAAAATAAACTTTTTTTGAATTTTTTCAATTTTGAGTTTAAAAAAAAAGTTTTATTTTGTTTCTATTTATTTAATTTATGTTCTTTTTTTCATTTAATTTTTTTTTGAAAATAAGTATTTAAATATGTATCTGTTCAAAAAATAGTTACATATATAATATTAGTTATAACGTAGTTAAAATAGCAAAAAAATAATAATTTAATACATTAACATAATTATTATGGTTTGAAAAATAAAAAGTCTTCAATTTATCTTTTACTTTATTTATTGTAGTTTATGTATGCAATAAATTATTAAAATTATATAAAAAATAAAAAATAAAGTTGTATGAGTTGTGAAAATGAAAAATATGAATTAATTATTATGCATATAAATATGATGAGTAAATGAACACAGTTCATGAAGAATTATGAATCACAAGGATAAATATTTTTTTACTTATATGATAAATAATTCCCTTGATTCATAATTCCTCATGAACTATGTTCATTTAGTAGTCATTCTTTAAATACTTTATAAATAATTCATATTTTTATAATAAGTCACAATGTTTCATGCTGATTTTTTGGCATATATTATTAAATCAACAATTTTTTTTTGATTATGTTATACTTATGAGAATTCTTTTAGAATTGAAGGTTTTAAAATTAGTTCTGCTAATTTAGTTGTTTTATAGTTTTTCACATTGAAAATGTTTTTCTTTGAATAACAAAATTAAATAAAACTGCTTTGATAGTAAAATCCTTGTAATAACCTTTTTCTTTTTTCTTTTTTTTCTTTTTAAGTATTATTTTGTATATAAATATAAAATTTTATTTTAATTTTAAACAATTGCTGTTGTAGTTGCAACTGTTGTTGCATGCAACTTTTGTTTGAGCACACTTTTTGAATTGCATTACTTTAAACAACTATTAAAAATGCTATATAGTTTATATTTTTAAAAAGCTTTACAATTTTTTTTTTTGCAATAGAAAATGTTCTCTCTTTTGTTGTTTATTTGAGTACATAGTGTTTGAATTGAGTGTATATTAAAAATATGTTGTTTTTGATTAAGAAAGTTTGATTGTATATAAATTGAACCTCATTAATAATAAATGTTTTTTAAAAAGTTTTGGTTAATTTTTTTTTTTAATGTCAGTTAAATTCTTGAATGTCAATAAAAAATTTTTATTGCTATTATTGCTAATATTTTATTTCCATTTTTATTATTTATATATTTTAATTTTTTTATTAATAACACTAATATCTAATATTATGTTTTTAATTGTATTGTTATTCTTGTTAGGTTTATAAATTTTTAATATTTTTATTATTTATTATTATTTAAAATTATTTATTATTACACATTTGGCTTAAGTGAATTGATATTCAGTGTTTTATGTTTGTTATTATTTATTATTATTTAAAATTATTTATTATTACACATTTGGCTTAAGTGAATTGATATTCAGTGTTTTATTTTTGTTTTTTTAGTTACCTCTTTATAATGATTATATGAGAATGCAATCTCCAGTTAATTCTTCGTATAATAATGAAAATGTGAGGATTCAGTCTCCTGTTAGTTCTTTCTTGTCTGTTGAAAATTATATTCTTCAAATTAACCAGCTGAAGCAAAAAATTGAGGATGACCACTCAAATTATAAGCGAAAGTTACATGCGTACCAAGAGGGACAAGAGAAGCAAACTGAGTTAATTCAAAAACTTCAAAGCAAAGTAAGGAAATTATCTTCTTAATAAAATTTTTTAGTTGTTTAAATTAGTTTTAATGTTTGTTAATAGATTTTTATTGTTTTGTGTGTGCGGTTTTAAGTTAAAATTTTATGATGCTTTAAAACTATTTGTCTTAAACATTAAAGTTTTGAGAAAATTCACAATATTCGTGGATGATACTTATTTACTTTTTGTGGAGGATACTTATTTACTTTTTGTGGAGGATACTTATTTACTTTTTGTGGAGGATACTTATTTTTTATTTTCTCTTCAAGTTGTCATTCTCAAACCTAATAATTCCAAATCTTAGCAAACAAAATTGCTGCGCAAAGAGTGGTACTGAAACTTGTTGGGTTTCAACATTGTACCTTCTGCTTATTGATCAAGCACTCTTCATCTACAATTTTAAAAAAATCATTCTATTAAAAGAGATAAGTGTTTCTGTGTATTATTTTTTTAGGTCAAATATGACGTTGAAAAAATCTGCATGCAAAATTTTATTAAAAGTTTAGATTTTGTTGAGAATAAATAATATCCATTATCATCTCTTACTAAACTTGTTTAATTTACAATCAAATTTTTTTGGGTTTTATTTTTGTGGATAGAATTTAAGGATTAATTCTTTCTCTCTGAATGCTTCATGGACACAATTTGCTTTATAGCTTAATCTTTATTATCTTGCAACATTATCTTGCAACAATATTTTGCAACACAGAGTGATGGAAGCAGTATCTTGCAACATAAAGTGATGGAACCAATATCTTGCAACATAGAGTGAAGGAAGCAGTGAGAATTCAAGGCATACAAGTATGCCATAAATTCTTTTTTGTTTTGTCTGCCTAATTTTTCACCAGCTTTATCTTAAAAGAAAATCTTGGAGTATTTTTATAAAAACCAAAACTTTTGTGCAAATTATAAGTATTACACAGTAAACCTGAACAATGCTCTTTTTAATTGTGTATAATTCATTTTGTTAGCTTTTTCTTATTTATTTAGTCTGCCAGGTTCCGATTGATTCTTGCATAGGTGCTAGGTTCCAATTGGCCCTTGCATAGTTATCTGATCTTTATATACTCTCTTATACTTAAGTTCAAAAAAGATAAGTTCAAATATTTACAAGCATATAGTTAAATATATTAGATAATAATGCTACCTGTTTGCTTTCTTTACAGAGACATACAATTTATTTGTTAAAACAACCCTTGCATCAAACATTTCTAAACGGTTTTTAAAATTTCTAAAAGTCCTAATTTCATAATAGAATTTAAAGTTATTAAGGTAGCCATGCCAGAGTCATTTCTTTACAGTAAAGTCAATTTGTTTGAATTATTTTGGTTTTTTAAAAGTGTCTTTGTTTTTAATATTAAAACTTTTTTGCTTTTTAAGACATGTACAGTTAATATAAAGCCTGACATCACAATTTAAAATTGGAAGATGACTTTTACTTTAGAATGCTTTTTTTCAAACAACAAATGCTAATTTTATGTTTTAAAGTTAATAATGTGTCACAATTTTTTTTTGAAATGGTTTATACATTTTACAAGTATGGATAAACATTATTCAAAAATTTCTTAATTTTTTTTTGTAATATACCAAATATGAAAGTAAAAGTAGGGGAGATGGGGGCGCATTGATCGCCGGGGCAGTATGATCTTTTGGCTTTTACTTGTTCATTTTTGCCTTACTAGAGGTTGCAATTTAATTAACCATTATGCTTCCCTAATTGATTATTCGTAATATTTTTTCATAAGGTTATCAGCGTCAAAAAAAATAAAGAAAATATTGTTTTTCGTCATAAAAAGTGATTTTTTTAAATCGTACTATAATTCAAATATATTTTTATTTAGATGTCTATATGGGTTAACAACAATTTTATTTTAAATTTGTAAGTGTTAGGTGTATAATATAATATATAATTTTTATTTGGCTGCAATTTATACAGTAGATATTGCTATCAATATGTTACCTATACCTATTGGGGTACATTGATCTTTGACTATGCGGGGCCCATTGATCGGAGGATCAAAGTGCCCCATAGAAGACGAAGTGCCCCATGTTTTTGTTTATAAGCAATACAGTTAAACGAATGGAATTGTATTTATAATTAAAAAAAAAACTATATATAAACAAACAATAGCTTTTAGCATTTCATTTTTTAAATCTACTTATGTTATAAGCTAGTAATAATAATACTATTATTTTATAATATCAAAAGAATAATATTTAACATAATAATTAAAAAATATTTAACATAATATTATTATGTTAAATATTAGCATTTATTAAAAACATATGTTTTTATTGATATATTTTTTACAGATCTTAAAATGGTTAGAAATAGAATTTAAAAAACAAATAAAGTTGCTATACCAAGTGAAACAATGAAAGTAGCTGTTAATAAAGTTTTAGAAGGAACACAACTGAATGTTGTAGTACGTCAGTTTAACATAGATAGAATGACTTTAAAAAGATATTGTCGTAAAAAGAGGCTTAATCCAAATGAAGCTTTCAAGCCTAACTACAACAATAGACAAGTTTTTACAGCAGAAGATGAAAAAAGTTTATCAAGTTATTTACTAATTGCATCAAAAATGAACTATGGCCTTTCAACTAGGTCAACACGATTATTGTCATATGAATTTGCTTTAAAAAACAATAAGATATGCCCATCATCATGGATCAAAAATAAAATTGCAGGCATTGATTGGTTGCAAGGTTTTATGAAAAGACAACGAGAGTTGTCTCTACGAACACCTGAAGCAACGAGCTTCGCTCGATCAACAGCTTTTAACAAACACACTGTAAGAGAGTTTTTTCAAAATCTTAAAACGGTAAGAAATCGATATAAATATAATCCTAACTGTATATATGTTGATGAAACTGGTTTAACAACCGTTCAAAAGCCGGTAAAGATTTTAGCTGGTAGAGGAAGCAAACAAGTTGGAAGATTCACATCTGCAGAACGAGGAACATTGGTAACTGCATGTTGTGCTTCTAATGCTATTGGAAATTCCATTCCTCCATTATTTATTTTTCCTAGGGTAAAGTTTCATGATTACATGATTAAGGAAGGACCTCCTGGATGTGTGGGATTTGCAAATCCTTCTGGTTGGATGAACTCAGAAATTTTCATAGAATGGATTAAACATTTTGTTAAATATTCAAACTGTTCTCAGGAATCTCCAGTTTTGTTACTTCTCGACAGTCATGAAAGTCATATTTCTGTTAAAGGCTTGGAGCTTGCAATTCAACACGGAATTACAATGATAAGTTTTCCTCCCCATTGCAGCCATAAATTGCAGCCATTAGATAGAACTGTTTTTGGACCATTGAAAAGGTTTTACAATTCTGCATGTGATAATTGGATGGTTTCAAACCCAAGACCAATGACCATTTATGATATTGTTTCAATAGTTCGAGAACCGTATACAAAAGCTTTCTCACCATCTAATATACAGACAGGATTTAGAGTAGCTGGCATTGAGCCATTCAATTCTGAAATTTTCAAAGATGACGAATATTTACCATCATCAGTTACAGATAGAGCTGCTCCAGATACAGTTACTATCACTCCTGTCAACAACATGGAATACTATAATCTCACCTGAGGTTTTAAAACCTTACCCAAAAGCATCTGCCAGAAAAAAAAAAGTTAAAAGTAGGCAGTTAAAAACAAGGATCTTGACTGATACTCCTGTCAGAAATGAAATTCGTTTGTCAAAAGAAAAGAAAATTTTGAAGCAAACCAAAAATCAACAAAAAGTCTTCACAAAAGATAAGAAAGAAACTAAGAATTACTTGCTTAGGAATAAAAAACAATGTAAACCAAAAGCTGCTTCACAACTTGACTTTCACAAATGATGAAATATTCTTAATCAAAATATTGTACTTTTAACAAGTTTTGTAAACTTAAAAGTTGTATTCTTATTTCAGTCTTTATATTTCAGTTCTTATAAATTTCAAGTTATTGTAAAGTTTTAAACGTATATAAAGCGGGTAGCTTATAGCTGCTGTGATTTATACATTTTTTAATTAAAAATTAGACTAGTGGGTTTAACTGCTATATTTAAAAAATAATTAAAAAATTTAGATGTATTATATGTTATACAATATTACCCTTTGACTAAATTATTTACAAGATTTAGTTATAGAAGTGTTAAACGTTTAGATAATATTACGCATATAAGATCAATGTGCCCCAAGTTGGAGATCATAGTACCCCATAGTTTGGGGTACATTGATCTTTTGAGAGGGTTGTTTAAAAGTTAAAATTATTCATGTTTATCATTTTTTTAAATCAAAATATTTATATATTCCAAAAACCAGATAGTTCTACATGTGTTTCGTAGTTAATAAGTTTTTACATCTCTTTCAGGTTCTGCGCAATTTTCAAAACACTGCCACGGCGATCAATGCGCCCTCATCTCCCCTAAACATGTAACCTATCATTACTAAATTCAGAAAAGTTTTCAAATTATTTAGATTACGAAAACAATGTCCTTTAGGAAGTTATTAAAAAATACCATGCAAAAGAGGTTTCACTAATTGTTGACTGAAGAAAAAGATGAAATAGTTTATTAGTGATGATTTTTCAGTTTTTAAAGTCAAAAGTTCATTAGAAATGTATTCAATGCCGGCCACTTAATGTCTATACTGCATATTTGATTTTCAATGAAGACAAAATATCACACATGACATTGTTGCTGCTCTTAAACCATTCAAATTGTCTGTAGTTTTTGACAAAAATATTTCACTTTTCTAAAATATTCAAATTTATAATAAACAAGCTAAAAATGATTTTAAGACATTTTGAAAAAAGAACTCAGAGAAACTTTGTAAACTTGTGCAAATATCTTTCTAATCCTGAATGTTTCTCTGGTAATGAATTGTTTCATAATTTCATTTCAAAGAAAATTATGATCTATGAAGTTACTAGAAAAAAAACTAAAAAAAAAATTTATTTTTTTTAATGCCAAATTTTAATTTTTTTCCTGCTTTATTGATGAAATTAAAACCCAGTGTAGGCTCAAATAAATAAAATATAAGATAAATAAAAATAATATTAAATATAAAATAATATATGTTTATTAAAAGCAGTAGTAATATAAATTTACTGCATCATATCTATTATTTCAATCTTATAATCTTGATTTAAAACATTTTTATTAAAGAAATTTAAAGTAACTTTGATATAAGTAAATGAACAGTTATATAATATAAATATAATTTATTATGATTTAAAATTAAATTGTTATATTTTCAAGATGTATACATTCCTAACAAAAATTAAACCTAATAAGTTTTTTAACTATACAAAGTAAAACAAAAATATTGACAAAAATATTGCCTAAACTGAACCTAAATATTTATAAGTTAAAAAATTTTTTATATAATGATTAAATTCATAAAAAGTTTTGCTAGTTTTTTTTAAAAAAAGGCTTTAATTGAAATAATATTTAAATAGTTATGAGAAAATATATATAAAATATATCATATAAAAAAAAGTATAACCTTTCTATTTTTGGTTTAAAAATATGCATGATAAATTCCTTACGAAAATAATTTTTTATATAGGTTCAACAGTACAAAATGCGAAACAATGAACTCGAGATGATTGCAAATGATAAATCAAATGAGTTGGAAGAATTGCGTGATAAGGTGAGTGGAACCTATTTTAATTTTGTTTAACAAAAAGTTATGTTGCCCTATGTTTGTTTGAATTTTTTTTTTTTTAATAAAAGCAGAAAATGGTGTTGGATTATTAAAAAAAAAAAACAAAGCTTATTTAGAGTCTAGTCTTTTTTTTTTTTTTTCAACAGATAAGTTAAGTGTGTTACTTCCAGGAATAGGGATTTGAACTGAGCAAATTTATTTGAGCAAAATTTGTCAAAAGTTACATTTTTATAACGAATTCAAAATAATATAGTTCAAGAACATTTTATATGAACAAGTTTCTTGTTCATATAAAATGTTCTTGAAAAAATCAAAAATTTCATGAATTCTTTTCAGCTTTCAACTTATATTTAAAACAAATTTTGGAGATGAATGCCTTATAATATATAAAAAATAAAATATATAAAATACATTAAATATATAAAAAAATTCAAATAAAAACTGATCAAATTAATATAATTTTTTTTTACATATCTGGGTTTGATTTACATTAGTTCTGACTGGCATTTTTTTAAACAAGTTTCCTATGCTTTTGGACCACCAGTGAAACATTCTTGATCTTTATTGTAACTATAAACTAAGTCTTAAGACCAATGTTTCTCTCTATGTTATCATTTGAAACATTTAATCTAAATCATTGATATTTTCATTCGGAAATTAATTCTAGTTTTAGTTTTTATTCAGTTTAGAGGCAAAGTTTTTAGTCCTAGTTTTTATTCAGTTCATGTTAAAATAATTTTGGTTCTTGTTTTTATTTGGTTCAATTTTCGTTTGTTGCATAAATTTTGTATCTCGTCTAATTTTAATGCAATATAATTTATAAAAGAAGTAGGACTTAGCGCTATTTACTTGGTGCTAAGTGAACACAAAAATGTGACAACTTAATTAAATGTATAATTATACACCCAGTGCCATGGCTAAGGGTTTAGAGCCCCTCCCCCCCACCCCCTCCCCCTCCCTCCAAAAAAAAATTAGGATACAAATCAGGCAGTGCATGTATTTTTGGATTTGAAGTGAAAAAATAATCCAAAATTCCTAAAAAGGGCGCAGTATAATTTATTATTAATCCGACCATCAAGCCATATTGTGAAGCCCCTGCCTTTTAGATATGAGGTCACAAAGTTTTCTTGTAAAACAGTAAGTTTTTCATTAAGTAGGCTAGTAATTTTGGCATAAGCAGGCATTAAAAATTTAGAATCCAAAATTAACAAATTTTTATAACTTACATTATCCACCAATGTCACTGGATTACATGCAGGGTTGCAAAAAAAACCTTTTTATTTGGAAAAAAACCAAAAACCATGGGTTTTTTTAAAAAACCCAAAAAAATCATGGTTTTTTTGGTTTAAATACTTTAAAAAAAAAAAAAAGTGTTTAAACCAAAAAAACCATATTTAGTCAACTTTTTCAATTAAAAAAAAGTGTTAGTCATTTTACTTTAGTAAATTATATTTTCTATTAATATAACTGGTGTAATTCATCAACCAATACATCATTATTTAGTGTGCTGTATATGAAAACATGCTTTGCTGCTTTTTCTACTCCAATCTTGTTTCTTACCTTGGACTAAAAAAGGCCAAAAGTCAAAAAATTTTTGATTCCAGCACTAGAAGCTGGTGCATTTAACAAAACTTCAATATGCGGTAGTGGTGTATTGGTAGAGCACTCGCTTCATAAGCGAGAGGTTCCATGTTTGATCCCCACCATGTCCCTGATAGTACCGCGCTCAACTTGTTTCTCTGCGCAGCGGCCTTGTTTGTCAAGGTTTGAGTTTTAGAGTTATAGAGTTATAGAAGGTTATACTACAAATAAGTAGCCTCCTTGTCTGTAGTGCCCTTCTCGGCCTTGAGGAGGTGAATTCACATTTAAAAAAAATATCCATGATAACGCAACATTATCAAAGTCCAAAGATTTTAGAGATTCCCACTATTCTATTGCTGATACATTTTTTAAAGCAGATTCACACATATGGTCGATTCCATGTGAAAACATCTAGGGCATGCAACCCTAAGTCTCAGATTTTGCTGATTTTTAAACCACTTAAAGATTTTAGTAAGTTATGAACATCCTGAAAATTTTATCATCTAATTTCATTTGGTTCCAAAGATATAGCTATTTCAAGTTTGCCTCCAACCAACAAAAATCCGCCATTTTAAAAAATCGTTTTGATCATAGTTTTTGTTATATGTGTATTGGAAAGCTGAAAATTTGTACTTTTACATATTTTGGGCCAACAAATCCAATGAAACAACTTTAAATATTTAAAAACGAACATAACACTCAAAATTTAAATGTTTATCACAATTTTACTGGGGCAAGTTCAATCACAAAAATGCCGATGTAGCTTGATTTTTTTTTTATTTGGAATTTGTCCTGAATAGTTAAGTTATAGTTATTACAAAGAATTGGAGAGTGGTCTTTTCTAAAACAGAGATAAAAACATGGTCAAATCAACTTAAATTTAGTGCTGAAAAACAGGTATTTTGATAGATTTAACGAGAAAAAAAAAGTAATTTGACAGTTTTGTAACTGAAACTGATTTGGCAACGTCAAACTGTTCTTTTAGTTGTTGTTGACTAGCTGTTTCTGTTTTCTTTGTAGTTTTATAGAATCTGATCCTAAAAAAATATAATTTCAAAGGTAATAGAAAAAATAAAAACATCTTCAAGTATACTTAAATTTATTACATATAAAACATTAGTTTCATATTTATCAAACTAAGACAAATAAACTAAAAAAAAAGGCTTCAAAACAAACAGAGCACTTGTCAAGAAGTTCAAGAAAGAAAAGTAATATACAAAATTCAAATATTAAAAACTCAAAAAAAATTAAAATTTATTAGTTGTATGGTTATAAGTATTTACATTAATGTCATAAGTTTGCCCTGAATTTGTTGTTGGTATTTTAATTACTGCAATTAAACTCAACAATGGTATCCAGCAGATTTCATCTTTCTTTGGCTAATTAAAGTTTTGCAAAGGACAGTGAGTGTGCATAAACTTAATTTGATTATCATTTGTTGTAATATCTATCTTTGTAACCATGGCTATCCTCTAAAAGAAATCGTAATTGCATGCAAATAAAGCATTTTGGTTTGGTACAATTAAAATATCAGTTGTTACTGCTTTTGACAGTAAAATTCTATCGACACATTGATGTTCCCTTGTTCTTTTAAAACTAATTTCAAGTTTTGAAATGAGTATATAATGATTATCATTACTTCTGGTATCTGAAACAGTTTTTCCTGTTTCAAATCGCTCCTTTAGTTGCTGTCGCCTTGAATTAACTGTTTCTTTAGTAATTTTTTAAAATATTATTGTGCTTATATTGGTGATGCAAAACTCAAGCATATCATCAACTGTCAATATTTGGTTTTCTAATGATCTTTGCAAACTTGCTCTTGTTGTTATTCTTTTAACCGTACCACCTATGCCATCACAAGTGGATTTTCCATGGCTGGTTGCAAAAAATACCCATTCAGCTGTAATCTCAAAATCTTCCTTATGGTGGCATAGATTTATAAAGTTTTTATAGTTTTTAAAATGAGCAGAACATCCATCAGAAAAATAATAATTTTTATTGATACCAACAAAATATTCTTTAATGTACTCTACAATTTTCTTTTGAAATTCATACACAAAGCATGTATCATGATCATTGTCATCACTTAAGAAACAGAATGACTTATGCTGAATATTTGTTTTAAAAATTTCCTTAAAATATAAAACAACAGGATGTAGTGTACATTGTTGTTTATTCCAATGATAACTTTGTATTTCATCCTGTATAACGAATTGATAGTTCTCTGTAAAATCTGCCTGTATAATACATTCATTGAAACATAAATTATTTTTTAGCTCTTTCGAATAGCAAGTTTGGTATTTAGCAATATATGAATGTGAAGTTAGTTGATTAATGTGAGAAACAACTAGTTCTTTATATTCAAATAAGTTAACTGTCTGAGTAATTAATTGTGATCTATCAGTACTTTGCCATTGGTTAAATTTAATTTCTTCTTTTTCGTCAAATTCAATTAACTTCTCATCTAAAAATGCCTTTAACTTATCATAACCTGGACATTTTGCACATCTATGAACCATGCATTCATTATTGCTTGTATCACATACTTATTTTGACATTAAATCTTTGTATGTAACATTCCATTGGATAGCATTTACAAGCAATATTGAGTTTTGATGATAAATACAAACACATACACAGTATGTGTTTGTATTTACCATCAAAATATGGTTGTTTGATCTAAAATAAAATCATTAACTTTTAATAAACATTATACTCTGCTTCTAAATTTATATATATATATATATATATATATATATACATATATATATACATATATATATATACATATATATATATACATATATATATATATATATATATATATATATATATATATATATATATATATATATATATATATATATATATATATATATGTATGTATGTATATATGTATATGTATATATATATATATATATATATATATATATATATATATATATATATATATATATATATAAATATATATATATATCTATAGATATATTGGGGAGAGTGGGGCACCATGAAACATTGTAATTGTGGAGGCATCTAAAGAGTTGTGAAACCACTTTTATATAATTATATTGTTTGACATCATTAAGCCTGCGAGGGGTCGAAATTTGTGTTTTTTTTGATGACAAAGTAATTTATTAGTATTTAAAGCTCATAAGTTTTAAGGTACCTTATTTAATGTGTCTATCAGTAACATTATTTTGTAAACTACAATCAATAGGCTTATTACTTTATTAAATAAAATCATTGAAAAAACAAGTTGATACTAAAAATAAAGCAATTGTTTTCTATTAGCAAGTATGGGGTAACTTGATACAGCATTTGTGTGGGGCCCTAAAACTGTAGATTAGTACTCCATTGTGTCATAAACAATTCTTAAAATCATTTCTGTTAATAGTTATAGTCAATTTTAAAAAGATTTTTGTAAATATTACACAAGGAGATCCTATTTTGATACAAAGCCATTATTTGTTGACGCTTAAGAATGACATTTAAAACAATGTATTATCTGGTCTTCTGAAATGTGATTTGGACCATTGGATGCATTATTTGGGTTATAAATATTAATTTGTTTATATTCCAAAAAAAATTTCTGCCTTTTCCTCATGTTTTATACTTTTTATTTACTTTTTTAATGATGCTCATAGTGTTTCAAGGTACCCCATAGGTGGGGTACCTTGAAACAAATTTCTAATTTTACTTAAACTAGTCTCACAAGTTTAACCTGTTATAATTTGGTAATTTATAGAATTTATTTTGTAGGTATAAATTTATTCTACAAATTAAACCAATCGCCTAAAAAAAAAGCGCATTAAAAAAATTGTTACGAAGCAAAAACCAAAAGTATGTCATGGTGCCCCATTCTCCCCTATATATACATATATCACACACACATATTTTTTTTTAGCTTCAAGTTACTATAGCTAGTGCAAAGGAGTATGAGAAACGTCTGATGGAATTTGATGAAGACCGAAGTAATGAGATGGAGAACTATGCAGTGCAATTAGAAGAAGAAAAGCAACGGTTACTTATTCTATGATTACTCATCAAAACTTATTTTGTTTGAAATTAAATTGAATGTTAAATTTTGTATGTTATGTTTGAATATATGTTTATAATATATATATATATATATATATATATATATATATATATATATATATATATATATATATATATAATATATATATATATATATATATATATATATATATATATATATAAATATATAAAATTTATGAAATTTAACTTATTCAGAAACGTTAATCTGCAACATGCCAATAATATCTTACATGAGCAATTAGAACAAGCTACATCAGCAAACAGTCGCCTCTCTTTAGAAACACAAAAACTTTCTATAGAGTTAACAAAATCATGTGATGAACTGAAGCATCGTGATTCTGAAGAAGAAAATTATTTTACTGAAGAACATAGGAAGCTGGTGAATCTGTGGAATTCAATTGACAGTTTTCGATCAGCATTTAACATAGTCAAAATAGAAACTCAAAAGTAAACACAATTTAATTAAATTTATAAATTTAATAACAAATTTCATGGTAAATAATAATTTAGAGCATTTATTTTGATTTTTATTTAAATGCTTTAGTAAATGTGTTTTTTGTTTCAAAATTATCTTTTTTTAAATTTTTTTACAAAACTAAAAATTATATTATATTATTTTAAACAAATTTGTTTTTATTTAATTATATTTAACAAGTTTGTTTCAAAATTTTAATAATTTTTTATTGCAAGATTTTTAAAAAAAAGAATTGTTGAAAGTTAATTCACAGGTGATTTACAAGTTCCATTACATTTACAATTACAAGTTTTGTAATGCAGTGATTTTCATTTATGCAAAAATTAGATATGTTAAGGTAAAATGTTATCATTTGTATCATCTTATGCATCAATGCTTTAAATCTTGTTAATATTTGTGTTGCTTGACAAGTGTGTTACTTGAAACTTGTTGAGCGGTGTGGTAGCAATTACAGATCTCAAGTACAGAACTCTTCGGTGTGGTAGCAATTACTGATCTCAAGTACAGAAGTCTTAAGTTAAACTCTAAATTATTTATTCAAATCACATTTTGTTTGTAGAGCTCAGAAAGTTCTCATAATTTCTCATTCAAACCTTTTCTTTTTCAAAAGAAAAAGTTTAAAAAAGAAGCATGAGTACCAATCTTGATTACTCTCTTCAATGAAAAAACTCTTTTTTGCTCATAAGTTAAAGTTTCTGTTTCTGATACCCAGCAGATTTGTAAATACACTTTTTAAAGTCTGCTTTTATATTTGTCTGTAAAGCTCTACTAAGATGTCTAAAGCAGACATTTTGACTTTAAGCTCTCATTTTTGGACAATATTGTATATGAAAAATGTTTGAAACAGAATTTTATTCATCAAACTTAAACGATGACAAGCAGAATTTTATATTGCTCCCAGTTGTCTGAAATAAAGTGTGTCATCATGCCCAAGTACCTTTAATAAAAGATTGACCAAATGTTAAGATAAATGAAAACAGTTTCAGGATACTTTTTTTAATGTTATTTTTAAGCATACTTTTATTGAAAGTTTAATTTTTAATGCTGGATTTAGCATGCTGCGTATTTTAATGCTGGATTTAGCATGCTGTGTATTAAATTTTTATTACTTAACTAAACAAGTTTTTCTTAACTAATTGTAATGAACAGTTGCTAATAATAAACAGTTGCTTTTTTATTGACCAACATT